>NC_086447.1:688393847-688758014 GCF_028390025.1 Pseudophryne corroboree | reverse complement strand
GAACGAGAAGGGTGCAATCTAGGTGGCTCTCCTAAAGAGCTGCTTAGAGAAAGTTTAGTTTAGGTTTTTTTCTTTACAGTGAGTCCTGCTGGCAACAGGATCACTGCAACGTGGGACTTAGGGGGAAAGTAGTAAACTCACCTGCATGCAGAGTGGATTTGCTGCTTGGCTACTGGACACCATTAGCTCCAGAGGGATCGAACACAGGCCCAGCCGTGGAGTCCGGTCCCGGAGCCGCGCCGCCGACCCCCTTGCAGATGCTGAAGCGTGAAGAGGTCCGGAAACCGGCGGCTGAAGACTCCTCAGTCTTCATAAGGTAGCGCACAGCACTGCAGCTGTGCGCCATTTTCCTCTCAGCACACTTCACTGGGCAGTCACTGAGGGTGCAGAGCGCTGGGGGGGGGCGCTCTGAGAGGCAAATATAAACCTTATACAAGGCTAAAAATACCTCACATATAGCCCATAGGGGGTATATGGAGATATTTAACCCCTGCCTGACTGGAAAAATAGCGGGAGAAGAACCCGCCGAAAAAGGGGCGGGGCCTATCTCCTCAGCACACGGCGCCATTTTCTGTCACAGCTCCGCTGGTCAGAACGGCTCCCAGGTCTCTCCCCTGCACTGCACTACAGAAACAGGGTAAAACAGAGAGGGGGGGCACATTAATGGCTATATATATATATATATTAAAGCAGCTATAAGGGAGCACTTAATATAAGGATATCCCTTGTATATATAGCGCTTTGTGGTGTGTGCTGGCAGACTCTCCCTCTGTCTCCCCAAAAGGGCTAGTGGGTCCTGTCTTCATTAGAGCATTCCCTGTGAGTTTGCGGTGTGTGTCGGTACGTGGTGTCGACATGTATGAGGACGATATTGGTGTGGAGGCGGAGCAATTGCCAAATATGCAGATGTCACCCCCCAGGGGGTCGACACCAGAATGGATGCCTTTATTTGTGGAATTACGTGATGGTTTATCTTCCCTTAAACAGTCAGTTGAGGACATGAGGCGGCCGGACAATCAATTAATGCCTGTCCAGGCGCCTCAAACACCGTCAGGGGCTGTAAAACGCCCTTTGCCTCAGTCGGTCGACACAGACCCAGACACGGGCACTGATTCCAGTGACGACGGTAGAAATTCAAACGTATTTTCCAGTAGGGCCACACGTTATATGATTTTGGCAATGAAGGAGACGTTACATTTAGCTGATACTACAGATACCGTAAAACAGGGTATTATGTATGGTGTGAAAAAACTACAAACAGTTTTTCCTGAATCAGAAGAATTAAATGACGTGTGTGATGAAGCGTGGGTTGCTCCTGATAAAAAGTTGATAATTTCAAAAAAGTTATTGGCATTATACCCTTTCCCGCCAGAGGTTAGGGCGCGCTGGGAAACACCCCCTAAGGTGGACAAGGCGCTCACACGCTTATCCAAACAAGTGGCGTTACCCTCTCCTGAGACGGCCGCACTTAAGGATCCATCAGATAGAATGATGGAAGTTATTCAAAAGAATATATACACACATGCAGGTGTTATACTACGACCAGCTATAGCAACTGCCTGGATGTGCAGTGCTGGAGTAGTTTGGTCAGAATCCCTGATTGAAAATATTGATACCCTAGATAGGGACAATGTTTTACTGTCGTTAGAACAAATAAAGGATGCATTTATCTATATGCGTGATGCACAGAGGGATATTTGCACACTGGCATCTCGGGTGAGTGCTATGTCCATTTCAGCCAGAAGAGCCTTATGGACACGACAGTGGACAGGCGATGCGGATTCAAAACGTCACATGGAGGTTTTGCCGTATAAAGGGGAGGAGTTATTTGGAGTTGGTCTATCAGACTTGGTGGCCACGGCTACTGCCGGGAAATCCACTTTTTTACCTCAAGTCACTCCCCAACAGAGAAAGGCACCGACCTTTCAACCGCAGCCTTTTCGCTCCTACAAAAATAAGAGAGCAAAGGGCTTGTCGTACCTGCCACGAGGCAGAGGAAGAGGGAAGAGACACCAACAGGCAGCTCCTTCCCAGGAACAGAAGCCCTCCCCGGCTCCTGCAAAAACCTCAGCATGACGCTGGGGCCTCTCAAGCGGACTCGGGGACAGTGGGGGGCCGTCTCAAAAATTACAGCGCGCAGTGGGCTCACTCGCAGGTAGACCCCTGGATCCTGCAGATAATATCTCAGGGGTACAGGTTGGAATTAGAGACGGATCCTCCTCATCGTTTCCTGAAGTCTGCCTTACCAACCGTCTCTTCCGAAAGGGAGAGGGTGTTGGAAGCCATTCACAAGCTGTACGCTCAGCAGGTGATAGTCAAAGTACCCCTATTACAACAAGGAAAGGGGTATTATTCCACTCTATTTGTGGTACCGAAGCCGGATGGCTCGGTAAGGCCTATTCTAAATCTGAAGTCCTTGAACCTCTACATAAAAAAGTTCAAGTTCAAGATGGAGTCACTCAGAGCAGTGATAGCGAACCTGGAAGAAGGGGACTTTATGGTATCCTTGGACATCAAGGATGCGTATCTACACGTTCCGATTTACCCCGCACACCAAGGGTACCTCAGGTTCATTGTTCAAAACTGTCACTATCAGTTTCAGACGCTGCCGTTCGGATTGTCCACGGCGCCTCGGGTCTTTACCAAGGTAATGGCCGAGATGATGATTCTTCTTCGAAGAAAAGGCGTATTAGTTATCCCATACTTGGACGATCTCCTAATAAGGGCAAGGTCCAGAGAACAGCTGGAGACAGCTTTAGCACTATCTCAAGAGGTGCTAAGACAACACGGGTGGATTCTGAATATTCCAAAATCCCATTTAATCCCGACAACTCGTCTGCTGTTCCTAGGAATGATTCTGGACACGGTTCAGAAAAAGGTTTTCCTTCCAGAGGAAAAAGCCAAGGAGTTATCCGATCTGGTCAGGAACCTCCTAAAACCAGGAAAAGTGTCAGTACATCAATGCACAAGAGTCCTGGGAAAAATGGTGGCTTCTTACGAAGCAATTCCATTCGGCAGATTCCATGCAAGAATATTCCAAAGGGATCTGTTGGACAAATGGTCAGGGTCGCATCTGCAGATGCACCTGCGAATAACCCTGTCACCAAAGACAAGGGTGTCACTTCTGTGGTGGTTGCAGAAGGCTCACCTATTAGAAGGCCGCAGATTCGGCATTCAGGATTGGATCCTGGTGACCACGGACGCCAGCCTGAGAGGCTGGGGAGCAGTCACACAAGGAAGAAACTTCCAGGGAGTATGGACGAGTCTGGAAAAGTCTCTTCACATAAACATTCTGGAACTAAGAGCAATCTACAATGCTCTAAGCCAGGCGGAACTTCTCCTGCAAGGAAAGCCGGTGTTGATTCAGTCGGACAACATCACGGCGGTCGCCCATGTAAACAGGCAGGGCGGCACAAGAAGCAGGAGTGCAATGGCAGAAGCTGCCAAGATTCTTCGCTGGGCGGAGAATCACGTGATAGCACTGTCAGCAGTGTTCATCCCGGGCGTGGACAACTGGGAAGCAGACTTCCTCAGCAGACACGATCTTCATCCGGGAGAGTGGGGTCTACATCCAGAAGTCTTCAACATGTTAATAGACCGTTGGGAAAGACCAATTGTAGACATGATGGCGTCTCGCCTCAACAAGAAACTGGACAAATATTGCGCCAGGTCAAGAGATCCACAGGCAATAGCTGTGGACGCACTGGTAACTCCTTGGGTGTACCAGTCAGTGTATGTGTTTCCTCCTCTGCCGCTCATACCAAAGGTATTGAAGATCATACGGCAAAGAAGAGTAAGAACAATACTAGTGGTTCCGGATTGGCCGAGAAGGACTTGGTATCCGGAACTTCAAGAGATGCTCACGGACGAACCGTGGCCTCTACCTCTGAGAAGGGACCTGCTACAGCAGGGTCCCTGTCTTTTTCAAGACTTACCGCGGCTGCGTTTGACGGCATGGCGGTTGAACGCCAGATCCTAAAAGGGAAAGGCATTCCAGAAGAAGTCATTCCTACCTTGATTAAGGCACGGAAGGAAGTCACCGTGAAACATTATCACCGCATTTGGCGAAAATATGTAGCGTGGTGCGAGGATCGGAGGGTTCCGACGGAGGAATTCCAACTGGGTCGTTTCCTACATTTCCTGCAATCAGGATTATCTATGGGTCTCAAATTGGGATCCATTAAGGTTCAAATTTCGGCCCGGTCAATATTCTTCCAAAAAGAATTGGCCTCTGTCCCTGAGGTCCAGACTTTTGTCAAGGGAGTACTGCATATACAGCCTCCTGTGGTGCCTCCGGTGGCACCGTGGGATCTAAATGTAGTTTTAGATTTCCTCAAATCCCATTGGTTTGAACCATTGAAAAAGGTGGATTTGAAATATCTCACATTGAAAGTGACTATGTTACTAGCCCTGGCCTCTGCCAGGAGAGTATCTGAATTGGCGGCTTTATCTTATAAAAGTCCTTATCTAATCTTCCATTCGGATAGGGCAGAACTGCGGACTCGTCCGCATTTTCTCCCTAAAGTGGTATCAGCATTTCATCTGAACCAACCTATTGTGGTGCCTGCGGCCACTAGCGACTTGGAGGACTCCAAGTTGTTGGACGTTGTCAGAGCCTTAAAAATATACATTGCAAGGACGGCTGGAGTCAGAAAATCTGACTCGCTGTTTATATTGTATGCACCCAACAAGTTGGGCGCACCTGCTTCTAAGCAGTCGATTGCTCGTTGGATTTGTAACACAATTCAACTTGCACATTCTGTGGCAGGCCTGCCACAGCCTAAAACTGTAAAAGCCCACTCCACAAGGAAGGTGGGCTCATCTTGGGCGGCTGCCCGAGGGGTCTCGGCATTACAACTCTGCCGAGCAGCTACGTGGTCGGGGGAGAACACGTTTGTAAAATTTTACAAATTTGATACCCTGGCAAAGGAGGACCTGGAGTTCTCTCATTCGGTGCTGCAGAGTCATCCGCACTCTCCCGCCCGTTTGGGAGCTTTGGTATAATCCCCATGGTCCTTTCAGGAACCCCAGCATCCACTTAGGACGATAGAGAAAATAAGAATTTACTTACCGATAATTCTATTTCTCGGAGTCCGTAGTGGATGCTGGGCGCCCATCCCAAGTGCGGATTATCTGCAATACTTGTACATAGTTATTGTTAACTAATTCGGGTTATTGTTAAGGAGCCATCTTTAAGAGGCCCTTTCTGTTGTCATACTGTTAACTGGGTTTAGATCACAAGTTGTACGGTGTGATTGGTGTGGCTGGTATGAGTCTTACCCGGGATTCAAAATGCCTCCCTTATTGTGTATGCTCGTCCGGGCACAGTACCTAACTGGAGTCTGGAGGAGGGTCATAGGGGGAGGAGCCAGTGCACACCACCTGACCTAGTAAAGCTTTACTTTTTTGTGCCCTGTCTCCTGCGGAGCCGCTATTCCCCATGGTCCTTTCAGGAACCCCAGCATCCACTACGGACTCCGAGAAATAGAATTATCGGTAAGTAAATTCTTATTATATATCTATATATATATATATATATATATATATATATATATATATATATATATATATATATATATATATATATATATATATATATATATCTATATATATATATATCTATATATATATCTATATATATATCTATATATATATCTATATATATATCTATATATATATCTATATATATATCTATATATATATATATATATATATATATATATATATATATATATATCTATATATATATATATCTCTATATATCTATATCTCACAATCGTATCTTTATCTTGCGCCAACCTGGAAGCGGCACAATGGGAGAGATCTTTGTTGGAAGACCTCGATAGCATACAAGAAAAACACAAATTCCCAAGTGCGCTATGGTAAAACGTAATTACGGAATTCTTCCAGCATTAATTTCATAGGAATGTAGACTGGAGGATGTTTAGATCTGGGGACCTGTAACAGACACCCCTCACCCAAACAAGAGGCCAACGGCCAATTAGTAAAATTATTTTAATAACGTACATTTGAACACATGAAATTTTAAACACAGTTCATCATGTAGTTATACAAGAAATGAGTTTCAAATAAAATACAACCAAAACAATACAACCAACACGTTTGTTAAGATGGACTCTAGATACTCCCTCACCTTTTGCAAGGTGCAAGCTCGAGGGGGAGTATCTTCACAAACTAAGTGGCGATTTTCTGACTGACAAAGCCAACGCGTTTCGTCTTATCGACTTCATCAGGGGTAACGAGTATGGGGAAAAAAGGGCTAATTTGTTCTCGAGGAATTTATATAAAAAAATCATAACCTCAAATATAAGAATAATCGAAATTTCCATTATCGGGACTTAGTAGATGGAGCTCTTATATAGGGGCTCCTGATGGGAGCTTAAATGACGGTCCTTCTTAGAAGTATAATCTGTTAAATAATGATGTTTTGACAAACTACCTTAGAACTAATTAGGCATAATTCCCTAGAGCCACCTATGGAGATGAATAATTACAGTCCATCATAGGAGTACTGACAACCGTATATCTGCGTTATTTGCAAACTGCCTAAAATGTGGTATCCAACTTTTAAAACCAAGACTATTTCTAATTCAGGTGTTGACCCATGTAAAATGAAACTCAAGAAGTAAATGGCTGGTTTGACAATCACAAAGAAATAAATTATGCGACTTCCTCAATAAGTCTCACAGAGTAGATCCAGAGAGAAATTTAGCTGTGTGGAAGTTTTTGTATGTATATGTATATGTGTGTGTATGTGTATGTATGTATGTATGTATGTATGTGTGTATATATATATATATATATATATATATATATATATATATGTATGTATATATATATATATATATATATATATAATATATATATTATACTCTTTTTAAGTATCCTAAAAATTATTGGCGCTCCTATGCTGTTACTTTATAACAAAGTAACATGGTTTTCTGTTTTATATATCTAAATTTACATTCAGATGGTCGAATAGGAGCAGCTACTAAATTTTTAATTGTTTGTGGCTATGTTTTGAGATTTGTTAAAGGTGCGCCCGATTCTGTCAATTCTCTACGAATAGATGGATAGATTCTTATGTTTAAGAACTTCTACACTGGCTAACTTCTCCACTCTTTTCACTGCTTAGTACATCTCCCCTATAGTCCTGTGCAGTATAATGTATATAATATGCATAATGTATAATTCAAGCGCAAAATTCGGAACCTGATCCCTAGAGAAAGGGGTGGACCCCCAGGCATTGTACAGTGTATTTATACAGGGAGAAAGGGGAACATAATACAATCAAAGAAGGCAGGGGAACACACCGTATTAGAAGCAGGGAAGGAAATTCATAAAACATGTGGGGGCAGCATAATAGTCGTGGAGTGGAAGCATATACAAGTGGTGGTGGTATAGCATAATACAAATGAGCAAGGTGAAGAAGGACATAGCACATTGGGTTCAGGAGGTTGGTATGTATGCCTACATGTCTATGGATATGTGTCGTGTATTCTATAGTACTGTACATAAACACAACAGTTACCAGGTGAGAATGGGTTGGGTATGCGTGACCGCCGCTGGGGATCCCTGTGGTCAGCATACTGACTGTGTGATCCCGGCGGCGGAATGCCGGCAGGGGGGAGCGAGCGAGCACAACAAGCTCCCCACGAGTAGGAATAGTACTGTATAAACTGCAGCATTGCATTTAAAAATATTGAGTCATTGTAACTTTTTCCACTTCTAATTATTAAGGAGAAATCGGGGACTGGAAGAGTCTTTTTACTGAAGAACAGAGTAAAGAAGTGGATGCCAAGTTTGAAGTGACCCTCACAGGAACAAAGCTGGGAGAGAAGATAGACTATAGAAAATATTGTACATTTTAGAGACTTTGTGCACCCCCCTTCCACCAAGTAAAAAGATTTTTGATTGTGTTAAATAAAGCTACAGTCTTAAATATATTTGTATCAGTCCGTCATAACTAAAAATGTAGAGATTAAATAAAATGTGGATTACAATTAAACAATAGGATCCATGGGCGTAGCTACCATATGTGCAGAGAGTGCAGCTGCTATGGGGCCCAGAGCTTAAAGGGGCCCTTCTCTGTCACAGTTACATGTGTTTATATACACTTTTCACCAGTAGTAGCTACTTACAAACATTTGCCTTGGGGCCTGCAGTATATCTAGTTATGCCCCTGGACCTGCTCATTGTAATGTGGTATAAAATGAATTGGAGGGCATTATATTGTTACATAGTATGAACTGGGGCAGTGTCATGTAGCACAATATGAAGTGGACGTACTATATTGTGGCAGTGTAATGCGGCAGAATATGAACTGGGGACACTGTGTCATAATGTGAATATGGGGGTACTATTAGAGATGTGCACCGGAAATTTTTCGGGTTTTGTGTTTTGGTTTTGGGTTCGGTTCCGTGGCCGTGTTTTGGGTTCGAACGCGTTTTGGCAAAACCTCACCGAATTTTTTTTTTGTCTGATTCGGGTGTGTTTTGGATTCGGGTGTTTTTTTTTTTTTTCAAAAAACCCTAAAAAACAGCTTAAATCATAGAATTTGGGGGTCATTTTGATCCCAAAGTATTATTAACCTCAATAACCATAATTTCCACTCATTTTCAGTCTATTCTGAACACCTCACACCTCACAATATTATTTTTAGTCCTAAAATTTGCACCGAGGTAGCTGGATGACTAAGCTCAGCGACCCAAGTGGCCGACACAAACACCTGGCCCATCTAGGAGTGTCACTGCAGTGTCACGCAGGATGGCCCTTCCAAAAAACACTCCCCAAACAGCACATGACGCAAAGAAAAAAAGAGGCGCAATGAGGTAGCTGTGTGACTAAGCTCAGCGACCCAAGTGGCCGACACAAACACCTGGCCCATCTAGAAGTGGCACTGCAGTGTCACGCAGGATGGCCCTTCCAAAAAACACTCCCCAAACAGCACATGACGCAAAGAAAAATGAAAGAAAAAAGAGGTGCAAGATGGAATTGTCCTTGGGCCCTCCCACCCACCCTTATGTTGTATAAACAGGACATGCACACTTTAACAAACCCATCATTTCAGTGACAGGGTCTGCCACACGACTGTGACTGAAATGACGGGTTGGTTTGGACCCCCACCAAAAAAAAAAGCAATTAATCTCTCCTTGCACAAACTGGCTCTACAGAGGCAAGATGTCCACCTCATCATCATCCTCCGATTCATCACCGTGTACATCCCCCTCCTCAAAGATTATCAATTCGTCCCCACTGGAATCCACCATCACAGCTCTCTGTGTACTTTGTGGAGGCAATTGCTGCTGGTGAATGTCTCCATGGAGGAATTGATTATAATTCATTTTAATGAACATCATCTTCTCCACATTTTCTGGAAGTAACCTCGTACGCCGATTGCTGACAAGGTGAGCGGCGGCACTAAACACTCTTTCGGAGTACACACTTGTGGGAGGGCAACTTAGGTAGAATAAAGCCAGTTTGTGCAAGTGCCTCCAAATTGCCTCTTTTTCCTGCCAGTATACGTACGGACTGTCTGACGTGCCTACTTGGATGCGGTCACTCATATAATCCTCCACCATTCTTTCAATGGGGAGAGAATCATATGCTGTGACAGTAGACGACATGTCCGTAATCGTTGGCAGGTCCTTCAGTCCGGACCAGATGTCTGCATCAGCAGTCGCTCCAGACTGCCCTGCATCACCGCCAGTGGGTGGGCTCGGAATTCTGAGCCTTTTCCTCGCACCCCCAGTTGCGGGAGAATGTGAAGGAGATGTTGACAGGTCGCGTTCCGCTTGACTTGACAATTTTCTCACCAGCAGTTCTTTGAACCCCTGCAGACTTGTGTCTGCCGGAAAGAGAGATCCAAGGTAGGTTTTAAATCTAGGATCGAGCACGGTGGCCAAAATGTAGTGCTCTGATTTCAACAGATTGGCCACCCGTGAATCCTTGTTAAGCGAATTAAGGGCTCCATCCACAAGTCCCACATGCCTAGCGGAATCGCTCTGTGTTAGCTCCTCCTTCAATGTCTCCAGCTTCTTATGCAAAAGCCTGATGAGGGGAATGACCTGACTCAGGCTGGCAGTGTCTGAACTGACTTCACGTGTGGCAAGTTCAAAAGGTTGCAGAACCTTGCACAACGTTGAAATCATTCTCCACTGCGCTTGAGACAGGTGCATTCCACCTCCTATATCGTGCTCAGTTGTATAGGCTTGAATGGCCTTTTGCTGCTCCTCCAACCTCTGAAGCATATAGAGGGTTGAATTCCACCTCGTTACCACTTCTTGCTTCAGATGATGGCAGGGCAGGTTCAGGCGTTTTTGGTGTTGCTCCAGTCTTCTGTACGTGGTGCCTGTACGCCGAAAGTGTCCCGCAATTCTTCTGGCCACCGACAGCATCTCTTGCACGCCCCTCTCGTTTTTTAAATAATTCTGCACCACCAAATTCAAGGTATGTGCAAAACATGGGACGTGCTGGAATTTGCCCATATTTAATGCACACACAATATTGCTGGCGTTGTCCGATGCTACAAATCCACAGGAGAGTCCAATTGGGGTAAGCCATTCTGCGATGATCTTCCTCAGTTGCCGTAAGAGGTTTTTAGCTGTGTGCGTATTCTGGAAAGCGGTGATACAAAGCGTAGCCTGCCTAGGAAAGAGTTGGCGTTTGCGAGATGCTGCTACTGGTGCCGCCGCTGCTGCTGTTCTTGCGGCTGGAGTCAATACATCTACCCAGTGGGCTGTCACAGTCATATAGTCCTGAGCCTGCCCTGCTCCACTTGTCCACATGTCCGTGGTTAAGTGGACATTGGGTACAACTGCATTTTTTAGGACACTGGTGAGTCTTTTTCTGAGGTCTGTGTACATTTTCGGTATCGCCTGCCTAGAGAAATGGAACCCAGATGGTATTTGGTACCGGGGACACAGTACCTCAATCAAGTCTATAGATGGCTCTGCAGTAATGATGGATACCGGAACCACGTTTCTCACCGCCCATGATGCCAAGGCCTCAGTTATCCGCTTTGCAGCAGGATGACTGCTGTGATATTTCATCTTCCTCGCAAAGGACTGTTGGACAGCCAATTGCTTGGTGGAAGTAGTAAAAGTGGTCTTACGACTTCCCCTCTGGGATGACCATCGACTCCCAGCAGCAACAGCAGCGCCAGCAGCAGTAGGCGTTACACGCAAGGATGCATCGGAGGAATCCCAGGCAGGAGAGGACTCGTCAGAATTGCCAGTGACATGGCCTGCAGGACTATTGGCATTCCTGGGGAAGGAGGAAATTGACACTGAGGGAGTTGGTGGGGTGGTTTGCGTGAGCTTGGTTACAAGAGGAAGGGATTTACTAGTCAGTGGACTGCTTCCGCTGTCGCCCAAAGTTTTTGAACTTGTCACTGACATGATGAATGCGCTGCAGGTGACGTATAAGGGAGGATGTTCCGAGGTGGTTAACGTCCTTACCCCTACTCATTACAGCTTGACAAAGGCAACACACGGCTTGACAAATGTTGTCCGCATTTCTGTTGAAATACTTCTACACCGAAGAGCTGATTTTTTGGGTATTTTCACCAGGCATGTCAATGGCCATATTCCTCCCACGGACAACAGGTGTCTCCCCGGGTGCCTGACTTAAACAAACCACCTCACCATCAGAATCCTCCTTGTCAATTTCCTCCCCAGCGCCAGCAACACCCATATCCTCCTCATCCTGGTGTACTTCAACACTGACCTCTTCAATCTGACTATCAGGAACTGGACTGCGGGTGCTCCTTCCAGCACTTGCAGGGGGCGTGCAAATGGTGGAAGGCGCATGCTCTTCACGTCCAGTGTTGGGAAGGTCAGGCATCGCAACCGACACAATTGGACTCTCCTTGTGGATTTGTGATTTCGAAGAACGCACAGTTCTTTGCTGTGCTTTTGCCAGCCTAAGTCTTTTCATTTTTCTAGCGAGAGGCTGAGTGCTTCCATCCTCATGTGAAGCTGAACCACTAGCCATGAACATAGGCCAGGGCCTCAGCCGTTCCTTGCCACTCCGTGTGGTAAATGGCATATTGGCAAGTTTACGCTTCTCCTCCGACGATTTGAATTTAGATTTTTGAGTCCTTTTTTTACTGATCTTTTGTGTTTTGGATTTTACATGCTCTGTACTATGACATTGGGCATCGGCCTTGGCAGACGACGTTGATGGAATTTCATCGTCTCGGCCATGACTAGTGGCAGCAGCTTCAGCACGAGGTGGAAGTGGATCTTGATCTTTCCCTATTTTTGGAACCTCAACATTTTTGTTCTCCATATTTTAATAGGCACAACTAAAAGGCACCTCAGGTAAACAATGGAGATGGATGGATACTAGTATACTTATGGATGACGAGTGACTGATGACACAGAGGTAGCTACAGCCGTGGACTACCGTACTGCGTCTGCTAGTATAGAGATAATGATATATATATATATATATATATATATTTTTTTTTTTATATCACTACTGCAGGTATATATATAATATAATGACGGACCTGCTGGACACTGTCAGCAGACTCCTAAACTACTAGTATGAAGAAGATAGAAAAAAAAAAACCCCACCACAGGTAGGTATACAATTATGGACGAGCACTGACGACACAGAGGTAGCTACAGCCGTGGACTACCATACTGCATCTGCTAGTATAGAAATGATAATGATATAAAAAATATATATATATATATCACTACTGCAGGTATATATATATAATATAATGACGGACCTGCTGGACACTGTCAGCAGACTCCTAAACTACTAGTATGAAGAAGATAGAAAAAAAAAACCCACCACAGGTAGGTATACAATTATGGACGAGCACTGACGACACAGAGGTAGCCACAGCCGTGGACTACCGTACTGCGTCTGCTAATATAGAGATGATAGAGATGAACAAAAAAAATATAACACTACTGCAGGTAAATATTTATATAATATAATGAATGACGGACCTGCTGGACACTGTCAGCAGAATGCGTTTATAGAATAAAAAAATAAAACACCACAGGAGTGTTTAACTTTTTCAGGCAGACAATATACTGGTGGTCACTGGTCAGTCACACTGGCAGCAAAAGTGTGCACTGTACTCCTGCTATAACTGCACCCCAGTCTCCCCCACAATTCAGCTGTGTGAGCAGTGAGCACTCAGCACAGTCAGATATACATAGATATATCATGCAGCACACTGAGGCTGAGCACAGATATGGTATGCAGCGTTTTTTTCAGGCAGAGAACGGATTAAAAAAAACTAGCAAAACTCTGCACTGACTGTACTCCTCCTAACAGCTCTCCCCAATCCTCCCCACAATAAGCTAAGCAGCAATCAGATCAACTAACTACTAACCGTAACTATAAATGGAGAGGACGCCAGCCACGTCCTCTCCCTATCAATCTCAATGCACGTGTGAAAATGGCGGCGACGCGCGGCTCTTTATATAGAATCCGAGTCTCGCGATAGAATACGAGCCTTGCGAGAATCCGACAGCGGGATGATGACGTTCGGGCGCGCTCGGGTTAGCCGAGCAAGGCGGGAAGATCCGAGTCTGCCTCGGACCCGTGTAAAAAGGCTGAAGTTCGGGGGGGTTCGGATTCCGAGGAACCGAACCCGCTCATCTCTAGGTACTATGTGGCATAATATGTACTGGCAGCCCTACAGTGTGATATAATAATGAATTAGGGCATTACTATGGTTCACAACATAAACTAGGGCACTACTATAGAGCATAACATTAACTAAAGCACTTTGGATCAGAAAAGGATCTAAGGCACAGTTATGGGGAATAACATTAAGAACTGCAGCAGAGGTGTCTCTAGAAGCATTTGGACATGGGCCCCTTCAAAATTTTGCTATGGGGCCCACAAAGTTCCAGCTACACCCCTGACAGGATCTACAGAATATGGAAAACCTTGTGTGATCTTATTAAGGTATACACATACATAGCCAGTGATAGAGCTACCAGCAGGAAGTGCAGTCCACCTTTCAGAGCAGGGTATGGAGCCTGGGAAACTGCACTGGCACTGCTTGGACCCTACTGATGTTTTCTTATGGGGCCAAGCAAAACACTGTCCTGATGATGCACATACTGTAGTAATTTTTTTTTGTGCTATAGGGGTAGATATAAGCCTTGGAGAGTGATAAAGTACAAGCCAATCAACTGTCTGACACTCTATAGACTTGCTTGGCTTTGCATGGCATCCGCTACTAAACCCTGACCGCTTGCCGTGCCCATGAGGCCAGTACAAATTGTCAGATCAGGATTAGTTTTGTGGTAGGATTTGCAGTGGTGGCTGTATGCAGAAAGCAGGGTGTCTTGATAAAATTCTTGATCAGGGGCATATCTCCAGAGGCAATGAAGACGCCTGCCTCTGGTCTCCAAGCCATGAAGGGGTACCTACTGTACATGTACAGCAGCACCTGTGTTTTTCAGAGCAGGATTCAAGTGTGACTGCTGCTCTTCCAATGGAGCTCTGCAGCGCACCTGCTACTGAATAGTTAATTGGCTCTATGCCAGGAGTCCTGCTAACACCTGCAATAGGGGACAGGATGGCTCCCTCCTGCTACCACACACCATGTGCTGCAGCAATTGATGGTGCACCCTCTGCTGCTGGACTGTGAGAAGGGACCCACCAGTGAATGGTGATTCTGATTCCTGCAGGCGGCTGAATCTTGTGACCCTGACCCACCGCCCATTGTTACGCAGCGTAGCTGGATCCCTGACAATTCACTGCGGGCTCCGGTCGCTATAGACCATTCCATTCCCTGGGGGGGAGGGGCTTCCCTGGCAAGAGGGGTGCAACTCATGATTGAGGCTATTAGGGATGTGTTACACATTACTGACAAACCACCTGAACAGGTAGAGGAGGCTTACTTTACAGACAATAAGAAAGTCTCCCTGACCTTTCCTGCGTCTAAGGAATTGAACGCATTATTTGAAAAATCCTGGGAAAATCCAGAGACAAACTTCCAGATTCCAAAAAGGGTTCTTGTAGCTTTTCCTTTCCCTGAGGATGATAGGAAAAAGTGGGAAAACCCGCCTATTGTAGATGCTTCTGTATCTAGACTGTCTAAGAAAGTGGTTTTACCTGTCCCGGGGTTTACCGCTTTGAAAGAACCGGCAGGCCACAAGGTTGAAACTATGCTCAAATCCATATACACTGCTCCAGGAGTAGCATTAAGGCCCACTATTGCCTGTGCATGGATTTCTAAAACCATAGTAAAGTGGTCAGACACGTTACTAGAGGAATTAGATTCTATGGATAGAAGTGACATTGAGTTGTTTTTACGTAACATACAGGTTTCTGCGGGTTTCATGGTGGAGGCCATGAAGGACCTGGATAATCTGACTGCAAGGACGTTGTCCATGGCTGTTTCAGCATGCAGGGGACTCTGGCTAAGCCAATGGTCTGCAGATGTGGAATCCAGGAGAAGTGTGGAGAACCTACCCTTCACAGGTCAGGCTCTATTTGGAGAAGCATTGGATGCGTGGATCTCCACGGCAACCGCTGGTAAGTCAACCTTTCTTCCCTCAACCTCTCCGACGACGAAGGAACCTTTTTCTACATCCTCTGTGCAGTCCTTTTGGTCGCAAAAGCAAGAAAGTCCAAGGCTCCTACCACTTTCTTCAGAGGTGGGCACGCAAAATCCAAAAAGCCGGCACCTGCTGGTTCCCAAGAACAGAAATCTGCCTCTGTGTCCTCAAAATCCTCAGCACGACGGTGGACCTCCCTGCCTGGAGAACAGGCAGGTGGGAGCGAGGCTCAGACGTTTCAGTCACGTCTGGGTGTCATCCGGTCTGGATCCCTGGGTACTGGATATTGTGTCTCGGGGATAAAAACTGGAGTTTCAAGAGCAGGTTTTTCAAATCACGCCTGCCAGCTTTGCTGACAGAAAGGGCTATCCTTCAGGAAGCCATTCACAAATTGGAAAGGTCTGCTGTTATTGTTTCAGTTCCACCTCATCTGGTACACCAGGGTTACTATTCAAACCTTTTCGTGGTAACGAAACCGGATGGTTCGGTCATGCCAATTTTAAACCTGAAGTCGCTAAACCCTTATCTGAGGGAATTCAAGTTCAAAATGGAGTTTCTGAGAGCGGTGATCTCAGGGCTAGAGGAGGGAGAGTTTGTGGTATCTCTAGATATCAAGGATGCGTACCTCCACATTCCGATTTGGCCGCCACACCAGACTTATCTCAGATTTGCACTGTTGGATTGTCACTATCTGTTCCAGGTACTCCCATTTGGCCTCTCCACAGCACCGAGGGTGTTAACTAAGGTAATGGCAGAGATGATGATTCTCCTCCGCAAGCAGGGGGTGAATATAATTCCATATCTTGACGATCTGCTGACCCAGGGAGAGGTTGTTGCAGTCCATTGCTCTCATGACTCGACTTCTCAGGGAATACAGATGGATCCTGAATCTTCCAAAGTCACATTTGGAGCCGACAAGGAGATTGTCTTTCCTAGAGATGATCTTCGACACGGAGGTGCAGAGTGTATTTCTTCTGGTGGAAAAAGCGTTGGTGATACAAACGATGGTCCAGGTTGTCTTGAGACCTGCCCGGGTATCGGTTCCTCAGTGCATTCACCTTCTGGGGAAAATGTTTGCCTCCTATGAGGCTCTACAGTATGAAAGATTTCATGTACGGTCCTTCCAACTGGATCTTCAGGTCAAGTGGTCGGGATCTCATCTGCACATGCACCAGAGGATACGTCTGTCGCCGAAAGCCAGGTATTTCCACCTGTGGTGGCTACAGCTGCCTCACCTTCTCGAGGGATGCATGTTCGGGATTCAGAACTGGATCCTTCTAACCATGGATGCAAGTCTCAGAGGTTGGAGCACAGTCACCGAGGTGGAAATCTTCTAAGGAAGGTGGTCAAGACTGGAATCCATTCTTCCAGTAAACATTCTGGAGCTAAGACCCATGTACAATGGCCTTCTACAAGTGGTGCATCTTCTACAAGATCAAGCCATTCAGGTGCAGTCGGACAATGTAATGACGGTGGCCTACATAAACCGACAGGGCGGAACAAGGAGCAGAGTTGCAATGTCAGAGGTAACAAGAATCCTCCTCTGGGCAGAAAGGCACGCGTTGGTGCTGTCAGCAATCTTCTTTCCGGGAGTGGACAACTGGGAAGGGGACTTCCTCAGCAGACACGATTTCCATCCAGGAGAGTGGAGCCTCCATCTGGAGGTGTTCACGGAGGTGACGAATCTTTGGGGTGTACCTCAAATAGACATGCTGGCCTCCCGTCTCAACAAGAAGCTACGGAGGTACTGTTCCAGGTCATGAGACCCACAAGCAGTGGCGGTGGACGCCCTGGTTACTCCGTGGGTGTTCCAGTCAGTGTACGGGTTTCCTCCTCTTCCACTCATTCCACGGATTTTAAAACTCATAAGAGAGCAAGAGTTTAGGCAATCCTCATTGCTCCGGACTGGCCAAGAAGGGCTTGGTACGCGGATCTTCTGGATCTATTGCTGGAAGATCTGAGGCCTCTTCCTCTTTGGGAGGACCTTCTGCGACACGGGCCGTTTGCTTATCAAGACTTACCACGGCTACGTTTAATGCCATGGAGGTTGAACGCCAGATATTAGCTCGGAGTAACGTCTAAACATTACCATCGCATTTGGAAAAAGTATGTATCTTGGTGTGAATTCAAGAATTTTCCTACGGTGGGGTTTCAACTGGGACGGTTTCTTCTCTTCCTGCAAGCAGGTGTGGATATAGGCCTGAGTTTGGGTTCCGTAACGGTCCAGATTTCGGCCTTATCTATTTTCTTCCAGAAACAACTGGCTTCACTTCCTGAAGTTCAGACTTTCTTGAAAGGGGTTCTGCACATCCAGCCTCCCTTTGTGCCGCCTATGGCGCCCTGGGATCTTAACGTGGTGTTACAGTTCCTCCAAGCGGGTTGGTTCGAGCCTCTACAGGAGGTTGAGGTCAAGTTTCTCATGTGGAAGGCTGTCACTTTGTTGGGCTTGGCTTCTACTAGGCATGTGTCGGAGTTGGGGGGCTTTGTCTTGTAAAAGCCCCTACTTGATCTTCCATGAAGATAGAGCTGAGCTCCGAACATGTCAGCAGTTCCTTCCGAAGGTTGTGTCGGCATTTCATATCAACCAACCTATTGTGTTGCCAGTTGCTGCTGACTCCTCAATTCCATTAAAGTCCTTGAATGTTGTAAGGGCTCTAAAAAGTTATGTGAAGAGGACGGCTCGTCACAGAAAATTGGACTCTCTGTTTGTTCAGTATGATCCCAAAAATATTGGGTGTCCTTCGTCTAAGCAGACGATATCTCGCTGGATCAGGGTCACTATCCAGCATGCATATTCTACGGCTGGTTTGCCATGTCCAAAAGCTGTTAAGGCCCACTCTACTCGTAAGGTGGGTTCTTCCTGGGCGGCTGCCCGGGGTGTCTCTGTTTTACAATTTTGTCGTGCAGCTACTTGGTCTGGGTCGTACACATTTGCTATGTTCTACAAGTTCGATACTTTGGCCTCGGAGGACCTAAAGCTTGGTCAATCAGTTCTGCAGGAGCCTCTGTGCTCTCCCTCCCATTCTGGGAGCTATGGTACATCCCCATGGTACTAATATGGACCCCAGCATCCTCTAGGACGCAAGAGAAAATAGGATTTTAATTACCTACCGGTAAATCCTTTTCTCGTAGTCTGTAGAGGATGCTGGGCGCCCGCCCAGCGCTTCGTGATCCTGCAGTGGTTATTTCATTCAGTACTGCTTTGTTCTTGGTTAAGTACTGTTTTGGTTACTTGGTTAAATAATATTGTTCAGCCGTTGCTGAGTTTTCAAGCTGGTTAGCTTGATTTGCCTTGTATGTGTGAGCTGGTGTGAATCTCGACACTATCTGTGTGTAAAATCCTTCTCTCGAAGTTGTCTGTCTCCTCTGGCACAGTTTCTAGACTGAGTCTGGTAGGAGGGGCATAGAGGGAGGAGCCAGCCGACACTATCAAAGTCTTAAATTGCCCATGGCTCCTAGTGGACCCGTCTATACCCCATGGTACTAATGTGGACCCCAGCATCCTCTACGGAATACGAGAAAAGGATTTACAAGTAGGTAATTAAAATCCTATTATCGGAAAAGCTGCCCTCTGCAGTACTAATCGCGCATGCGATTAGCACCACTGCAATAATGGCGCAACGTTTGACGAAATGTATTCCGCCTTCATAGTGCATACTACCCTTTTGCGCCTTTGCCAAGATCACCGAACATAAAAACAACACAAGCAATACTTACCGCTCTATAACCTATCGCCCTGTCTGCTTAGTCATCGAAACGTTTCATCGAAGTGATGTCAGGAAAGTGCAACCCTGTTACTAGTGACAAGTAATCAAAACACTTAAAAAATAAAAATAAAAAAAAACAAAGGTAACAGTATGAAACACTAGTTTTAAAAAAATGTATTGGTCTTTTATGGCAAAAATGTCTTTTTGGGGGGATGACTAAACATGACATAACTAATCCATTTATATAAGATGCACATTTAAAATGTTCTATATAAATGCATATGCACATATATACAGTATGCATTCTGGTCTTTTTTATTTAATTATCTTATGTATCACTGTATCTGGATAGATTGAGTGTAGGTTAAATATGATGTATAGCTTATATTCACCAGCATACAGAGTTGTTTTAAGTTCCTAGTGGATTAAATATAACAAACTGTTTCTAAAACCAATTGTTATGGACGGGTGTGACACAGAGAGGATAACCCTGGTGCACTTTGCGGTTGTGTAAGTGTCCCTCATGGTCTGACAAATGAAAACAGACATAAGAACATAGGGGTAAATGTAAAGACGGGCGCTATGGGGGAGAAGCGGTATCAGCGCACGTTAAGTGTGCTATACCGATTCTGCCCCGTGTATGATGGCTGCACCCCTGTCCTTATCGGTGCTAAAAGATAGCAGGCCCATATGGGAGGGCAATGTACGATGCTGACCGTTCCGACACCTGCAGCTGTCGATTTCAACAGCTGCAGGTGGCGATGCCCATACACCACAGCAGGAACAGAGCTGTCCCTGGCTGTAGCGGGTGCCGGCTCCTGACAGCGATGGGGATCTCGCGAGAGTAGCAAGATCCTGCGCATGCGCAGAGGGAACCGACTGGGAGCTGACGCGCTGTGAGCTCAGGGGAATATCACCAGAGGCTTCGGCAGACGAGATGCTGATACATCTTGTCGATGTCCCTTCCTGCCTTGCCTTGATATTGAGGCGAAGCAGGAAGTGTTATAGGGGGGCGATGCCCGCTGCTACAATACATTTACCCGAGTATGTATCACCCCCCCCCCCCCTTCCTCTAAGGGGACTAGCCACTAACTTTCTCTTAAGGTTGCACCTTTCCTGATTGTACCCACTCCTTAAATCTCATTAAGTAGCATACTCTTAGACATCGGTGCCTCCACAAGGCATCTGTAATTAATAATGGGTCTGCTTAGGAAAACCCAGTGGTACTGTACATTAGTAACTGACTGTGTTAACACCATGGCAGAAATTTTGCACTCAGTTGTGTATACTGTAAGTCCCCACTTCCACCACATTCCAGGACAACTCATCAGAAGGTAAGTTTATTTCCTCATTGTTCTTAAAATGGATAACACAAACCACTGTTATTAATAAAGTATTACAGCAGCCCATGTAATAACAATTCTACAATAAAACCTATTCCTGTACCTATTGCCATCCCAGGAAACACCAAGGCACTTAAATCGAATAGTTATTATAATGCATGTAAAGAAGTCCCACAGGGTCCTTTGAGCCACTGACTCCCAGGGTAAAGCAACAGCAAACAATTACTTTAAACATTCCCCAACATTAAATCAAAATGACATTACATGTAATTGAGCTACTTGTACCTGATGATGTGCACGTTTACCACACTCACCCCTCTGAGAGAGAAAATCATAGGACCAGCACTCAAAGGCAAAAGGAAAGTTGGTTTATTTAGGCATAAACAGTACAGACCATTAGGAGGCCCAACTGTCTGTTTCAACTGCTCACAGGTAGATTTTGTCAGGAGTTTTCGTCAGTTTTCATCAGTTTTCATCAGCCCCTGATGAAAACTGTCTGTGAGCAGTTGAAACAGACTATTGGCCTCTGTTATGGTCTGGACTGTTTCTGCCTAAATAAACCAACTTTCTTTTTGCCTTGAAGTGATGGTCCTGTGATCTTCTCTATCAAAGAGGGGATAGTATGTATGTATGTATGTGTATGTGTGTATATATATATATATGTGTATGTGTGTGTGTGTATATATATATATATATATAGCTTAAAATGGAGAAGTGGTGGAACTCATTTCTCCATCACTCAGTATTACCCCTTATTTACATTATGCTACACAGTGGTACCCTTTATACACATTATACAACACCGTATTGCCCCTTAAACACAATGCCCACAGTGGTAGTCTCCCTTACACATAGTGCCTACAGTAGTAGTGCTGTTCATTCAGATAATGCGCATAATAGTAGAGATGAGCGGGTTCGGTTCCTCGGAATCCGAACCCGCCCGAACTTCAGCTTTTTTTACACGGATCCGAGCGACTCGGATCTTCCCGCCTTGCTCGGTTAACCCGAGCGCGCCCGAACGTCATCATGACGCTGTCGGATTCTCGCGAGGCTCGGATTCTATCGCGAGACTCGGATTCTATATAAGGAGCCGCGCGTCGCCGCCATTTTACACGTGCATTGAGATTGATAGTGAGAGGACGTGGCTGGCGTCCTCTCCGTTTAGAGAAGAAATAGATAGGAGAGTGAGAGTGAGACAGTGACACTTCATTTACTGGAGCTTAGGAGGAGTACTCAGACAGAGAGTGCAGAATTTTGCTGATAGTATTAGTTAGTTATACTAGTGACTGACCAGTGACCACCAGTGCAGTTTTATATTATTTAATATAATCCGTTCTCTGCCTGAAAAAACGATACACAGTGACTCAGTCACATACCATATCTGTGCTCAGCCCAGTGTGCTGCTGCATCATCTATGTATAATATCTGACTATGCTCACACAGCTTAATTGTGGGGGAGACTGGGGAGCAGTTAGGTTATAGCAGGAGCCAGGAGTACATATTAAAATTAAACAGTGCACACTTTTTTTCTGCGGGAGTGCCACTGCCAGTGTGACTGACCAGTGACCTGACCACCAGTATATAGTATACTATATTGTATTGTGAATGTCTGCCTGTAAAAGTTAAACACACGTCGTGGGACTTGTGTGGTGTTTTTTTATTCTATAAAATAAAAAACTCATTCTGCTGACAGACAGTGTCCAGCAGGTCCGTCATTATATAATATATACCTGTCCGGCTGCAGTAGTGATATATATATATTTTTTATATCATTATTTATCATCCAGTCGCAGCAGACACAGTACGGTAGTTCACGGCTGTAGCTACCTCTGTGTCGGCACTCTGCAGTCCATCCATAATTGTATACCACCTACCCGTGGTTTTTTTTTTCTTTCTTCTTTATACATACTACATCTCATTATCATCCAGTCTATATTAGCAGCAGACACAGTACAGTATGGTAGTCCACGGCTGTAGCTACCTCTGTGTCGGCACTCGGCAGTCCGTCCATAATTGTATACCACCTACCCGTGGTTTTTTTTTTTTTTTCTTTATACATACTACATCTCATTATCAACCAGTCTATATTAGCAGCAGACACAGTACGGTAGTCCACGGCTGTAGCTACCTCTGTGTCGGCACTCGGCAGTCCATCCATAATTGTATACCACCTACCCGTGGTTTTTTTTTCTTTCTTCTTTATACATACTACATCTCATTATCATCCAGTCTATATTAGCAGCAGACACAGTACAGTACGGTAGTCCACGGCTGTAGCTACCTCTGTGTCGGCACTCGGCAGTCCATCCATAATTGTATACCACCTACCCGTGGTTTTTTTTTCTTTCTTCTTTATACATACATACTACATCTCTTTATCAACCAGTCTATATTAGCAGCAGACACAGTACGGTTGTCCACGGCTGTAGCTACCTCTGTGTCGGCACTCGGCAGTCCATCCATAATTGTATACCACCTACCCGTGGTTTTTTTTTTCTTATTTATACATACATACTACATCTCTTTATCAACCAGTCTATATTAGCAGCAGACACAGTACGGTAGTCCACGGCTGTAGCTACCTCTGTGTCGGCACTCGGCAGTCCGTCCATAATTGTATACCACCTACCCGTGTTTTTTTTTTCTTTCTTCTTTATACATACATACTACATCTCTTTATCAACCAGTCTATATTAGCAGCAGACACAGTACGGTAGTCCACGGCTGTAGCTACCTCTGTGTCGGCACTCGGCAGTCCATCCATAATTGTATACCACCTACCCGTGGTTTTTTTTTTCTTTCTTCTTTATACATACTACATCTCATAATCATCCAGTCTATATTAGCAGCAGACACAGTACAG
Source organism: Pseudophryne corroboree (assembly GCF_028390025.1). Taxonomy (NCBI): domain Eukaryota; kingdom Metazoa; phylum Chordata; class Amphibia; order Anura; family Myobatrachidae; genus Pseudophryne; species Pseudophryne corroboree. Next base: position 688,734,535 of record NC_086447.1, on the reverse strand, counting down.
TACGGTAGTCCACGGCTGTAGCTACCTCTGTGTCGGCACTCGGCAGTCCATCCATAATTGTATACCACCTACCCGTGGTTTTTTTTTCTTTCTTCTTTATACATACATACTACATCTCTTTATCAACCAGTCTATATTAGCAGCAGACACAGTACGGTAGTCCACGGCTGTAGCTACCTCTGTGTCGGCACTCGGCAGTCCGTCCATAATTGTATACCACCTACCCGTGGTTTTTTTTTTTCTTTCTTCTTTATACATACTACATCTCATTATCATCCAGTCTATATTAGCAGCAGACACAGTACAGTACGGTAGTCCACGGCTGTAGCTACCTCTGTGTCGGCACTCGGCAGTCCATCCATAATTGTATACTAGTATCCATCCATCTCCATTGTTTACCTGAGGTGCCTTTTAGTTGTGCCTATTAAAATATGGAGAACAAAAATGTTGAGGTTCCAAAATTAGGGAAAGATCAAGATTCACTTCCACCTCGTGCTGAAGCTGCTGCCACTAGTCATGGCCGAGACGATGAAATGCCAGCAACGTCGTCTGCCAAGGCCGATGCCCAATGGCATAGTACAGAGCATGTCAAATCCAAAACACCAAATATCAGTAAAAAAAGGACTCCAAAACCTAAAATAAAATTGTCGGAGGAGAAGCGTAAACTTGCCAATATGCCATTTACCACACGGAGTGGCAAGGAACGGCTGAGGCCCTGGCCTATGTTCATGGCTAGTGGTTCAGCTTCACATGAGGATGGAGGCACTCAGCCTCTCGCTAGAAAAATGAAAAGACTCAAGCTGGCAAAAGCAGTAGCACCGCAAAGAACTGTGCGTTCTTCGAAATCCCAAATCCACAAGGAGAGTCCAATTGTGTCGGTTGCGATGCCTGACCTTCCCAACACTGGACGTGAAGAGCATGCGCCTTCCACCATTTGCACGCCCCCTGCAAGTGCTGGAAGAAGCACCCGCAGTCCAGTTCCTGATAGTCAGATTGAAGATGTCAGTGTTGAAGTACACCAGGATGAGGAGGATATGGGTGTTGCTGGCGCTGGGGAGGAAATTGACAAGGAGGATTCTGATGGTGAGGTGGTTTGTTTAAGTCAGGCACCCGGGGAGACACCTGTTGTCCGTGGGAGGAATATGGCCGTTGACATGCCTGGTGAAAATACCAAAAAAATCAGCTCTTCGGTGTGGAAGTATTTCACCAGAAATGCGGACAACATTTGTCAAGCCGTGTGTTCCCTTTGTCAAGCTGTAATAAGTAGGGGTAAGGACGTTAACCACCTCGGAACATCCTCCCTTATACGTCACCTGCAGCGGATTCATAATAAGTCAGTGACAAGTTCAAAAACTTTGGCCGACAGCGGAAGCAGTCCACTGACCAGTAAATCCCTTCCTCTTGTAACCAAGCTCACGCAAACCACCCCACCAACTCCCTCAGTGTCAATTTCCTCCTTCCCCAGGAATGCCAATAGTCCTGCAGGCCATGTCACTGGCAATTCTGACGAGTCCTCTCCTGCCTGGGATTCCTCCGATGCATCCTTGCGTGTAACGCCTACTGCTGCTGGCGCTGCTGTTGTTGCTGCTGGGAGTCGATGGTCATCCCAGAGGGGAAGTCGTAAGCCCACTTGTACTACTTCCAGTAAGCAATTGACTGTCCAACAGTCCTTTGCGAGGAAGATGAAATATCACAGCAGTCATCCTGCTGCAAAGCGGATAACTGAGGCCTTGACAACTTTGTTGGTGTTAGACGTGCGTCCGGTATCCGCCGTTAGTTCACAGGGAACTAGACAATTTATTGAGGCAGTGTGCCCCCGTTACCAAATACCATCTAGGTTCCACTTCTCTAGGCAGGCGATACCGAGAATGTACACGGACGTCAGAAAAAGACTCACCAGTGTCCTAAAAAATGCAGTTGTACCCAATGTCTACTTAACCACGGACATGTGGACAAGTGGAGCAGGGCAGGGTCAGGACTATATGACTGTGACAGCCCACTGGGTAGATGTATGGACTCCCGCCGCAAGAACAGCAGCGGCGGCACCAGTAGCAGCATCTCGCAAACGCCAACTCTTTCCTAGGCAGGCTACGCTTTGTATCACCGCTTTCCAGAATACGCACACAGCTGAAAACCTCTTACGGCAACTGAGGAAGATCATCGCGGAATGGCTTACCCCAATTGGACTCTCCTGTGGATTTGTGGCATCGGACAACGCCAGCAATATTGTGTGTGCATTAAATATGGGCAAATTCCAGCACGTCCCATGTTTTGCACATACCTTGAATTTGGTGGTGCAGAATTTTTTAAAAAACGACAGGGGCGTGCAAGAGATGCTGTCGGTGGCCAGAAGAATTGCGGGACACTTTCGGCGTACAGGCACCACGTACAGAAGACTGGAGCACCACCAAAAACTACTGAACCTGCCCTGCCATCATCTGAAGCAAGAAGTGGTAACGAGGTGGAATTCAACCCTCTATATGCTTCAGAGGTTGGAGGAGCAGCAAAAGGCCATTCAAGCCTATACAATTGAGCACGATATAGGAGGTGGAATGCACCTGTCTCAAGTGCAGTGGAGAATGATTTCAACGTTGTGCAAGGTTCTGATGCCCTTTGAACTTGCCACACGTGAAGTCAGTTCAGACACTGCCAGCCTGAGTCAGGTCATTCCCCTCATCAGGCTTTTGCAGAAGAAGCTGGAGACATTGAAGGAGGAGCTAACACGGAGCGATTCCGCTAGGCATGTGGGACTTGTGGATGGAGCCCTTAATTCGCTTAACAAGGATTCACGGGTGGTCAATCTGTTGAAATCAGAGCACTACATTTTGGCCACCGTGCTCGATCCTAGATTTAAAACCTACCTTGGATCTCTCTTTCCGGCAGACACAAGTCTGCTGGGGTTGAAAGACCTGCTGGTGAGAAAATTGTCAAGTCAAGCGGAACGCGACCTGTCAACATCTCCTCCTTCACATTCTCCCGCAACTGGGGGTGCGAGGAAAAGGCTCAGAATTCCGAGCCCACCCGCTGGCGGTGATGCAGGGCAGTCTGGAGCGACTGCTGATGCTGACATCTGGTCCGGACTGAAGGACCTGACAACGATTACGGACATGTCGTCTACTGTCACTGCATATGATTCTCTCGCCATTGAAAGAATGGTGGAGGATTATATGAGTGACCGCATCCAAGTAGGCACGTCACACAGTCCGTACTTATACTGGCAGGAAAAAGAGGCAATTTGGAGGCCCTTGCACAAACTGGCTTTATTCTACCTAAGTTGCCCTCCCACAAGTGTGTACTCCGAAAGAGTGTTTAGTGCCGCCGCTCACCTTGTCAGCAATCGGCGTACGAGGTTACATCCAGAAAATGTGGAGAAGATGATGTTCATTAAAATGAATTATAATCAATTCCTCCGCGGAGACATTGACCAGCAGCAATTGCCTCCACAAAGTACACAGGGAGCTGAGATGGTGGATTCCAGTGGGGACGAATTGATAATCTGTGAGGAGGGGGATGTACACGGTGATATATCGGAGGATGATGATGAGGTGGACATCTTGCCTCTGTAGAGCCAGTTTGTGCAAGGAGAGATTAATTGCTTCTTTTTTGGGGGGGGTCCAAACCAACCCGTCATATCAGTCACAGTCGTGTGGCAGACCCTGTCACTGAAATGATGGGTTGGTTAAAGTGTGCATGTCCTGTTTATACAACATAAGGGTGGGTGGGAGGGCCCAAGGACAATTCCATCTTGCACCTCTTTTTTCTTTTTTTTTTCTTTGCGTCATGTGCTGTTTGGGGAGGGTTTTTTGGAAGGGCCATCCTGCGTGACACTGCAGTGCCACTCCTAGATGGGCCCGGTGTTTGTGTCGGCCACTAGGGTCGCTTATCTTACTCACACAGTCAGCTACCTCATTGCGCCTCTTTTTTTCTTTGCGTCATGTGCTGTTTGGGGAGGGTTTTTTGGAAGGGCCATCCTGCGTGACACTGCAGTGCCACTCCTAGATGGGCCCGGTGTTTGTGTCGGCCACTAGGGTCGCTTATCTTACTCACACAGTCAGCTACCTCATTGCGCCTCTTTTTTTCTTTGCGTCATGTGCTGTTTGGGGAGGGTTTTTTGGAAGGGCCATCCTGCGTGACACTGCAGTGCCACTCCTAGATGGGCCCGGTGTTTGTGTCGGCCACTAGGGTCGCTTATCTTACTCACACAGTCAGCTACCTCATTGCGCCTCTTTTTTTCTTTGCGTCATGTGCTGTTTGGGGAGGGTTTTTTGGAAGGGCCATCCTGCGTGACACTGCAGTGCCACTCCTAGATGGGCCCGGTGTTTGTGTCGGCCACTAGGGTCGCTTATCTTACTCACACAGTCAGCTACCTCATTGCGCCTCTTTTTTTCTTTGCGTCATGTGCTGTTTGGGGAGGGTTTTTTGGAAGGGCCATCCTGCGTGACACTGCAGTGCCACTCCTAGATGGGCCCGGTGTTTGTGTCGGCCACTAGGGTCGCTTATCTTACTCACACAGTCAGCTACCTCATTGCGCCTCTTTTTTTCTTTGCGTCATGTGCTGTTTGGGGAGGGTTTTTTGGAAGGGACATCCTGCGTGACACTGCAGTGCCACTCCTAGATGGGCCCGGTGTTTGTGTCGGCCACTAGGGTCGCTTATCTTACTCACACAGTCAGCTACCTCATTGCGCCTCTTTTTTTCTTTGCGTCATGTGCTGTTTGGGGAGGGTTTTTTGGAAGGGACATCCTGCGTGACACTGCAGTGCCACTCCTAGATGGGCCCGGTGTTTGTGTCGGCCACTAGGGTCGCTTATCTTACTCACACAGTCAGCTACCTCATTGCGCCTCTTTTTTTCTTTGCGTCATGTGCTGTTTGGGGAGGGTTTTTTGGAAGGGACATCCTGCGTGACACTGCAGTGCCACTCCTAGATGGGCCCGGTGTTTGTGTCGGCCACTAGGGTCGCTTATCTTACTCACACAGTCAGCTACCTCATTGCGCCTCTTTTTTTCTTTGCGTCATGTGCTGTTTGGGGAGGGTTTTTTGGAAGGGACATCCTGCGTGACACTGCAGTGCCACTCCTAGATGGGCCCGGTGTTTGTGTCGGCCACTAGGGTCGCTTATCTTACTCACACAGTCAGCTACCTCATTGCGCCTCTTTTTTTTTTTGCGTCATGTGCTGTTTGGGGAGGGTTTTTTGGAAGGGACATCCTGCGTGACACTGCAGTGCCACTCCTAGATGGGCCCGGTGTTTGTGTCGGCCACTAGGGTCGCTTATCTTACTCACACAGTCAGCTACCTCATTGCGCCTCTTTTTTTCTTTGCGTCATGTGCTGTTTGGGGAGGGTTTTTTGGAAGGGCCATCCTGCGTGACACTGCAGTGCCACTCCTAGATGGGCCCGGTGTTTGTGTCGGCCACTAGGGTCGCTTATCTTACTCACACAGTCAGCTACCTCATTGCGCCTCTTTTTTTCTTTGCGTCATGTGCTGTTTGGGGAGGGTTTTTTGGAAGGGACATCCTGCGTGACACTGCAGTGCCACTCCTAGATGGGCCCGGTGTTTGTGTCGGCCACTAGGGTCGCTTATCTTACTCACACAGCGACCTCGGTGCAAATTTTAGGACTAAAAATAATATTGTGAGGTGTGAGGTATTCAGAATAGACTGAAAATGAGTGTAAATTATGGTTTTTGAGGTTAATAATACTTTGGGATCAAAATGACCCCCAAATTCTATGATTTAAGCTGTTTTTTAGGGTTTTTTGAAAAAAACACCCGAATCCAAAACACACCCGAATCCGACAAAAAAAATTCGGTGAGGTTTTGCCAAAACGCGGTCGAACCCAAAACACGGCCGCGGAACCGAACCCAAAACCAAAACACAAAACCCGAAAAATTTCCGGCGCTCATCTCTACATAATAGTAGTGCCCCTTACACATATTGCCTACAGAAGTGATACTTATACAGATAATGTCCACAAAAGTGCCCCTTATATACATAATGCCCCAGTAGGAGCACCCCTTATATACATAATGACCACTGTGGTGCCCCTTATACAAATATCTGCTTCTGTCACTCCAGCAGGTCACCACCTTTGTCCCTCCAGCAGCTCCATTCCCTGTGTCCCCCAAAGCTTCCCTGCCTCTCTGTGTCCTTCCAGCCACCTTTTGGCTTGTCTTCATCATTCATGGAGCATGCTCCTCTTCATGGCTCTTCACTTCAGCGGTGGTGATGGACTGACATCACATACATAGTGGGCCACAGGTGGAGGAAGACCAAGTAGCCACCAGAACTTGTGGAAGGGGGAGGTGGCTATAGCTCATCAGTGACACTAGCACAGCCTGCATCATCTTTTATGTGAGTGATGGAGCAGGCTTTTCTACTGGAATTACTCTGCAGGGCTGTGGAGGAGCTGGAGCTAGTCCCCCCCACTTTAACCTATATATATTTTGTATGGTTGACCAGAGCTCCAGTCAAGGGCATAGCTACCATCTGTGCAGGGAGTGCAGCTGCTATGGGGCCCAGAGATAAGATGAGTTACACATTTGTCACCATTGGGTGGTCCATAGTGGCACATACAAACTTTTGGCTTGAGGCCTAAAATACTGTATATCTAGTTATGCCCTTGGACCTGTTCTTTGTGATGATGTTTAAAATGAACTGGAGGGCATTATAATGTTACATAATACTGTATGAACTTGGGCACTGTAATGTGTGCACAGTATGACGTTCAGGCACTATAGTGTGGGACATAGGCACCGATTCCGTGGGTGCTCCCGAGCCCGAGCACCCAGAGACAATGAGTAGCACTCACGGAACCAGCCACTGCCCCAGTACAGTTACTGCTAGCCAACGCAGCCCCCACAGTGGATTGAGACAAGTTGGGGGCTGCAGAAGCACTTCCGTACATTGCAGAGTAAAAAAACCCACCAAAAATGGCCACCGCCAAGGAGGAGACAGACGCTAGAGGTCACATTTGAGCTCTAGCACCTGTCTCCCCGGCGGCGGGCATTTGAAGGTTTTGTTTTTACACTGCAAAGTACGGAAGCGCTTCTGCAGCCCCCAGCGCATCTCAATCCACTGCAGGGGCTAGCAGTATACATACTGATGCATGCACCCACCCTCCCATACTTTACTGGGGCAGCGGCCAGGAGAACCCTGGCAATGCACAGGAGACACCTGGCAACATGCAGGAGACAACTGGCAATGCACAGGAAACCCCTGGCAATGTGCAGGAGACCCCTCGCAACATGGAGACCCCTGACAACGTGCATGAAACCCCTGGCAATGCGCAGGAGACCCGTAGCAACAGGCAGGTAATTTAAAAGTAATTAGAAGTCTTAGTGTGTCGCATCATTTGTAAGGGGCATTATTATGTGTGGGGCATAAAATTATGTCAGGGCCATAACTGTGTGTGGCATAATATGTAATTGACGTTACAGTGTGTGACATAACGCACAATGGGTGTTACAGGGTGTAGCATAACATGTAATAGACATTACGGTGTGTGGCATAATGGGTAATAGACATTACGGTGTGTGGCATATTGCGTAATAGACATAATGGTGTGTGGCATACAGTGTGTTGCATAATGTGTAATGGGCATTACGGTGTGTTGCATAATGTGTAATGGGCATTACGATGTGTGGCATAATGTGTAACAGGTATTATGGTGTGTGGCATATAGCATAATAGACATTACGGTGTGTGGCATATTGCATAATGGACATTATGGTGTGTTGCATAATGTGTAATTGGCATTACAGTGTGTGGCATATTGTGTAATGGGCGTTACAGTGTGTTGCATAATGCGTAACGGGCATTACGGTGTGTGGCATATTGCGTAATAGAAATTACAGTGTGTGGCATATTGCGTAATGGGTATTACGGTGTGTGCTTAATGTGTAATGGGCATTACGCTGTGTTGCATAATGTGTAATCGGCATTACAGTGTGTGGCATATTGCGTAGTAGACATTTATGGTGTGTTGCATAATGTGTAATGGGAATTACAGTGTGTTGCATAATGTGTAATGGGCATTACGGTGTGTTGCATAATGGGCATTATGGTGTGTTGCATAATGTGTAATAGGCATTAGTAACTGCCGCGGCCGCCTGTTCATCCTCGCTGCTGCCTCCCGCCAAGCACCAGCAAAAACATAAATCGGCACCTATGGGGTGGGATAATATAAACTAGGGACACTGTAAGGTGACATATGAACTGTGTCATAATATAAATTGGAGGTACTGTGTTGCATAATGTGTACTGGCAGCCCTATATACCACTGCTTGATGGTGGGAGGTAGCCCTTAGTAGTTATTGACAGCGAAAGGGCAGGAATGCTTTTACTGCAAGTGTTGAATGTTTTGACATTCCCAGGCCATTTTAACCCCACTGAGTGTGCTTGATATGTACGGTGGCCCAGTTATGCAACATTTATTCACTCTGAATCCACTGATCATAATAATTGGAGTGTAGGGGAGCTGAGCAGCTGTCACAGTAGCTGGGACTTCATTCTCTCTGGACCCCAAATAAATGGACCGTTACTATTTCTAGTAAAGTAAATGGGATGCAGTTATGTGACCGGCGGTTGCCGGTCAGGAGATCGCCGGACACGTTACCTTCCCTTACATCCCGCCCCTTCACAATCCCGATGGTTGGCATGCCAACTAACAGGACTACTCCCGCTTGTGGGTGTCCACAACACCCATAGAGTGGGAATAGAACCTGTGGCGACCCCCTTCCCACACACACACAGACACACACACACACACACACACACACAGTCATCCTGGCCGCCGGCAAAACGATACACACCCAGGTAAACATACTGTTCATGGTACACAATTATTTGTTTCAGTTGTAGAATACATGCAACAATATTTTGTGTGGCCAATATACAGTGTATGTGTAAATATACTGTATATTTTTATTTATTTTATTATTTGTGGGGAACAGGGATTTTGTGTTGGAAAGGACAGGCTGGGGGGGGTGGAACAGGCTTTGTGTGTATGTATGTACTGTATGTGTGTGGTGTGTGTAGGGACAGGGGAAACAGGCTGTGTGTGTGTAGGGAGGGGGGGAGGCTTTGTGTGTCTGTGGTGACATGGGTATGTTGCTGGGATTAGTTCCGTGCACAGACTGGGTTGCTCACATTGGAGGCTATGCTCAGGCGGGTGATCTGCATGTCTGTGGACACTCTGTCCTTGTGCATTTGGCTGCACGATGTGCACTGGGAAGGGCTTTGTTGTCGACGTTGGAGGGTTGGCTGCGCGGGGGGGGGATGCGGGGAGGGACGCTGGTCATCCAGCTCAGGGGATCCCGCCAGTGGCGGTTTTAGGTGCGGTTAGCAGGGCAGGCGCTCAGGGCACTGTGGCCTGAGGCTGCAGTCACCCCACCAGCGCCATCAGCACTCGTCTGCTGCCTGCACCGCAATACCCCCCACCACTTCCTGATGCCAGCCAGCCGACCCCTGTCCTGGCCACTTCACACTGCCCGCACCTCACCGCTTCCTCCTGCCGGCTACCCCCTCTCCTAGACGCTTCCTGACGGCCACCTCCTGCCACTACTTACTCCCCTTCAGCTTCACGCTGGGCGGAAGTATGAGCAGAGCATAGAGCCACGGGACCACAGGCGCCAGATGGTGAGTGACGGCTAGCTGGTGCAATTTGCATAATGGGCTACCTGACACAATGTGTATAAGGGGCTACCTGGTGAATGTTTATAAGAAGCTACCTGGCGCAATGTATCTATAAGGGGCTACCTGGCGCAATTTGTATAAGGGGCTACCTGGCACAGTGTGTAAAATGGGCTACCTGGCACAGTGTGTATAAAGGGCAACCTAGCGCAGTGTATAAAAGGGGCTACCTGGCGCAGTTTGTATAACGGGCTCTACCTGGTGCAGTGTGTAAAAGAGGCTACCTGGCGCAGTTTGTATAATGGGCTGTACCTGGCACAGATTGTATATCTGGCTCTATCAGACGCAGTGTGTATATCTGGCTCTACCTGGCGCAACATGTATAAAAGGGGCTCTACCTATCATAACGTGAATAAAAGGGGCTTCATGAAGATGGCCCAGGAGATCGTGACTGAGCTATCTAGCTGCTGCTTATAGCTAAGGGAAGCCGGGATAAATAGCTGCTGCACAGACAGACGCACACACCTCCAACCAACCGTTAGTTATACCACCCGTCAACCGGCATGTAACATTAGCAAGGCACCACAATACCGCAAGCCCACACTCAAAGCCAGACGCCTAGCTATTATCTCAAGGACAGTGCTATACAAGTGTTCCCCTAGTGTACTACTTACCACTGGTGCTCCCCACACCCATATCTGTCTTCATACACTTCCCTCACACATCCACCCTGAATACTGTCAAATATTTCATGTTGTATGTGTTGTACACACATTACATTCTACACACTTCTATTAGACACTAGCCAGCACCTATATCACCAACCTTAATAGGTTTTTAGATTGTTTTGAAACTCACTTCTGGAGCAAAACATCGATTGAACTGTATAGATCTTTTACTAATAAATTATACCAGCATATATATATATATATATATATATATAGAGAGAGAGAGAGAGAGAGATAGATAGATATATAGAAAGAAAGAAATAGAGCTATAGACATATATAGATATATGGGATGTAATTATGTGACCGTCGGTCACAATACCTCCCCCTGCATCCCGAAGCCTGACAATCCCGACAGTTGGCATGTCGACTAAAAGGGACTATTCCCACTCGTGGGTATCCACGACACCCATAGAGTGGAACTAGAACCTGTGGTGAGCGTAGCCGGGATCCCGTCTGCCGGTAACACATACCCAACCCTATTATATATAGAGAGAGAAAGATAGATAGATATAGAAGAAAGAATGTAAATGTAATAACACCAGAAACAGTATAACCTGGATCACATGCTGTAGTAACGGTTGTCAATGCTTCGGTCCCCTTCCAGACCAATTTCAAGACCACCAACAATTACAGCAGCCGCTCTCAAGCCAAAAGAACCTGCAGTTACTTGTTGGCTTGAGACTGGCTGCTGTAATTATTGACTCAAGGGACAATGTGTGGTGGGCCCTGCGTGACACAACCCCTAGTCACAATCCTGCTGTTGCTGGTCACTCCCCCTGTGATGGTACACAATTGGCCCTTCATAAATTTCAGCCCCAGGCCCATGTGGTCCTTTATATGGCACTGGCTAGTATAATGATGTAATATAAGCAGTGTTCTCTGACTGTGAATGTGTGTGTGGAATGTGCAGCAGTGCACATGTAAACACTTCCCTCTAAGTGCCTCATACATAAAGGAAGTGCCTGTGAAAGCTCATTACTCCATTCAGTTACCGTGCAGGAAGATGTCTGGTTCTGAAGGGCAAAGCAAATCTAAACGGGAGATATTCCTGGAGGAAATGAAAAGAGTAGCTGAAGAGGCCAGTAAGAAGACTCCAGAGGAACTCAAATTTAATTATAAGGGGATTCTGTACCCGACCCTTCTCTGTAGTGAGGCCACATTCCAAGCCTTAGAGCCCTTTGAAGCCAGAGAAGATGATGTGCTGATTGTAACTTATCCAAAATGTGGTAAGTGGGGAAATCGTTACATTTGCTAAGGGGCATATTATTAACATTTGTTTTACTAAAATAATGTGAAAAAGGGTGTTTTCACACCATGATCACTTTATTTTAGTATCACCTGAATGTATTAAATGGCTCCAAACCCTTTATTTCACTTTACTTTCCCCTTTTATTTAAGTAAGCAAGATCACATTTCTCAAATTCATAATGGGAAATGTGATCTGACCAGTTTTACAAAACAAAAATTGTAAACACAGCAGTGCGCCCTGTGATAATTACGCCAGCTCACTGCAGATTGTTTACTTCTGTACAGCTACACAGAGAAAGCTATACAGGTAGCAGGCAGTGTGATCGGCTCTGTGTGTCCGATGGACATACAAGCTGATCACTGTGTAAAAAAGAAAAAGTAAAAAAAAAACAAAAAAACATACCAACCCAGGGACCGGTGATCGGGGCTCTGGTGCGGGCTGCTGGTCATTGGGGCTCCCTGATGCTCCAGTGTCATCCAGTGCAGTAAAGTGATGCTGCAAAGCTCACTTTACAGCTCCAGAGGTCACAGCAAGCAGGGAGCCCCGATCAACGATCCTCGGGTGTTGGTGAGTATGATCATCGGAGGGATCCGCAGAGCGGAGGGGGGCAGGTAGTCATTACAAGGGTCAACCCAGCGGTGGTAGCGGCGATGTCGGGCAAAAATACCCCGATAATTCTGTGGAGTGGCTCACAAGCTCTGTCCCTGCATGCGATAATTGATACATCCATGCGATGTAGTCAATTATGCAGTGCTAGTTGGGTTGAGTTTATCACTTGTCATCCCCAGATGCGGATGGTGATAGTAGGCCCCTGTTTCAAGTGGTTAGTTTAAAAAAAAAATGTGTCTTGTATTCTCCAGCAGTTTCATATATACCGTGGTGGTCATTCCGAGTTGATCACTGCCAGCAACTTTTAGCTGCTGCTGCGATCAATAGTCCACGCCTATGGGGGAGTGTATTTTAGCTTAGCAGGGCTGCGATCGCTTGTGCAGCCCTGCTAAGCTAAAAAAAATTTCAAGCAGAAGTAGACTAGCCCTGGACATACTTACCCCGTGCGATGGATCCAGCAATAATGGGCCAGGCTTTGATGTCACTCCTCTCCGCCCTCCGTTGTCCTGGACACGCCTGCGTTTTACTCACCACTCCCCGAAAACGGTCTCCAACGGTCCGGATCCGCCCTGCCACGCCTCCTTCCTGTCAATCTTCTTAGTGGTTGCCTCTGCGACCGCTTTCGTCGGTAGCTGTGACATAACCTGGTGACCTCTGTCGCCGGGCAACGTCGCGCATGTGCACAGTGGCTGCCGTGCATGCGCATTCCGCACCCGTTCGCACCGCAGCGAAAAAACGCTGCGTGCGGACGGGTCGGAATGACCCCCTATATACGTAGTGAGAATGTCCAGCACTCCTACAATAAATTCAATGTGCTGGGGTGCCTGGCTTAAAGAATGACACAAGTAAAGTACAGGTAGTCGGTACTCCACAGACTTTCAATAAATAGAACACAACACAGGGTTGTACTTCCGACATTTCATTAATTGCTACATTTTTTTCAAGGAATAAACAACAATATCACATTACTCACCAAAATAGTGCCACACCATAAGTGCTCCCACCCGCGGCCAGCTCTGGTTAATGGCGCGTGACGTCATCTACTATGTGCACCGCAGAACTGACGCTTCAATGCTCACCGCCTAGGGTCTGGTTGCCAAGTGCCCATCACCATAGTGACAGCTACAAACATACGGTGGCATCCTGTATGAAATATAATACATAAATAAAGGTAGACTGCCAAGCCCTTAATGTGAAGTGCATGTAAATATCCATTGAAAAATACATAATGATATAAATGCAGAATCAGATATATAGCCATACTGACTAATATAGAGATTAAAAGATATCAAGGGGAAAGATTGTACTTGACACAAAAAGGAAGTCCGTTATCAAAGAAGCAGTTCAAAGACAAGTATTCATTAAGCCCACATGGCTGAAGAGTCTGCAACGTGTGTATCCACTTTGCTTTTTTTCTAAGGAGAATGTTACCTCTATTTCCTACCCTGATAGAGGCCGGCACATGGTCTATCATTTTGTACTATAGGCTTGCCAAATTATGGCCCATCTGTTTAAAGTGCCTGGCTACTGGCTGATCTTCGTCTAGCACATGACGTATTGACATCCTATGAGTTGCCATGCACTCTTTAAATTGGCAAATGGTTTTGCCCACATAAAGAGATCCACAGGGGCATTTGATGTAATAAATTACATATTGTTTGTGATGTAAAAGCCAGGGGGTACTGAGTTTTATACTTTTTTACCAGATGGTGTGAAAAAACAATCTCCTATATCAAGATAACAACACAGCCTAAACATCTATAATTGCCTGGTTTTCTACTCCAAAAAATGGACTGGTGGATCAGGCTTGAGATTAGTCACATCGTTGTGAACCACCATATTTTTAAGGTTCTTACCCCTTCTGTGCCCAACTATCAATTTTTTATCTGTCAAGGCTGGTAGAGAGGGATCAGTATTTATTAGCGGACAGAATGTTGTGGCTACATTATCGATCTCTTTGCTAGCAGTGGAGAAATCTGTAACCAAAATCATTGAATTTGGGACTTCTTTTTTAGTAGTTACTTTAAATTCAGAATCTCATTTCTAGGTATCTCTAAAACCTTAGCTCGGATTCTTCTCAATGTAACTGGATTGTAGCCCCTGGCGATAAACTTAAGCATGACAATGTTAATTTGTGACTTTGCTTCTACGGTGTTACTGCAGATCCTCAAGACTCTCTGAAATTGGGAGTATGGCAGTTCTCATTTTAATGAACCAGGATGATGGCTATTGACGGCAAGAAGTGTATTTCGGTCCGTATCCTTGTGGTATACAGTGGTACATAACTGATCATTAGCCAAGGATATTGATACATCCAGATAGTGTATCCTGGAGTTACTGACAGTGTAGGTAAACACCGTCAGTACACTCATCGGCTAAATTGATCTCTTCCATCATAGATGTAAATTGTGTCTCGGTACCTTTCCATAAGATGAAGATATCATCTATGTACCGTAAATAACACCTGTGTCTCGATATGTCTAAATTGGTGAAAAACAAATCCTGCTCTAGGGCAAACATGAATGCATTTGCAAAGCTCGGGGCCACACAAGATCCCATGGCACATCCAAGTCTTTGAATATAGAATTTCCCGTCGAACAGGAAATAGTTCTGAATAAGGGTTAATTCAAGAAGAGATAGGAAAAAATCAATGTCTGGACCCTCATACCTATGGTTACTGGTTAAGAGATGTTTTGTAGCTGCCAGCCCTCTCCCATGAGGGATACTGATGCACAGGATTACCACCTCAATTGTTCCCATCCAATGATCGCCTTGAAGAGGAAGAAGTTCCTGGAGTTTAATAATAAAGGTTGTGGTATCCTTTAGGAACGTTTGTTCACCCTGGACCACTGGTTGTAGATAAAAGTCCAGAAATTTTGAAACCTTGTAATACATAAGAGTTTCTGGACGAAATGATTGGCCTACCATGGGGGGAACAGAATCTTTATGTAGCTTGGGTAACGTGTAAAGCAAAGGTACCTTTGGGAATTCCGTTATCAAGCTGTCGCACACCTTCTGTGTAGTGATGGTATTCATTACAGCAGACTGTAACAGCTCGTCGAGCTCCTTTTTATACATAAGAGTTGGATCCTGTTGTAAAAGGCCATATACGTTCTGGTCTTCCAGCTGACGGTATATCACTGCTTTGTATGCCGACACATCGTGTATGCCGATGCCGCCGCCTTTGTCCGCTGATCTGATAGTAATATCTTTGCATTTAGCCAAATATTCCAGAGCTATTCTTTCTCCATTTGTCAAATTTCTGCCAGAAGTATCCTTTCTTTTTGAACAATTTTCAATAGTTTTGTTGATATGTTGAGTATAACTTTTGATAGTTACATTTACATTTATATTTGTTGAAGGTGGATCAAAACTAGATTTTTTTCAAACATGGTAACTCTTTAGTATGCAAGGTTGGTTCAGTCTCAAATTGTTCTTAAAGCTGCAGATTTCTATCAGGGAAGTTGGTGGGCACAAAAGAAAGGCCCTTTATTTAAAACAACCAACTCATCAGATGACAAGGGCTGTGATGGCAAATTAAAGACTATGTTTTCCTTTGGATGGTCTTTTTTATTTGCCTCGCCCACTGGCCTCCGTCTTCTTGTAAAACGTCTCCTCGAGGCCCTGCTTTCACCCTCGTGGTCACCCCTAAAGGGGGCTTTTGTGACTGTGAAGAAGTTTGTTCAGAGGAGATGTCACTGTCACTTCTAGATAAAGCACCTTTACTAGAGACGTGTGTCAAATTGGTGCTTTTGTTCTGTTTCCTGGGCTTTCTTGGAAGGGATCTGAAACTACGTTGCTTGTTGTTAACCCATGCATAGACTCTGTGTTCCTCATAGTCACGATCCACAATAGATCTCTTCTTCTCTTTGAAGGCAATGATATCTGCTTTGTACTTATCTACTTGTGTAGCCAGCTGTTCTAGCCATAGGGTTTCAGAATCTTGTTTTAAGATGTTCAAGTTATCTTTCTCAAAGTTCACTATGTGCTCCCGTGTAGTTTTTAACTCTTGCTGACTCCTCAATATCCAAAATAATTAAATCATAAGAACAATTTTCAGGACTGCAGCCCACTGTTTGCAAAACTCCAAATTAAAGCGTCCAGTGGTGGGTATGTTGTGAATCCTGAATCCCCTGGGGATTCTTTTATCCCTGTAATAGTCAGGAAGACTTACTCCATGTAGGAAATAGTCTATTTCCCTTTTGTGCAGTTTAAGCAATTGCTGAAACACTTGTTTTGCAGACATAGATGCTTCACTGGCTTGATCCATCTTCTCCTTAAATAAGATTCCATCTGCATCGGAATCTGAGTAGCTGAGGTTTTCACCTGCTAACAGGCTGATGCTTGCAAAACCACTCACTTCATTCATTTCAGGCTGCATCGCCATAATGACTGACAAGGTCAAAACAACAGGTACTGTAGAATAAATGCCTTGAATCCTGATGGCGCAGAAAAACTCCACTCTGGTGCCTTGACTACATCAAAAGATCATGATATAGATATATATATATATATATATATATATATATATATATATAGTGGGAATGTCCAGCTCTCATACAGTAAATCCGATGTGCTGGGGTGTCCAGCTTGGAGGATGACACAAGAAAAGTATATGCACTCCACAGACTTTCAATAAATAGAACACAACACAGGGTTGTACTTCCGACGTTTGGTTTCATGTATTGCTACATTTTTTTCAAGGAATAAAGGGTATATACACAGAGTGTGTGTGTGTGTGTGTGTGTGTGTGTGTGTGTGTGTGTATATATATATATATATATATATATATATACACAATATCCCAGCTGATCCTGCACTCACATCTTCAATAATTCAACGTGGCGGGTGCTCCCAATAGACCAAAATAGGTCTACTTGAAATAGCCAAATTTCCACTCGGTGGAGAGTGCACTCACGCAGATATATGGAACAGTTTGTGCATAAAAGAACAATGTTTATTGGTCATCAAAAGAGCCTTGGGGTCGACGTTTCGGTTCAATAATTAACCTTTCTCAAGACCGGCATTAGTACTTAGTCAAACCAACATCGAATTAGAAAGTATTGCTACAACGTCTATAATAAAAACAAAAACACATATTAAGAGACTTCGCCTCCCAGGCCTTATCACAATCTTAGTAAATAGATCATCTCAAAAGATGAATGGGACAAAATTTTAGAATAGTGCCAACACAAGTGTAGATACCCATCACCCTTTACAGCAATTTCCACAGGGTGATAATATACAAAAAGCTCAAACACTTCCATCACCTGTGATGTTACCTAAACAAACCCCAAAAACATCTCACTGACCTGATACTAATTCCACCATAATATATATGGGTGATGAATATAAATTCCTCTCCAGCATAATCACATGTGTGAAAATAAGTCAGAAGAATCTAGGACAACAAATTCACATCATCCCTAGTGCAGAGCCGGCCCTAACCAACATGATGCCCTAGGCAAAATTTTGGCTGGTGCCCCCTAGCACCACCGCTGGTTCCGCCTCTGACCTTGTACCTCTTTCCCAGCAACACCACCCCTCATCCATAGCAGTCCTTATTTTGGTGTTTGTACCCCCTATATTTTAAATAGGAACAGTTGGCACATTTGGCGCACAGCCCAAAAAGGGATGTGTTTTTGCTGGCAAGGGGCATGGCCACACAATAGTAACCCCAATTCCAATTACGCCACACAGTACTGCAACTTTAATCACATTTGATCATGCGATAGTGTCCATAATTCATATTACATCCCACAGTAGTATCACTTTACCTTATAAACGTTACTCCTCACAATAGAGTCCCTTATTCACATTACATCACACTGAATTGCTCCTTATTCACATTACACCACACCCTAGTGCCCTTTCTATATGCAATGCCACATAGTAAAGCACCTTATACACATAATGCCACACAGTAATGCCCCTTACACATATGAGACACATTATTAATGTCCTTATAAACATAATGCGCCTTACACATTTTGACAACCTTTATTAATGCCCTTTTACACATAATGTCCCTTACACATATGCTGCACATTATTAATGCCCTTATACACACAATGACACATATAGTGCCCCTACACATTTGCTGCACATTATTAGTGCCCCTATACACATAATGACACACAAACAGTAGTACCCTGTTACACATATGCCGCACATTATTAATGCCCTTATACACATAATGACACACATAGTGCCCCTTACACATATGTTGCACATTATTAATGCATTTTTACATGACACACATAATGCTCCTTATACATATTCCAAACACTACTGCACAACCAACCCACTCACATGCACACAGCACTCACACTGCCACTAACACTGTGACCTCTGCCTCTGCTTGGATACAGATGTGTCCTCATAAATCTTGCCTCAATGCTAACGTCGGGCACATATTTTTTTTTCATGAAAATGCATCTTATTTGCATTGCTATGTGGCTAGGATGCACAAGCAGCTTCTGCTGATTAAAATGATATGCAGCATGCCTATATACTGTGTGAGACTGTGGCTGTATCTGCATATGAAATGCTACACACAGAATATAGGCATGCTGCATATCATTTTAATCAGCAGAAGCTGATGATGCCCCTAGGCATATCAAATGCCCTAGGCAATTGCCTAGTTTGCCTATGCCTATGGCCGGCTCTGCCTAGTGGTAAAAATATCCACTAAGGGGATATAGGCAAAATATATAACAGGTGAGGGTAACCCAGAGCCGGCCCTAACCAATATGATGCCCTAGGCAAGATTTTGGCTGGTGCCCCCTAGCACCACCGCTAGTTTTGCAAGAGATACCTGGCATGAGGCAGCTCTGCTAACGTCGGACGCCTTTTGTTTATGAAAATGCATCTTCTTTGCATTATTGTGTGGCTAAGATGCACAAGCAGCTTCTGCTGATTAAAATGATAAACAGCATGCCTATATACTGTGTGCGGCTGTATCTGCATACGAAATGCTACATTACAGTGATTTCCAGGAATACACAGAATATAGGCATGCCACATATCATTTTAATCAGCAGAAGCTGCTGGTGCCCCTAAGCATACCAAATGCCCTAGGCATTTGCCTAGTTTGCCTATGCCTAAAGCCGGCTCTGGGGTAACCTTAGACATCAAAAAGAAAAAGAGAAAAGGACTGTATTTGTCGATGCACAGGAAGAAGGGTGACCTGATTATCACAATCTTCTGGAGAATTATTAAAATTTAACTTTTATTAGTGTCAAATTAAAATAGTGTGATGATAACTGACACACAAACTACGAGTATAGACGAAACATAAAGGTTAAAATCAAGACGTATACAACATATACCACAAGTGCAATGAAATAATAAGTGTGATTAAAGATTAAAATATGTGTCCGCGTGTCTGTTCTTATATCCAATTATATAATATTGCTCACAATATTTACTCAGTCTGATAATAGTTGTCAGCAATTGGTCTTCATATGTTCACATGACCATTTGTCAGTATTTATAATATCTGGAGTATCCCACTCCTATGTGTATAATTGTAGCTGACAATATGATTCCAATGGTGTCTATAATATTCACACTGTGTATATCTTATATTCTAGGCTTGGTGGTCTGTCTTATTCCCCACTTCAATATAGTGTTTTAATCACACTTAAATGGATCACACTCAGTCTGTACACTTATATATACTAATATGCAACTTTGTCAAGATGGAGTATCATTCATTACATATATATAGTTTGTTCAGTAGTGGATGCATCTTTCCTGAGCCTTCTAAAGAGCATTCATTGGGAATACAGATTGGGTTTTTCTGCCTAAAAATTAACACATTTAATATCCTGGTTGGTACTTATGTGTAGATTATTGTTGTAAACAGTATAAATAGGTTACAGTGTACCAATATCTCTATGTGGTTGTATTACGTGCACTCTTGATTTTAATGAGACTCTCTGTAGTCATGTAAGATAATTAGATCAGGAGACATGCCATTCCTATAGTGAGAGTGAGTACTTTCCTCACACTTCAATATAGGTATTATAAATGTGCAGCAGTATACTGTGTTGCAGTACCCCTCTTAAAGGTGACACCTCCTATATTGACAGACTAAATGTATCTGAATTAGATAGGGATAGTTATGTCCCCCGTCAATTATAGAGGGCCAGCTGGTTATTAATAATAAATTAGGTAATGGTGGTTTATATTCCTACCACTCAAGGTGTATATATGTTGAATTAGCTAAGCTAATTGGTAATCAAAAAGTACGGGTTCTGAGATGTTTATTATAGTATCAATATACCTGCTGCATAAGTTAATACTGCAGCACTTTATCCATTGGCATTCATTGAGTTGTATCATAAGTGTTTCCACATGCCTATTGAATTATAAATGACCACACACTTATAATTAGAACCTTGCTAGCTTAATTGCTACCTCTGGAGACAAAGATGTACTTTATTATCTGTGCTGATAATTCTCAAACAGCATAGATTATAGGGTATGTTTCTTATAGTATTTATGTATCTGCCGGGTTCTGAGGTGTTTATTATAGTATCAATATACCTGCTGCTTAAGTTAATACTGCAGCACTTTATCCATTGGCATTCATTGAGTTGTATCATAAGTGTTTCCACATGCCTTTTAAATTATAAATGACCACACACTTATAATTAGAACCTTGCTAGCTTAATTGCTACCTCTGGAGACAAAGATGTGCTTTATTATCTGTGCTGATAATTCTCAAACAGCATAGATTATAGGGTATGTTTCTTATAGTATTTCTGTATCTGCTGCACAGATTGAAACTGTAACGTTTATTCTATTGGCATTAGTTAAATTGTATCATGCATATCTCCTCCTGACTAACAGGTGGCTTGGAGAATCAACTGTGAAACATTGTTGCGTTTCTATCTGTATAAGCCACAACACTGTCAATTACTGCTTTCTCACTGACATAGTTAGACTGACTGTGTCTGCTAGCCTAACACAATTTATCCGTCTACCTGCTATTTAGTGCTGTGGATACCATCGGAATCTAACTAATCACATAATCAGAACTAGTTATACATTAAATTGGTAAACCAATTTAATGTATAACTAGTTCTGATTATGTGATTAGTTAGATTCCGATGGTATCCACAGCACTAAATAGCAGGTAGACGGATAAATTGTGTTAGGCTAGCAGACACAGTCAGTCTAACTATGTCAGTGAGAAAGCAGTAATTGACAGTGTTGTGGCTTATACAGATAGAAACGCAACAATGTTTCACAGTTGATTCTCCAAGCCACCTGTTAGTCAGGAGGAGATATGCATGATACAATTTAACTAATGCCAATAGAATAAACGTTACAGTTTCAATCTGTGCAGCAGATACAGAAATACTATAAGAAACATACCCTATAATCTATGCTGTTTGAGAATTATCAGCACAGATAATAAAGCACATCTTTGTCTCCAGAGGTAGCAATTAAGCTAGCAAGGTTCTAATTATAAGTGTGTGGTCATTTATAATTTAAAAGGCATGTGGAAACACTTATGATACAACTCAATGAATGCCAATGGATAAAGTGCTGCAGTATTAACTTAAGCAGCAGGTATATTGATACTATAATAAACACCTCAGAACCCGGCAGATACATAAATACTATAAGAAACATACCCTATAATCTATGCTGTTTGAGAATTATCAGCACAGATAATAAAGTACATCTTTGTCTCCAGAGGTAGCAATTAAGCTAGCAAGGTTCTAATTATAAGTGTGTGGTCATTTATAATTCAATAGGCATGTGGAAACACTTATGATACAACTCAATGAATGCCAATGGATAAAGTGCTGCAGTATTAACTTATGCAGCAGGTATATTGATACTATAATAAACATCTCAGAACCCGTACTTTTTGATTACCAATTAGCTTAGCTAATTCAACATATATACACCTTGAGTGGTAGGAATATAAACCACCATTACCTAATTTATTATTAATAACCAGCTGGCCCTCTATAATTGACGGGGGACATAACTATCCCTATCTAATTCAGATACATTTAGTCTGTCAATATAGGAGGTGTCACCCTTAAGAGGGGTACTGCAACACAGTATACTGCTGCACATTTATAATACCTATATTGAAGTGTGAGGAAAGTACTCACTCTCACTATAGGAATGGCATGTCTCCTGATCTAATTATCTTACATGACTACAGAGAGTCTCATTAAAATCAAGAGCGCACGTAATACAACCACATAGAGATATTGGTACACTGTAACCTATTTATACTGTTTACAACAATAATCTACACATAAGTACCAACCAGGATATTGAATGTGTTAATTTTTAGGCAGAAAAACCCAATCTGTATTCCCAATGAATGCTCTTTAGAAGGCTCAGGAAAGATGCATCCACTACTGAACAAACTATATATATGTAATGAATGATACTCCATCTTGACAAAGTTGCATATTAGTATATATAAGTGTACAGACTGAGTGTGATCCATTTAAGTGTGATTAAAACACTATATTGAAGTGGGGAATAAGACAGACCACCAAGCCTAGAATATAAGATATACACAGTGTGAATATTATAGACACCATTGGAATCATATTGTCAGCTACAATTATACACATAGGAGTGGGATACTCCAGATATTATAAATACTGACAAATGGTCATGTGAACATATGAAGACCAATTGCTGACAACTATTATCAGACTGAGTAAATATTGTGAGCAATATTATATAATTGGATATAAGAACAGACACGCGGACACATATTTTAATCTTTAATCACACTTATTATTTCATTGCACTTGTGGTATATGTTGTATACGTCTTGATTTTAACCTTTATGTTTCGTCTATACTCGTAGTTTGTGTGTCAGTTATCATCACACTATTTTAATTTGACACTAATAAAAGTTAAATTTTAATAATTCTCCAGAAGATTGTGATAATCAGGTCACCCTTCTTCCTGTGCATCGACAAATACAGTCCTTTTCTCTTTTTCTTTTTGCTGACTAACCTTAGCTGTAGTCGATAGCACCCCCACAAATAATTGTGAATACTTGAATGCAATAGGGGTTATTTTGGAGCTGTATATAGTTCCAAATCTGATATAATACAATTGTGTGTGTGCAGATACAATCCCACTTTGCTGTAACCTTAGACATACCTGCTAAAATAGACACTGCTGCTAGGATGCAGCTGCAGGGGCACGTGGATACATGGGATGCTACAACAAAAGCAAATATAAAAACTAATAATTCATAGTTCAAGAGACAAGCAACAAAGGTGCATAGACACTACTATGTAACTTACATGTGTTCTGATATCCAGGTCATATCCAGGTAATGGGGATTTTGTGTAATTGAGTCAAAAAATCACCAGTATCTCTCAAATAACTATCCGTTTTAACCACCTGTGGCTGCAGAATACTGTCAATCAGTATTGCCAGAGGTTGGAGCAGTGACCCCTCGGCTGCGATGATAGGTCTGCCTAAAGTGTTATGGATTTTTGGTAGAGTATACAGGATAGGACACTTTAGTTATTTGAGAGATACTGGTGATTTTTTGACTCAGTTACACAATATCCCCATTAATGACAGAGGGGCTTTTATGGCCACCATCGATGTCTGCTCTCTATATACAGTAATTCCGCATCAGGCAGGGCTTGATACTATTAAGAAATGTCTTCTGAGTGTCAGCGATTTAGAATTTCCCATCGAATTCATACTAGAAATCACAGAACTGGTATTGAAATAATAAGAATTTACTTACCGATAATTCTATTTCTCGTAGTCCGTAGTGGATGCTGGGAACTCCGTAAAGACCATGGGGAATAGCGGCTCCGCAGGAGACTGGGCACAAAAAGAAAGCTTTAGGACTACCTGGTGTGCACTGGCTCCTCCCCCTATGACCCTCCTCCAAGCCTCAGTTAGGATACTGTGCCCGGACGAGCGTACACAATAAGGAAGGATTTTTGAATCCCGGGTAAGACTCATACCAGCCACACCAATCACACCGGCGCCCAGCATCCACTACGGACTACGAGAAATAGAATTATCGGTAAGTAAATTCTTATTTTCTCTGACGTCCTAGTGGATGCTGGGAACTCCGTAAGGACCATGGGGATTATACCAAAGCTCCCAAACGGGCAGGAGAGTGCGGATGACTCTGCATCACCGAATGAGAAAACTCAAGGTCCTCCTCAGCCAGAGTGTCAAATTTGTAAAATTTTACAAAAGGTATTTGACCCTGACCAAGTAGCAGCTCGGCAAAGTTGTAAAGCCGAGACCCCTCGGGCAGCCGCCCAGGATGAGCCCACCTTCCTTGTGGAGTGGGCTTTTACAGATTTTGGCTGTGGCAGGCCTGCCACAGAATGCGCAAGCTGAATTGTATTACAAATCCAGCGAGCAATAGTCTGCTTAGAAGCAGGAGCACCCAGCTTGTTGGGTGCGTACAGGATAAACAGCGAGTCAGATTTTCTGACTCCAGCCGTCCTGGAAATATATATTTTCAGGGCCCTGACAACGTCTAGCAACTTGGAGTCCTCCAAGTCCCTAGTAGCCGCAGGCACCACAATAGGCTAGTTCAGGTGAAACGCTGACACCACCTTAGGGAGAAACTGAGGACGAGTCCTCAATTCCGTCCTGTCCGAACGGAAAATCAGATAAGGGCTTTTACAGGATAAAGCCGCCAATTCCGACACGCGCCTGGCCGAAGCCAGGGCCAACAGCATGACCACTTTCCACGTGAGATATTTTAAATCCACAGATTTAAGTGGTTCAAACCAATGTGATTTTAGGAACCCCAAAACTACATTGAGATCCCAAGGTGCCACTGGAGGCACAAAAGGAGGCTGTATATGCAGCACCCCCTTGACAAACGTCTGAACTTCAGGAACTGAAGCCAGTTCTTTCTGGAAGAAAATCGACAGGGCCGAAATCTGAACCTTAATGGATCCCAATTTGAGGCCCAAAGACACTCCTGTTTGCAGGAAATGCAGGAATCGACCCAGTTGAAATTCCTCCGTCGGGGCCTTCCTGGCCTCGCACCACGCAACATATTTTCGCCAAATGCGGAGATAATGCTTTGCGGTTACATCCTTTCTGGCTTTTATCAAAGTAGGGATGACTTCTTCTGGAATGCCTTTTTCCTTCAGGATCCGGTGTTCAACCGCCATGCCGTCAAACGCAGCCGCGGTAAGTCTTGGAACAGACAGGGTCCCTGCTGGAGCAGGTCCCTTCTTAGAGGTAGAGGCCATTGACCTGGCGCAATAACTTTTTAGTTTTTTGTTGAGGCGGGACGCCATCATGTCCACCTTTGGTTTTTCCCAACGGCTTACAATCATGTGGAAAACCTCCGGGTGACGTCCCCACTCTCCCGGGTGGAGGTCGTGTCTGCTGAGGAAGTCTGCTTCCCAGTTGTCCACTCCCGGAATAAACACTGCTGACAGTGCTATCACATGATTTTCCGCCCATCGGAGAATCCTTGCAGCTTCTGCCATTGCCCTCCTGCTTCTTGTGCCGCCCTGTCTGTTTACGTGGGCGACCGCCGTGATGTTGTCCGACTGGATCAACACCGGCTGGTCCTGAAGCAGAGGTCTCGCTTGGCTTAGGGCATTGTAAATGGCCCTTAGCTCCAGGATATTTATGTGAAGTGAGGTCTCCAGGTTTGACCACACTCCCTGGAAATTCTTCCCTGTGTGACTGCTCCCCAGCCTCGAAGGCTGGCATCCGTGGTCACCAGGACCCAGTCCTGAATGCCGAATCTGCGGCCCTCTAAAAGATGGGCACTCTGCAACCACCATAGGAGAGACACCCTTGTCCTTGGTGACAGGGTTATCCTCTGATGCATCTGAAGATGCGATCCGGACCATTTGTCCAGCAGGTCCCACTGGAAAGTTCTTGCGTGGAATCTGCCGAATGGAATTGCTTCGTAAGAAGCCACCATTTTTCCCAGGACCCTTGTGCATTGATGCACCGATACTTGACCTGGTTTTAGGAGGTTTCTGACTAGATCGGATAACTCCCTGGCTTTCTCCTCCGGGAGAAATACCTTTTTCTGGACTGTGTCCAGAATCATCCCTAGGAACAGAAGACGTGTCGTCGGGATCAGCTGCGATTTTGGAATATTGAGAATCCAACCGTGCTGTCCTAACACTTCTTGAGATAGTGCTACCCCGACTACCAACTGTTCCCTGGATCTCGCCCTTATCAGGAGATCGTCCAAGTACGGGATAATTAAAACTCCCTTCCTTCGAAGGAGTATCATCATTTCGGCCATTACCTTGGTAAAGACCCGCGGTGCCGTGGACAATCCAAACGGCAGCGTTTGGAACTAATAGTGGCAGTTCTGTACCACAAACCTGAGGTACCCTTGGTGAGAAGGGTAAATTGGGACATGCAGGTAAGCATCCTTGATGTCCAGAGACACCATATAATCCCCTTCCTCCAGGCTCGAGATAACCGCTCTGAGTGACTCCATCTTGAATTTGAACTTCTTTATGTAAGCGTTCAATGACTTTAGATTTAAAATGGGTCTCACCGAGCCGTCCGGCTTCGGTACCACAAACATTGTGGAATAATACCCCTTTCCTTGTTGCAGGAGGGGTACCTTGATTATCACCTGCTGGGAATACAGCTTGTGGATAGCTTCTAATACCGCCTCCCTGTCGGAAGGAGTCGTCGGTAAGGCAGACTTTAGGAAACGGCGAGGGGGAGACGTCTCGAATTCCAATTTGTACCCCTGAGATACTACCTGAAGGATCCAGGGATCTACTTGTGAGCGAGCCCACTGTGCGCTGAAATTCTTGAGACAGGCCCCCACCGTACCTGAGTCCGCCTGTAGAGCCCCAGCGTCATGCCGAGGACTTGGCGGAAGCGGGGGAGGACTTCTGTTCCTGGGAACTGGCTGTTTGCTGCAGCCTTTTTCCTCTCCCTCTGCCACGGGGCAGAAAAGAGGAGCCTTTTGCCCGCTTGCCCTTATGGGGCCGAAAGGACTGCGCATGATAATACGATGTCTTCTTTTGCTGAGAGGCGACCTGGGGTAAAAACGTGGATTTCCCAGCAGTTGCCGTGGAAACCAGGTCCGACAGACCTACCCCAAATAACTCCTCCCCTTTATAAGGCAATACTTCCATATGCCTTTTAGAATCGGCATCACCTGACCACTGCCGAGTCCATAACCCCCTTCTGGCGGAAATGGACATAGCACTTACTCGTGATGCCAGTCGGCAAATATCCCTCTGTGCATCACGCATGTATAAAAATGCATCTTTTAAATGCTCTACAGTCAGTAATATACTGTCCCTATCCAGGGTATCAATATTGTCTGTCAGGGAGTCTGACCAAGCCACCCCAGCACTGCACATCCAGGCTGAGGCGATTGCTGGTCGCAGTATAACACCAGTGTGTGTGTATATACACTTCAGGATAGTCTCCTGCTTTCTGTCAGCAGGATCCTTAAGGGCGGCCGTATCCGGAGACGGTAGTGCCACCTGTTTGGACAAGCGTGTGAGCGCTTTATCTACCCTAGGGGGAGTTTCCCAACGCGCCCTATCCTCTGGCGGGAAAGGGTACATTGCCAATAACTTCCTAGGAATTATTTGTTTTTTATCAGGAGAAACCCACGCTTCATCACACACTTCATTTAATTCCTCAGATGCAGGAAAAACTACATGTAGTTTTTTCTCACCAAACATAATACCCTTTTTAGTGGTACCTGTGGTATTATCAGAAATGTGTAAAACATTTTTCATTGCCTCAATCATGTAACGTGTGGCCCTACTGGAAGTTACATTTGTCTCCTCGTCGTCGACACTGGAGTCAGTATCCGTGTCGACGTCTGTATCTGCCATCTGAGGTAGCGGGCGTTTTAGAGCCCCTGATGGCCTTTGAGACGCCTGGACAGGCACAAGCTGAGAAGCCGGCTGTCCCATGTCATCAAACTTCTTATGTAAAGAGTTGACACTTTCACGTAATTCCTTCCATAAGCCCATCCACTCAGGTGTCGACCCCCTAGGGGGTGACATCTCCACTACAGGCAATTGCTCCGCCTCCACATCATTTTCCTCTTCATACATGTCGACACAGCCGTACCGACACACAGCACACACACCGGGAATGCTCTGATAGAGGACAGGACCCCACTAGCCCTTTGGGGAGACAGAGGGAGAGTATGCCAGCACACACCAGAGCGCTATATATACACAGGGATATCACTATATAGAGTGTTTTCCCTTATAGCTGCTGTTATCTGTAATACTGCGCCTAATTAGTGCCCCCCCTCTCTTTGTTACCCTTTTCTGTAGTGCAGGACTGCAGGGGAGAGTCAGGGAGACGTCCTTCCAGCGGAGCTGTGAGGGAAAATGGCGCCAGTGTGCTGAGAGAGATAGCTCCGCCCCCTTTTCGGCGGACTTTTCTCCCGCTTTTTTGTAAAATCTGGCAGGGGTTAATGTACATCCATATAGCCCTGGGGGCTATATGTGATGTATTTTTGCCAGCCAAGATGTTAATATTGCTGCTCAGGGCGCCCCCCCCAGCGCCCTGCACCCATCAGTGACCGCAGTGTGAGGTGTGCATGAGGAGCAATGGCGCACAGCTGCAGTGCTGTGCGCTACCTTGATGAAGACTGATGTCTTCTGCCGCCGATTTTCCGGACCTCTTCTTGCTTCTTGCTCTGTAAGGGGGCCGGCGGCGTGGCTCTGGGACCGGACTCCGAGGCTGGGCCTGTGTTCGATCCCTCTGGAGCTAATGGTGTCCAGTAGCCTAAGAAGCCCAAGCTGGCTGCAAGCAGGCAGGTTCGCTTCTTCTCCCCTTAGTCCCTCGATGCAGTGAGCCTGTTGCCAGCAGGTCTCACTGAAAATAAAAAACCTAAAACTAACTTTTTTCTAAGAAGCTCAGGAGAGGCCCCTAGATTGCACCCTGCTCGGTCGGGCACAAAAATCTAACTGAGGCTTGGAGGAGGGTCATAGGGGGAGGAGCCAGTGCACACCAGGTAGTCCTAAAGCTTTCTTTTTGTGCCCAGTCTCCTGCGGAGCCGCTATTCCCCATGGTCCTTACGGAGTTCCCAGCATCCACTAGGACGTCAGAGAAATAACCATTTTCTGTATAAAGACAAATTCTTTCTACAAACATCTGGCACAGCGATGGGGTCAAATTTGGCCCCATCGTATGCCAATTTATTTATGACAGAGTACGAGCAAACACATATATTATCCACATATGGTCAAAAGATTGGTTTTTACCGTAGGTTTATCGATGATATTTTTTTGTTATGGCATGGCACTGAACATGAATTTAACGACATGATGCTTGATGATTAACTTGACATGATGATTAACTTGAATGCTCTTGATAGCCCTATTCGCTTTACCCATACTATCACATCTACTGAGATTAATTTTCTTGATATTACTGTCATTCATACTGAGACAGGATTTATTTCCACTCTGTACCGTAAGCCTACGGATCGTAATTTATTGTTACAGGCTGGTAGTTTTCATTTGCCAGCCTTAAAGGACAGTCTCCCCGTGTCGCAATATTTGAGAGCTATGCGTATTAACTCTGACTCTGGTCGTAGGCATATTCAATGCTCTGAAGTAACTTCCCGCTTTTTACACCAGGGATATACACCCAAAGTTTTGTCTAGCTGCCTAGAAACTGCCTCTCAGATTTTTCAAGGCAAGCGCAAGACGACTAAGAAAAATTTGAACTGTATAATTTTTCCCACCCAATTTGACAATAATCCTACCATTAAGAAATCATTGAGAAAACATTGGTCCATTCTAGCCACAGACACCAACCTTCCATTCAGAGGGATGAATACCCCTATGGTTGCATACCGTTGTGGTGCCAATTTGAAACAACTTCTAATGCGCCCCACTATGTATCCTAAGACAAGTATGACTACCACTGATGTAATGCAATCTAAGCCTGGCAGCTACTCTTGTGGCAGCTGCACCACATGTAGGTCAATGATGACGGGCCCTGTCTTGTACCATCCACATACTGGCAAAGCAATTAAAATCAAATACCATCTCCATTGCAGGTTGGACCATGTGATTTATATGCTTAAATGTCCTTGTGGTCTCTGTTATGTTGGCCTCACCACAAGGCCATTCAGAGATAGAATGGCCAATCACAGGTCCTCAATACATACAGCATTAATGACAGGCAAAACCGATAAACCGGTAGCGAGGCATTTTATAGCAGCAAAACATCAAGTAGCCAGCTTGAAATGTAAGTTAATTGACTGGATCCCGCCCTGTCCAACTGGGGGGGATCGGGCTCTCCTGTTGAAAAGACGGGAAAGCTATTGGATACACCAGCTTGATATGGTGGCCCCTAGAGGGCTAAATGAATCGAACCCACTCAATGTCTTTCTCTAACTTAGAGTAGTACCCTATTGGTATGAGACTAGGTTTCCCCTGTCTATATTAGTATATTCAGATATGAGTTTCCTGAAGCCATGGGCTAATTATATTCAAATATATACTCGTATATATGTATTATTATTGTTTTGTTGACATTTTTGTTTTATTATTTGATGTTCTGTGTTTATATTTCTTTCTTTCTTCTTTTTTTTGGTGTAAGCTCTTTTTTTTTACATCGTGAGAAACCAGAGTAATAGCAGGTGATGCATTTGCAATTGTTGTACCTAGTTCTCTGGGATTAACCATCTCTGTCCCAACTTGTGACATGCAACTAGGAGAGCCTCTTCCCAGGCCTAAGCAATCTATTCTTAAGCCCACACCAAACATGGGCTTTGAAACTTATTTTATATAATCTGCAGAGCCTTTATTTTTACCATTAAGTGTGATTATGGAAGAGTGCCTGCATCAACTTTTATACTGTTTTCAGATTGATATTCCCTTAATATTGTTATTTAATGGTGCCTCCCACATCCTTCTTAGTGAGTTTTCGTCACCTATATATGCATTGGTGGCAGCGGTAGCCACTGTCTAGCAGATGGAGTGATCACATTCCCCCTTATTTGCGGAACTCCCATGACTTCCGACCGGGTGGAACGCAGCGCTTCCGGCGAGATGGAACGCATGGCGCTCCTCTCGGAGTGTGGAACGCAGCGTTTCCGGCCGGGTGGAACGCAGCGCTTCCGGCGAGTTGGAGCGCATGGCGCTCCTCTCGGCGGCTTCACCTGTTTACAGCGCTGTCGTGATTGAGTCAGACGGTGAGTCAGTGGCCCAATACAGCAACGGGCACTGAGTTAGTTTAGTTGGACGCTGGGTGTCAGTTTTAGTGGTAGGGACAGTGAGGGAACGTGTCCATTGACACACCTGCCACTTCCGGGCACTTCCGGCCCGGGCTCCTTAAATAGCTGTCATGCTGCCTGTATGAGCTATGCAACGCAGGGATGACCTGGATATCAGAACACATGTAAGTAACATAGTAGTGTCTATGCACCTTTGTTGCTTGTCTCTTGAACTATGAATTATTAGTTTTTATATTTGCTTTTGTAGCATCCCATGTATCCACGTGCCCCTGCAGCTGCATCCTAGCAGCAGTGTCTGTTTTAGCAGGTCCTAAGGTCGCCATGAGCTGGCGCAGATCCAAAAACCTTAAAGACAGACTTGTAAGCAGTCACTTTCAAAAATTCTCGACTAAAAGACCAATAGTCACCGGAACGTATCCCTGTGGCAAATGCAAAGCTTGCAAATATATTGATCCAACAAAGGAAATAGAAGATAAATTTGGAGAGATGATACAAATAAAAGACTAAATGAACTGCCAAACGGAAGGGGTTATTTATTGCTTGAAATGTAGCAGTAACCAAAAATACATTGGCATGACAACTCGTCCGCTTAAACAGCGAGTCCTGGAACATGTAGGATCTATACGTAATGCCATCATGGACAAAGCCAAGATGAAGCAATTAACTTCTGTCGCTCGCCATTTTCACACCCATCATGAAAATAGATGGGAGGAGCTTAAAATCTTTGGCTTGGAGAAAATCAAACTCGGAATACGAGGAGGTAACCTAACCGAGAACCTACTGAAAAGAGAGAGTGAATGGATCTTTAAGATAGGATCCCTATACCCAACAGGCATGAATGAAAACATAAACTATGGGGTATATTTAAATTAATGTCGTCATATTAACACCTTTAGTATCCATTTTTAGTCTCTCCTTTCAGATATGGCTAATCCACATAAAATATATGTTTATAATATTTTTCCATAACATCCCAGTCTTCAACCACAGTATATTATTCACGTTTTTATGACTCCTACCCAATTTCACACAGCACATTATCATCTTTCTCACCATGGGCTCTTCTCACATTCATTTTTTCTGCCCTCTATAAGTAACACATTATCATCACATATTAGTACCATCCTTTCCCCAACCATGCTCCTGATTCACTATCCCTTCCCTCACTTCCTTTCTCATTTTCCTTATTATCCCATTCCTATCATTCTCATCAACCAGCACAGAAAATCTAATATAACAAAAATCATTAACACCTAAATCACACCACTTATTCTCTAATTAACCTTTAATCTATTAATCATGTCACTGTCACAAATTAACCAATAACTGTTTATTTATTTAATCACTTGCACAATAATTAATATTTTTTTCATTATACTAAAAACGCCCAGGCATATCTATCTGTATTTCAAATTAACCACAAGCAAACTCAAGCCGTTGTTACTACTAATTGTGTCAAACCTGGGAGACTAATATAACTTAACAAGATTGGTGGATCAGCATGTCCATCTAAAAATGTATCCAATCAGCTATGAGCCCTGCTCTACATAAACTGGAACCTTTAGTGACCTCACTACGCCCTGTGACCAAGCTTATTTTGCGAAACGTACGTCAGGAAGGATTGGCGATCACGTGATGCGCACACGTGACCGCGCTAGCCGGAGCGCTTAGACTATCACCAGGCAACGGCCCCAAGCCATCGCTCTCCGAGAGCGAGACCACTGACACACGCCGCTGCAGCTTCCGGAGCATCTCCACGGCAACGGCCCCAAACCACCGCTCCCTGGGAACGCTATTACGGACACACGCCGCTGCAGTCTCCGGAGCTTCTACACGGCCAAAAGCGGAACGGACAGCTTATATACCAGCACTGGTATCGTATATACCCCACACTAATGTGAAACCCATCCACTCTTTAGTTTAAAATTTGCAAGGCTGCAAACTGACTAACTGAACATCCAATTGTTTCCTATCCTTTCCTGCAAACACTTTTCAAATAGAACTCTGAATATTAGAGACATCCTATATAAGTTCAGTCTCCACCTTCTATTCAAGGGTTAATTGTTTATTGCAGCATTACTCCCTGCAAGTTTATATAACCTGCTGTGATACATATATTTTCCCCCTTTCCTTCCTCCCCCCCACCCTTTCTCCCCTTTCCCTCCCTTCCCTTCCGTGACCCAGAGGGGTCCACCACAAAGAGCTGGTATCCGTCTGATATGTGTCCGTTTGTCTGCCATTTCGCCATAATCTCACGCTGTCTTCTACAGCATAAATTGAATTAGGCATTTAAATTAATTGGTACGGCCGTACTGGTGACCTGTTCTAAGCTCATATTTAAAATTAATCAATTAGTGATGATATGTGGCGTTTATGAATTTTCCCACATATATTATTCCTAATCCATTCCCAACATATAGTAGCCTCTTGGCATATATTTGGAGTGATCAAAGAGAGGAGTCCAATAATTGCGGTCACACTTCACTGGAGATGCCCAATCTCTTCTGAACTTGGAAGCTAAGCAGTGAAAGGCCGGGTCAGTCTGAGGAAGGGAGACCTCCTTTGAATACCCTGGTACTGCAATAAATTGGCTATTGGACACATTGGCACTCAACTTTATGTCATAAAATATTGGAATTCGCATGACCTATGATTTTATTCTCTGCATCTATAAAAATCCGTAATGGATATTAGCAGAATGAATGATGGTCATACATTTCATAAGATATATTATGCAGAATTATGGTGACACAAGCATCACAGAATTTTACTCCTGGCAATTTGTAAATCGTGAATTTGGAGATCACGAATAATTTAATTGATTAATATTTTTGCTAAGCTACTGTTTTCACATACAGTCACTCCCAGAATCTGACTTTCGCTTATTAAATTGTTTTTGTTAATAATTCACCAATTATACTTATAACCTCTGAATTATCACCCTGTGAAAATTGCTGTAAAGGGTGATGGGTATCTACACTTGTGTTGGCACTATTCTAAAATTTTGTCCTATTCATCTTTTGAGATGATCTATTTACTAAGATTGTGATCAGGCCTGGGAGGCGGAGTCTCTTAATATGTGTTTTTGTTTTTATTAAAGACGTTCTAGCAATACTTTCTAATTCGATGTTGGTTTGACTAAGTACTAATGCCGGTCTTGAGAAAGGTTCATTATTGAACCGAAACGTCGACCCCAAGGCTCTTTTGATGACCAATAAACATTGTTTAAACTGTTCCATATATCTGCGTGAGTGCACTCTCCACAGAGTGGAAATTTGGCTATATATATATACACAGATACAATATTTTGTTGACGTCAGTACTTGTGCAGTGATTAATGCGAACAATCACTTCTGTCTGCATTGTGTATAATCAGGGCTGGCCCTATAAATACACAAACTACGTGGTTGAGTGAAGCGCCGCACTTAGAGGGTGCTCCAGCCACGAACCGCGATAGAGAGACGGCAACTTCTCACTGAGTCACTGTCACTGACTTCTATTACATAGTACTGCTGCATGCTGCAGATGCTCGCCTGCCGCCCCCTCCCCTCACTGTGTAGTGCTGCATCATGCACATGTAATGATCAATGGAGCATCATGAGATCATGCCACTCATTACAATATGCGCAAACTGGGCTGGGGCAGGACACCCACCACTGCTGCATGGAGCCTGGAGCAGACTCAATGGGAGAGACATGATGATTAAGCACGTGGCCCACCTTCCCGCTGCCGCGCCCAAGAAAGAAGAGGGAAGTTCTTCTTATTTAGGTACTGTGATGTTAGTGTATTAGAATGCTTAATATTTGTAGACACTCCCTTAGTAATATGTGTAAGCCTGAATCTTCAGTGATGGTCCCTGGGACCAGGGGGATGCTGGGAAGTGGGTGTTCCAGTGTGCAGTGTGTCTAGAGCTGGTGAGGGAATAAAACAGCACATGAGTGAACTCACATGTCTCTGTGTCCTTATGACTGGATTTATAAACATATGAACAAAACATGGTGTCAGAAGAAGTTTAACTTGGACTGCTAGTGCTCTCAGAGTGTGAAAGAATCTTGCAGAAGTATGTAAGGCTGTGATACTCAGTATCTGCAAAGCCTGCCGTGTGCTCCTCTCTTCAAACAGTGAGTAACCATGGATAAACTAGCTCCTCACATGTGATCAGAAGTCTGGAGATGGATTTGATCAGTATGTTACAGAGCTGCAATCACTCAGTAAAACCTGTGAGTTTGGTGATTTAAAGGATTCACTGATTAGAGATCGTATTGTCTGTGAAATGCCTGATAATGGACTCAGAGAGAGACTGCTGGGAGAGCAAGACCTAACACTAGACAAGGCAGTGACTATGTGTAGATCTGCAGAAATAACTAGATTTCAAGCCAAAACGTTACACAAGGAAGTTGATGCTGCTGTCCATGTAGTGCAGAAAACAGAGCCAAGCAAACCTCCCTTCTCAAGAATGAAGCAGTCTAAGCCACAGTCTAATAAGGAAATGTGTAGTAGATGTGGAAATGCTCACAATCCTAAAATGTGCCCTGCTTATGGTAAAACCTGCATGAAATGTGGTAGACTTAATCATTTTACCAAATGCTGTAAAATGAAAAGGGAAACAAGCAATGTGCATGCTGTTAAACAAACAGAGGAATTATTTGTGGATTGCATTGAACTTTGCAGTGCAGATAAGAAAGAATTGATTGTCCCTTTAACTGTGAACAAGATTGTCATTCCCTTTAAGCTTGATACTGGCGCACAGGTGAA
The DNA here is from genome assembly GCF_028390025.1 of Pseudophryne corroboree. NCBI lineage: Eukaryota > Metazoa > Chordata > Amphibia > Anura > Myobatrachidae > Pseudophryne > Pseudophryne corroboree. Next base: position 688,698,344 of record NC_086447.1, on the reverse strand, counting down.
TTTAATATCGTTTCAAGACTATAAGACTTTTAGAGTAAAACCTAAAATTCATCCAGCCAAAGTGAAAGTTACAGGGTACACTGGGGAGGAAATTCCTGTGAAAGGTACATGCCTAGTGACACTGAAATATAAGGGACAACAGTTTAAAACATCTCTACTGATTGTGGATAAAAATGTGCAACCGATTCTAGGATTCAGTTCCTGTGAGAAACTAAGCTTGCTAAAGAAATTTTTTATGGTGACATCACAAGTAGAAGATGACTGCAAATCGATGTTTACAGAATGCAGAGACTTGTTTGAAGGTCTAGGTTGTTTGCCTGGAGAGCATAAAATAAATATAGACACGCAAGTTTCTTCAGTGATACACCCCTGTAGAAAAGTGCCGTTTGCGCTGAGAGAAAAACTGAAACAAGAGTTAAATCGCATGGAAGCCTTGGGTGTGATACAGAAAGTTGATGAGCCTACTGAATGGGTAAGCTCCTTAGTAATTGTTGAAAAGAAAAATGAACAACTCAGAATATGTCTAGACCCCAGAGATTTAAACAAAGCTATTAAACGAGAACATTTCAAACTACCAACCAGAGATGAAATCATGTCGCAATTTGCGGGAGCAAAATGGTTCAGTAAATTGGACGCATCTTCAGGATTCTGGCAAATGAAGCTAGATGAGGCCAGCTCAAAGCTTTGTACATTTAATACACCAGAAGGTCGATACAGATTTCTTCGACTACCATATGGAATATTGTCTGCTCCAGAAGTATATCACAAACAGATACACATGATTTTTGAACATATTCCAGGTGTTGAAACAATGATGGATGACATTATTGTCTGGGGATCTACAAAGGAAGAACATGATTCTAGATTGAGACAATGGAATTTGTCAAGAAAGTGAATCTAAAGCTAAACAAGGACAAATGTGAATTTAGCGTGAATACACTTACGTTTATGGGCGACGTGGTCTCGAATCAAGGTGTAAAACCAGACCCAAGGAAAATCTCAGCCATAGTGAACATGGAACGTCCTAACTACAAAGACGACGTCAGAAGATTCCTAGGAATGATTACTTACTTAGGAAAGTTTATTTCTCAACTCTCTGAATGAATAGCCTCTCTTAGATAGTTGTTGGACAAAGATAACGAGTGGATGTGGTCACATGAACAAGAAGAAAGTTGGCAAAACTTGAAACAGATCATTACAGAGCAACCAGTGCTAAAATTCTTTGATCCTGCAAAAAGAATAAGAATTTCAGCAGATGCTTCGCAAATTGGCTTAGGCTCAGTGCTGTTACAAGAACATGAGGATACATGGCAACCAGGAATCTATACAGCAAGAGCACTGACAAGTGCTGAAACAAGGTATGCTCAGATAGAAAAAAAACTTCTAGCGATCACATATGCATGTGAGCGATTTCATCAGTTTGTGTATGCTCAAACATTTACAGTGGAAACTGACCACAAGCCATTGGTAGCTATCATGACTAAATCATTACATGACTGTCCCATGAGAATTCAACGAATGCTTATCAGACTACAGAAATATGATGTACACTTGCTGTACTGTCCCGGCAAATACATGTACATTGCTGATACACTTTTTCGTGCTGTGGACAAAAGTGAAGGTTCCAAAAGTCTGATGGATGAAGAGATAGAATCCTATGTTAATTTGATTGTAGCTTCTCTACCAGTGTCTCTTGCAAGACAAGAACAGATTAGGAAAGAAACTGAGACAGATGACACAATGAAAGTGTTGAAAGATATCATTCTGAAAGGTTGGCCAGCAGAAAAACATGCGTGCCCGCTGTCTATCCATGATTATTGGATGTACCGCAGTGACCTTACAGTTGTCGATGGTATTATTTACAAAGGCAATAGGTTTGTGATACCTGCACGACTAAGAAAAACTATGCTGTGCAAGATACATGAAGGCCACTTAGGAGAAGAAAAATGTAAGCGGAGAGCACGTGAAGTTATGTATTGGCCAAGAATGAACCAAGACATAGCACAGACTACAGCTACATGTGAATTATGTCTTACGTATAGACTGAAACAACAAGTCGAGCCACTGAGTCCTCACGCAGTTCCAGAGAGACCGTACCAGAAAGTTGGCGCAGATTTGTTTGATTGTAATGGGAAAACGTACATTGTTGTGACTGATTATTACTCTAACTACCCTGAGGTGAAGACACTACATGCAACTACTAGTAAAGCCGTAATCAATTGCATGAACTCAATCTTTGCAAGTCATGGTGTTCCTATGGAAGTGTTCACTGACAATGGTCCTCAGTTTTCCAGTACTGAATTTAGACAATTTGCTGATGAGTGGAAATTTGTACATACTACGCCAAGTCCCCACAATCCACGCTCAAATAGGTTGGTGGAAAGTTAAGTAAAAACTGTAAAGAGTCTCATGAAAAAAGCTCAAGAAGGTAAAGAAGATTTCTACAAAAGTCTTTTAATCTACCGCAGTACACCTTTACAGAATGGACTTTCTCCTGCACAAATGCTGATGGGAAGGAGGATTAGAGCAAATCTCCCGATACATGATGAACTGCTTAATACACATAACTCAGCGTTGGTCAGACTGAGTAAGGAACGTCAACAGGCAAAACAGAAACTGTTCCATGACAGGCGAGCAAAAAGCTTATCTGATCTAAAATCGGGTGACCAAGTCCGTCTCAGAGATCACGAGAAAGGTATTTAGGTGCAGAAAGGTATTGTGCAAGCACAAGTAGCACCAAGATCTTATACTATACGTACAGAGCGTGGAACGGAAGTATGAAGAAATCGGGTGGCTTTAAGATCTCAACCTAACCATAATGAAGACAACATGATTGAAGAATACCTTTCATCTGACATGTATGATGATCCTCATAATGGTGAACAAACCACGATTCTAGAAAGGTCCAACATGGTCGATGAAACACAGACTGTGTATGAAAGACCCAAAAGGGTCTTCTTAATGCTTAATATTTGTAGACACTCCCTTAGTAATATGTGTAAGCCTGAATCTTCAGTGATGGTCCCTGGGACCAGGGAGATGCTGGGAAGTGGGTGGTCCAGTGTGCAGTGTGTTTAGAGCTGGCGAGGGAATAAAACAGCACAGCAGTGAACTTACATGTCTCTGTGTCCTTATGACTGGATTTACAAACATATGAATAAAACGGGTACTGCATCTCTAGGCCAGCCTCCATACAGCAGGACACGGCTGCTTACATGATAATGTCCCAGACCAGTCTCATATTGTATTAACATTAACACCAGGGTCGGCCAATAACGGACGTTACACTGCAGCGTAGGGCGCCAAGCTCTAGGGGACTATTCATGAAGCAGTGAAAAGAGTGAAGAGAGACTGTGGAGCAGTTGCCCATGGTAACCAATCAGCTGCTCCGCATAATTGTATAGTCTGCAAATTATAAATGTTATTTTAGTGCTGATTGGTTGCCATGGGCAACTCCTCCACTGGCTCGATTCTCCACACTTTTCACTGCTTCATGAATTGACCCCTCAGGGCTGTCTCCTGAGGCCGCTCTGCAGAGTGAGAATTCACCGACTTGTGTGTCTCACCTGCAGCTTCTGTTGCTGACCAGCACCGCAGAGTTATCCTCTCACACCTCTGTCTATCTCTCTCTCTCTTTCTCTCTCATCCTCACCTCTTTCTGTCTCATCCTCACCTCTCTCTTTCTCTATCTCGTTCTCTCTCATCCTCACCTCTCTCTCTCATGCTCTCTCGACCTCACCACTCACTCTCTCTTGTCCTCACCTCTCCCTCTTACTCTTGTTCTCAACTCTTTCGTCTTCGCCTCTCTCTCTCTCTCTCTTGTCCTCGCCTCTCTCTTTCTCTCTTGTCTTCTCTCACCCTCACCTCTGTCTTTCTCTTATCCTCACCTCTCTCTTTCTGTCTCTCTCTCTCTCTCTCTTGTCCTCACCTCTCTCAATCATCCTTACCTCTCTCTCTCTTGTCCTTTCACCCTCACCTTTCTCTCTTTCTCTCATCCTCACCTCTCTCTTGTCCTCTCTAACCCTCACCTCTGACTCTCTCTCATCCTCACTTCTCTCTCATCCTCATCTCTCTCTCTCTCTCTCTCTCTCTCTCTCTCTCGTCCCCACCTCTCTTTCTCTCGTCCTCTCTCATAATCACCTCTCTCTCATCCTCACCTCTTTCTCTCTTGTTCTTTCTCACCCTCACCTCTCTCTCTCTCTCTCTCTCTCTCTCACTCTCTCTCTCTCTCATCCTCACCTCTTTCTCTCGTCCTCTCTCTCATCCTCACCTTTCTGTCTCTTGTCCTCTCTCATCCTCAACTCTCCCTCTTTCTCTTGTCCTCACCTCTCTCTCTCACTTGTCCTCACATCTTTCTCTCTGGTCCTCTCTAACCCTCACCTCCTGTGTCTTTCTCTCATGCTCACCTCTCTTTCTCTCTCTTGTCCTCTCTAACCCTTACCTCTGACTCTTTCTCTCATCCGCACCTCTCTCTCTCATCCTCATCTCTCTCATCCTCACCTCTCTCTCATCCTCATGTCTCTCTCTCTCTCTCTCTCATCCCCACCTCTTTCTCTCCCTTGTCCTCTCTCATAATCACCTCTCTCATCCTCACCTCTTTCTCTCGTCCTCTCTCACCCTCACCTCTCTCTCTCTCTCATCCTCACCTCTCTTTCTCTCACCTCTTTCTCTCTCTCTCTTGTCCTCTCTTGCCCTCACCTCTCTCTCTCACTCGTCCTCACCTCTTTCTCTCTTGTCCTCGCTAACCCTCACCTCTCTCTCTCTCATCCTCTTTCACCCTCACCTCGCTCTCTTGTCCTCTCTCTCGTCCTCATCCTCACCTCTCTTTCGTCATCATCTTTCTCTGTCATCCTCACCCCCCTCTCTCTCTCTCTCATCCTCACCTCTCTCTTGTCCTCTCTAACCCTCATCTCTCTCTCATCCCCATGTCTCTTTCTCTCTCTTGTCCTCTCTCATCCTCATCTTTCTCTCTCATCCTCACCTCTCACTCGTTCTCACTTCTCTCTCTCGAAACCTGTAACCGTCACCTCTGTTTCTTTCTCTCGTGCACACTCCCTCTCTCTCGTCTTCATCTCTCTCTCTCTCTCTCTCTCTCTCTCTCTCTCTTGTCCTCACTCTCTTTCTCTCTCGTCCTCTCTAACCCTCACCTCTGTCACTTTCTTTTCTGCTCACCTCTCTCTCATCCTCACCTCTCTTTCTCTCTCTCTCGTTCTCTCATTCTCACCCCTCTCTCTTTCTCGCTCTCTCGTCCTCTGTCACCCATTGTCCCAGTCTCCACCAATGGCTGATAGTCTTCACCTCTCTCTCTTGACCTCATCTCTCTCTCATCTTCCCCTCTCTCTCTTGTCCTCACCTCTCTCGCTCTCTCTTTCTTTCTCATCCTCACCTCTCTATCGTCCTCACCTCTGTGTGTGTTTCTCTCTCTCTCTCATCCTCACCTCTTTCTCTCTTGCCCTCTTTCACCCTCACCTCTCTCTCTCTCTCTCTCTCACCCTCTTGCCTCTCTCTCTCTCTCATCCTCTCTCTCATCCTCACCTCTCGTTCTCTCTCGTCTTCACCTCTCTCTCTCTTGTCCCCACCTCTCTCTCTCATCCTCACCTCTCTCCTCTCTTGTCCTCTCTCACCCTCACCTCTGTCACTTCCTCTCTCTCTCTCTTGTCATCACCTCTTTTTCTCTTGTCCTCATCTCTTTCTCACATCCTCACATCTCTCTCTCATATCCTTACCTCTCTCTCGTCCTCTCTCATCCTCACCTCTCTCTCTCATCCTCACCTCTTCCTCTCTTGTCCTCTCTAACCCTCACCTCTCACTTTCTCTCCTGCTCACCTCTCTCTCTCATCCTCACCTCTCTTTCTCTCTCTTGTCCTCTGTCACCCATTGTTTTGGGGGTGGGGATTCTTAGTGTAGGCCGCTAGTGGGCCTTCCACTAAAATAGATGCTTATTGTGTGGCGCACTCTTTTTTGAAATGATTATCATATATTAAAAATTAATTAATCTTTATTTCTATATATTAAAAATATCACAAATAACAGGCATACTAACCAATCTGATTGCCCGAAAGTACAGAAAGAAAAATCTATGCTAAATTGCAGTATAAATACACAATGCACAATATTATATAATGCATTTAAACTTATATCTGTGTAGATCTAAGGGAAAGGATGATTATTCAATTGAAGTTATTCAAGCAAAAGTGAGATATTATTAATCTTAATCAGTGCCCATTAGGCTGTTGTTAGGCTCATATGAAACACATAGTTGATATGATAATCCCTGTGTGGTAGTAAATTCTATACTCTTAAGTAAGGGGAAATCTTTACACACCCGTGTTTCTACTTAATTGGTCCGCGAGTGATTCCCAGAGGTATTGCTACCAGGAAAATGGGGGAAGGGAGGAGAGATAAGAGAGACACCAGAAACTGATATGCTGGTTATTGTAACATATATGCACCCTTTGCATCAATCCACTTGTTCAGGACTGTAGCAACAGTGTTAATGTAAATTGATACAGATTCCTCATCCACAAATTGGCAGCAGCTAGTCAGACAGCCAGTGCCAGAGAACAGATAATTGTTACACTGTCTCAGGTACTGTTTATGTGTCAGGAATAAAAAACACCTTGATTGGGGCCGATCTGGCCAGGCTGGGGCTCCTTTTTCTGTTGCTATGGTGCAAATGCTATCATAGCATAGATACCGCAAATATCAGATATAATATGCTAGTAACAGTTGAATTATTGTAGTTAGAAGATTTACCCGTTAATTTGCTCTAATGAGAAGATGCATTTAGGTATAAAGATATAAATTTTGATCTAATTAACAGATTGGGGTTATATACATAAATGAAGGTAAATGCATCCGTGTTGTAATACTTTATAACCAAGGTGCAGGTAAGAGTATAAGAGAGACCAAGGTACAGGTAGGAGTATAAGAGAAAGAGCCCCGGGTAAATCTTCTAACTACAATAATTCAACTGTTACTAGCATATTATATCTGATATTTGCGGTATCTATGCTATGATAGCATTTGCACCATAGCAACAGAAAAAGGAGCCCCAGCCTGGCCAGATCGGCCCCAATCAAGGTGTTTTTTATTCCTGACACATAAACAGTACCTGAGACAGTGTAACAATTATCTGTTCTCTGGCACTGGCTGTCTGACTAGCTGCTGCCAATTTGTGGATGAGGAATCTGTATCAATTTACATTAACACTGTTGCTACAGTCCTGAACAAGTGGATTGATGCAAAGGGTGCATATATGTTTCAATAACCAGCATATCAGTTTCTGGTGTCTCTCTTATCTCTCCTCCCTTCCCCCATTTTCCGGGTAGCAATACCTCTGGGAATCACTCGCGGACCAATTAAGTAGAAACACGGGTGTGTAAAGATTTCCCCTTACTTAAGAGTATAGAATTTACTACCACACAGGGATTATCATATCAACTATGTGTTTCATATGAGCCTAACAACAGCCTAATGGGCACTGATTAAGATTAATAATATCTCACTTTTGCTTGAATAACTTCAATTGAATAATCATCCTTTCCCTTAGATCTACACAGATATAAGTTTAAATGCATTATATAATATTGTGCATTGTGTATTTATACTGCAATTTAGCATAGATTTTTCTTTCTGTACTTTCGGGCAATCAGATTGGTTAGTATGCCTGTTATTTGTGATATTTTTAATATATAGAAATAAAGATTAATTAATTTTTAATATATGATAATCATTTCAAAAAAGAGTGCGCCACACAATAAGCATCTATTTTAGTGGAAGGCCCACTAGCGGCCTACACTAAGAATCCCCACCCCCAAAACAATACCTCTGTCACCCATTGTCTCAGTCTCCACCAAATGGCTGATAGTCTTCGTCTCTCTCTCTCTTGTCCTCACCTCTCTCTCTCTCTCTCTTGTCCTCACCTCTCTTTCTCTCATCCTCTTTCACCCTCACCTCTCTCTTGTCCTCTTTCACCCTCACATCTCTCTCTATCTCTCTCTCTCTCTCTCGTTCTCTCATCCTCACCTCTTGTCCTCTCTCATCCTCACCTCTCTTTCATCCTCACCTCTCACTCTCTCTTGTCTTCACCTCTCTCTCTTGTTCTCAACTTTCTCTCTCATACTCACCTCTCTCCTCTCATGTCCTCTCACCCTCACCTCTGTCTCTTCCTCTCATCCGCTCTCTTGTCTTCACCTCTTTCTCTCTCGTCCTCACCTCTTTCTCTCTCTTGTTCTGTCACCCTCACCTCTTTCTCTCTCTCTCTCTCTCTCTCTCTCTCTCTCTCGTCCTCTCTTGTCCTCACCTCTCTCTCTCTCGTCCTCTCCTCTCTCTCTTTCTCTTGTCTTCACCTCTCTCACTCATCCTCACCTCTCTCTTTCTCTATTGTCCTCTCTAACCCTCACCTCTAAGTCCTTCTCTTCTGCTCACCTTTCTCTTGTCCTCACCTCTCTTTCTCTCTCATCCTCTTAAACCCTCACCTCTGTAACTTTCTTTCCTTCTCCCCTCTCTCTCATCCTCCCCTGTTTTTCTCTCTCCTTCGTTCTCGTGCTCTCTCTCTCTCTCTTTCTTGTCCTCTGTCACCCATTGTCCCAGTCTCCACCAATGGCTGATATTCTTCGCCTCTCTCTCTTTTGTGCTCACCTCTCTTTCATCTTTCCCTCTCTCTCTCTTGTCCTCACCTCTTTCTCTCTTGTCATCACCTCTCTCTATCTCGTCCTCACCTCTCTCTTTCTCTCTTGTCCTCTCGTCCTCACCTCTCTCTTTCTCTCATCCTCAACTCTCTTGTCCTCACCTTTATATTTCTCTTGTCCTCTCTAACCCTCACCTGTTTTTCTCTCGTCCTCACATCTCTCTCTCGTCCTCACCTCTCTTTCTCTCTCTTGTCTTCTCTCACCCTCACCTCGCTCTCTCTCGTTCTCTCTCGTCCTCACCCACCCCCCTCTCTCTCTCTCTCTCTCTCTCTCATCCTCACCTTTCTTTCTCTCTTGTCCTCCCCTTTCTCTCTTGTCCTCACCTCTCTCTCGTCTTCGCCTCTCTCTCTCTCTTGTCCTCACCTCTCTTTCTCTCATCCTTTTTCATCCTCACCTCTGTCTCTTTCTCTCGTCCTCAACTCTCTAACTCTCATACTCGCCTCTCTCTCTCTCTCGTCCTCACCTCTTTCTTGTCCTCTCTCATCCTCAGATCTCTCTCTCTCTCTCTCATCCTCACCTCTCTCTTGTTCTCACCTCTCACTCTTTCTCTCGTCCTGACCTCTTTTATCTCTGCCTCTCTCGTCCTTACCTCTCTCTTGTCCTCAACTCTCTGTCTCTCGTCCTCACCTCACAGCTACTTCCATAGTGGCTCTACTGTGGTGTAATGTGTATAATGGGCTCTATCATGGCATAATGTGTATAAGTGGCTCTATTCTGTATTTATGCCCCTATATTTGGTGCATGCCTTAGACTCGCACTGTCCCTATTTTAGATATGGGAAGGGAAATGGTCACCCTGAGCTCCACAAGGTCTAGAACCGGCTCTGTATATAATAACAATAATAATAATAATAATAATAATACAGTGTATATATGGATCTACCTGCATGTGATACAATATATAATAATACTACAGAAAGAGTAGTTGATAAGTGGAATAGCCTCCCATTAGAGGTAGTAGAGGCTAAGACAGTAGAGCAATTTAAATATACTGTACTTGGGATAGGCATATGAATAGCCCTACAAAGGCCTAAGGATCAAATAGGTTTTTTTTCTATCAGCCAATGGTGGAGACTGGGGCAATGGGTAATATCAGGCCCCTGGCCGGGCACCAAGGAGTTAAACTTCTTCTGAATTACATTGTCATAATGTCTCATGAGTCATTCTCCTTGCAAGTAGTTCAGCAGTTCACTGATTCATACAGATCACTGATCAGTTCTCTGACTCAATGACTCATACAGCCATAACGAGTCAGTACAGTACCTCTAAGTTGCCATGTGTGGCACTGCTGTGCTCAGGCATATGCATTGTATGGAGCTAATTCTGAACTACATTGTCATAATGACTCCAATTGTAAAGCGCAACGGAATTTGCTGCGCTATATAAGAAACTGTTAATAAATAATAAATGAGTCATTCTTCTTGCAAGTAGTTCAGCAGTTCACTGATTCATACAGATCACTGATCAGCTCTCTGACTCAATGACTCATACAGCCATAACGAGTCAGTACAGTGCCTCTAAGCTACCATGTGTGGCACTGCTGTGCTCAGGCATATGCATTGTATGGAATTGATCCTGAACTGCATATAGCCATGATTCATTCATCCAGTATATTGGGTGACAAACTACACTCCCAATCAGCTAAAGACACAATGCTGAGTGCTGCATGCTATCCTGTAGGGTCTGATTACTGCACACAACACAAGACATAGGGGGATATGTACTATGAACCTTAAAGTGACATAAAGTAGAGCAGTTGCCCTTAGCAACCAATCAGCTTCTGTCACTTTATAGACTGTTGAAGATAAATGACAGAAGCTGATTTGTTACTTTGCAACATCTCCACTTTATCTCTCTCTAAGGTCTGTTACATTGGGGCAAAGGGACATTTTTTTCTTTTAATTACTGTATTTTAAAAGCAGAAAAAAAGTGACTTACTACATTACTCTGAATTTGGGTCTTTCACTTGCATATCATGAAGTAAAAATTAGTACCAACAATGGGATTAATATTGCAGAGATAAACATGTCACTATAAGATTGCTATATAAGTTATTGCTTTTCTTAAATATAAAAAAATCTGACATATTAAACATACTGTATCTGATCATTTGAACAAGACTATGGGGTATATTCAATTAGGGTCGGATCCGTTCCGACATGCATTTGTCGGAATGGATCCGACAACCCCTATTCAATCTCATCTTTTAAAAACTCGAATTGAGATGAGGGACCCAGAGGCGGAGAGGGGGGGGGGCACAGGGAGACCAGCGGGGACAGCCGCGGGCAGACGGAGGAAAGCAGCGCTACAGTAGCGCTGCAGGGGGATGTCACACAACCGCCAGACCTCACGGCAGTGTCTACCCGGCTCCAGCAAGCATGACCTCACTTGCTGGAGCCGGATGGACGCTGCCGTGAGCGGCGCGGCTGTGAGACATCCTGCTGCAGCGCTGTGCTGTAGCGCTGATCTCCCCTGTCTGCCCGCGGCTGTCCCCCCGTCTCCCTGCGGCTCTGGCCCCTCTCCTCCTCTGGGTCCCACATTTCAGTCCGACATTTTTTTATGTCGGACTGAGATGGTCGGAAACGGGGCCTAATTCGACAGGATTTGGCCCCGTTTCACTCAAAAGTACATGAATCGGCAGCTATATTGCCGATTCACGTACTATTCGACAAGTCGAATTCCACGACTTGTCGAATAAAAACTGCTGGGACTGAATAGGTCGAATCACTATTCAATCTTAAAAAGTCGAAAACTGCCGTCTTTTCGACAGATGGCAGTTTTCGACCCTAATTGAATATACCCCTATAACTCCCACAATGAGCTAGTATTAGAAATACCTACTCTATGTTTAATAGTCTAGACTAGTTCTAGATCCATTCACTCCTTTTAGTCTCAGAGTCAGTGAGTAAAATGATGAACTAAATGAACTACATGACCTAATCTTTTCAGTGAACTAAATCATACTGAACTAATCACCATAGTGAACTAATCACCATAGTGAACTAGATTTCCCATCACTAATTCCACCACTAGGCCACCAGTGAATATACACGCTCCGGGAAGTGGGTCCCGGAGCTCCAGGAGGGGGTAAATTCTGCCCAGTTTTGCACAGTTTGCTGACCACCAGTATATAATATATAGCAGTACGGTACAGTAGGCCACTGCTCTACCTACCTTTTGTGTCGCCAAGTATACTATCCATACATACCTGTGGTGCATTTAAGTTTTGCACAGTTTGCTGACCACCAGTATATAATATATAGCAGTACGGTACAGTAGGCCACTGCTCTACCTACCTCTGTGTCGTCAAGTATACTATCCATCCATACCTGTAGTACATTTCAGTTTTGCACAGTTTGCTGACCACCAGTATATAATATATAGCAGTACGGTACAGTAGGCCACTGCTCTACCTACCTCTGTGTCATCAAGTATACTATCCATCCATACCTGTGGTGCATTTAAGTTTTGCACAGTTTGCTGACCACCAGTATATAATATATAGCAGTACGGTACAGTAGGCCACTGCTCTACCTACCTCTGTGTCGTCAAGTATACTATCCATCCATACCTGTGGTGCATTTAAGTTTTGCACAGTTTGCTGACCACCAGTATATAATATATAGCAGTACGGTACAGTAGGCCACTGCTCTACCTACCTCTGTGTCGTCAAGTATACTATCCATCCATACCTGTGGTGCATTTAAGTTTTGCACAGTTTGCTGACCACCAGTATATAATATATAGCAGTACGGTACAGAAGGCCACTGCTCTACCTACCTCTGTGTCGTCAAGTATACTATCCATCCATACCTGTGGTGCATTTCAGTTTTGCACAGTTTGCTGACCACCAGTATATAATATATAGCAGTAAGGTACAGTAGGCCACTGCTCTACCTACCTCTGTGTCGTCAAGTATACTATCCATCCATACCTGTTGTGCATTTCTGTTGTGCGCAGTACATATAGTAGTAGGTCATTGCTATTGATATATTACTGGCATATAATTCCACACATTAAAAAATGGAGAACAAAAATGTGGAGGGTAAAATAGGGAAAGATCAAGATCCACTTCTACCTCGTGCTGAAGCTGCTGCCACTAGTCATGGCCGAGACGGTGAAATGCCATCAACGTCGTCTGCCAAGGCCGATGTCCAATGTCATAGTAGAGAACATGTAAAATCCCAAAAAATAAAGCTCAGTAAAATGACCCAAAAATCTAAATCAAAATCGTCTGAGGAGAAGCGTAAACTTGCCAATGTGCCATTTACGACACGGAGTGGCAAGGAACGGCTGAGGGCCTTGCCTATGTTCATGGCTAGTGGTCCAGCTTCACATGAGGATGGAAGCACTCATCCTCCTGCTAGAAAACTTAAAAGAGTTAAGATGGCAAAAGCACAGCAAAGAACTGTGCGTTCTTCTAAATCACAAATCCCCAAGGAGAGTCCAATTGTGTCGGTTGCGATGCCTGACCTTCCCAACACTGGACGGGAAGTGCTGGAAGGAGCACCCACAGTCCAGTTCCTGATAGTCAAATTGAAGATGTCACTGTTGAAGTACACCAGGATGAGGATATGGGTGTTGCTGGCGCTGGGGAGGAAATTGACAAGGAGGATTCTGATGGTGAGGTGGTTTGTTTAAGTCAGGCACCCGGGGAGACACCTGTTGTCCATGGGACGAATATGGTCATTGACATGCCTGGTCAAAATACAAAAAAAATCACCTCTTCGGTGTGGAATTATTTCAACAGAAATGCGGACAACTGGTGTCAAGCCGTGTGTTGCCTTTGTCAAGCTGTAATAAGTAGGGGTAAGGACGTTAACCACCTAGGAACATCCTCCCTTATACATCACCTGGATCGCACTCATCAGAAGTCAGTGACAAGTTAAAAAACTTTGGGTGACAGCGGAAGCAGTCCACTGACCACTAAATCCCTTCCTATTGTAACCAAGCTCCTGCAAACCACACCACCAACTCACTCAGTGTCAATTTCCTCCTGTAGGCCATGTCACTGTCAAGTCTGACGAGTCCTCTCCTCCCTGGGATTCCTCCAATGGATCCTTGAGTGTAACGCCTACTGCTGCTGGCGCTGCTGTTGTTGCTGCTGGGAGTCGATCGTCATCCCAGAGGGGAAGTCGGAAGACCACTTGTACTACTTCCAGTAAGCAATTGACTGTCCAACAGTCCTTTGCGAGGAAGATGAAATATCACAGCAGTCATCCTGCTGCAAAGCGGATAACTCAGGCCTTGGCAGCCTGGGTGGTGAGAAACGTGTTTCCGGTATCCACCGTTAATTCACAGGGAACTAGAGAATTGATTGAGGTACTGTGTCCCCGGTACCAAATACCATCTAGGTTCCATTTCTCTAGGCAGGCGATACCAAAAATGTACACAGACCTCAGAAAAAGAGTCACCAGTGTCCTAAAAAATGCAGTTGTACCCAATGTCCACTTAACCACGGACATGTGGACAAGTGGAGCAGGGCAGACTCAGGACTATATGACTGTGACAGCCCACTGGGTAGATGTATTGCCTCCCGCAGCAAGAACAGCAGCGGCGGCACCAGTAGCAGCATCTCGCAAACGCCAACTCGTTCCTAGGCAGGCTACGCTTTGTATCACCGCTTTCCATAAGAGGCACACAGCTGACAACCTCTTACGGAAACTGAGGAACATCATCGCAGAATGGCTTACCCCAATTGGACTCTCCTGGGGATTTATGACAATATTGTGCGTGCATTACATGTGGGCAAATTCCAGCACGTCCCATGTTTTGCACATACATTGAATTTGGTGGTGCAGAATTATTTAAAAAACGACAGGGGCATGCAAGAGATGCTGTCGGTGGCCGGAAGAATTGCGGGCCACTTTCGGCATTCAGCCACCGCGTGCCGAAGACTGGAGCACCAGCAAACAGTCCTGAACTTGCCCTGCCATCATCTGACGCAAGAGGTGGTAACGATGTGGAATTCAACCCTCTATATGCTTCAGAGGATGGAGGAGCAGCAAAAGGCCATTCAAGCCTATACATCTGCCTACGATATAGGCAAAGGAGGGGGAATGCACCTGACTCAAGCGCAGTGGAGAATGATTACAATGCTGTGCAAGGTTCTGCAACCCTTTGAACTTGCCACACGTGAAGTCAGTTCAGACACTCCCAGCCTGAGTCAGGTCAGTCCCCTCATCAGGCTTTTGCAGAAGAAGCTGGAGAGATTGAAGGAGGAGCTAAAACGGAGCGATTCCGCTAGGCATGTGGGACTTGTGGATGGAGCCCTTAATTCGCTTAACCAGGATTCACGGGTGGTCAATCTGTTGAAATCAGAGCACTACATTTTGGCCACTGTGCTCGATCCTAGATTTAAAACCTACGTTGTATCTCTCTTTCCGGCAGACACAAGTCTGAAGAGGTTCAAAGACCTGCTGGTGAGAAAATTGTCAAGTCAAGCGGAACGTGACCAGTCAACAGCTCCTCCTTCACATTCTCCCGCAACTGGGGGTGCGAGGAAAAGGCTAAGAATTCCTAGCCCACCCGCTGGCGGTGATGCAGGGCAGTCTTGAGCGAGTGCTGACATCTGGTCCGTACTGAAGGACCTGCCAACGATTACTGACATGTCGTCTACTGTCACTGCATATGATTCTGTCACCATTGAAAGAATGGTGGAGGATTATATGAGTGACCGCATCCAAGTAGGCACGTCAGACAGTCCGTACGTATACTGGCAGGAAAAAGAGGCAATTTGGAGGCCCTTGAACAAACTGGCTTTATTTTACCTAAGTTGCCCCCCCTCCAGTGTGTACTCCGAAAGAGTGTTTAGTGCAGCTGCTCACCTTGTCAGCAATCGGCGTATGAGGTTACTTCCAGAAAATGTGGAGAAGATGATGTTCATCAAAATGAATTATAATCAATTCCTCCGTGGAGACATTCACCAGCAATTGCCTCCTGAAAGTACACAGGGACCTGAGATGGTGGATTCCAGTGGGGACGAATTAATAATCTGTGAGGAGGGGGATGTACACAGTGAAAGGGGTGAGGAATCGGAGGAAGAGGAGGAGGTGGACATCTTGCCTCTGTAGAGCCAGTTTGTGCAAGGAGAGATTGATTGCTTCTTTTTTGGTGGGGGCCCAAACCAACCAGTCATTTCAGTCACAGTCGTGTGGCAGACCCTGTCGCTGAAATGATGGGTTTGTTAAAGTGTGCATGTCCTGTTTATACAACATAAGGGTGGGTGGGAGGGCCCAAGGACAATTCCATCTTGCACCTCTTTTTTCTTTCATTTTTCTTTGCATCATGTGCTGTTTGGGGACAATTTTTGGAAGTACCATCCTGTCTGACACTGCAGTGCCACTCCTAGATGGGCCAGGTGTTTGTGTCGGCCACTTGTGTCGTTTAGTTTAGCCATCCAGCGACCTTGGTGCACCTCTTTTTTTCTTTGCATCATGTGCTGTATGGGGACTATTTTTGGAAGTGCCATCCTGTCTGACACTGCAGTGCCGCTCCTAGATGGGCCAGGTGTTAGTGTCGGCCACTTGGGTCGCTTAGCTTCGTCACACAGCTACCTCATTGTGCCTCTTTTTTTCTTTGCATCATGTGCTGTTTGGGGACTATTTTTTAAATCTGCCGTCCTGTCTGACACTGCAGTGCCACTCCTAGATGGGCCAGGTGTTTGTGTCGGCCACTTATGTCGCTTAGCTTAGCCATCCAGCGACCTTGGTGCACCTCCTTTTTTTTCTTTGCATCATGTGCTGTTTGGGGACTATTTTTGGAAGTGCCATCCTGTCTGACACTGCAGTGCCGCTCCTAGATGGGCCAGGTGTTTGTGTCGGCCACTTGGGTCGCTTAGCTTCGTCACACAGCTACCTTATTGCGCCTCTTTTTTTCTTTGCATCATGTGCTGTTTGGGGACTATTTTTTAAATCTGCCATCCTGTCTGACACTGCAGTGCCACTCCTAGATGGGCCAGGTGTTTGTGTCGGCCACTTGTGTCGCTTAGCCATCCAGCGACCTTGGTGCACCTCTTTTTTTCTTTGCATCATGTGCTGTTTGGGGACTATTTTTTAAATCTGCCATCCTGTCTGACACTGCAGTGCCACTCCTAGATGGGCCAGGTGTTTGTGTCGGCCACTTGTGTCGCTTTGCTTAGCCATCCAGCGACCTTGGTGCACCTCTTTTTTTCTTTGCATCATGTGCTGTTTGGGGACTATTTTTTAAATCTGCCATCCTGTCTGACACTGCAGTGCCACTCCTAGATGGGCCAGGTGTTTGTGTCAGCCACTTGGGTCGCTTAGCTTAGTCATCCAGCTATCTCGGTGCAAATTTTAGGACTAAAAATAATATTGTGAGGTGTGCAGAATAGACTGGAAATTAGTGGAAATTATGGTTATTGAGGTTAATAATACTATGGGATCAAAATGACCCCAAAATTCTATGATTTAAGCTGTTTTTGAGGGTTTTTTGTAAAGAAACACCCAAATCCGACGAAAAATTTTCAGGGAGGTTTTGCCAAAATGCGTCCGAATCCAAAACACGGCCGCGGAACCGAATCCAAAACCAAAACACAAAACCCAAATAATTTCCGGTGCACATCACTAACTGTATGCTATATTAGCTGTATTGTACCTCTGTTTACCTAAACAGTAGCTACTCCTGTGGTGGGCTCACAGCTATAGTACCCGAACCACTTTTTTTTCTTTTATTAGTGGTTCTCTAATTCAGTGCCTGCCCCTTCTATTAATTTCCTATATTACATAGGTCTGGGTCTGAGTGTATATATATTCGCTTGCCATATCTTTACAGGTTGAATCATGTCCAACAAGGGATCTTCCAAATCCTCCCTAAAGCATACTTGCCTACTTTTGAAAACTAGTATTAGGGAGATTCAAGGCGGCAGCAGAACGCGCCGTGCAGGGGTGTTCCTAGCTCCACCCAAGCGGCGTGTCTAGTTCCGCCTATGGGTGTATTTATTGCGATCAGGGGTATGTATAATATATATATATATATATATATATATATTACACACAGTAGTTGAAGTGGAAGTTTTGAAGAGGGGGTGTGGAAAAGTGAAGGTTGTAACTATGTGCGCGTCAAAGGCGCGCGCTCCAGAAAAGGAAGTGTGGCCACGCAAAAGGAGCGTGTCCTTAAGTGTAGTTTACCACACCATATACCCCTTATACACCACAACAGTAGGACTCCTTATACTATCTAGTACTGGTTCCCCTTATACATTATACCACACAGTATCAGCCGAAATTCACATTATACCAAATGGTATGAGCGAAAATTCACATACGCCACACAGTATGAACCAAAATTCACATATGCCGCAGGGGTGGTCTTCAGGTTGCCGGCGGCTGGGCTCCCGATGACCACCATACCGGCGCCGGAATCCCGACCGCCGGCATACCGACAACTTTTATCCCTCTTGGGGGTCCAGCTGTCAGTATGCAGGTGGTCAGGATTCCAGCGCCGGTATGCTGGTCGCCGGGAGTCCGACCGCCAGCAACACATACTACACCCATGCCACACACGCTATGAGCCGAGATACACATTATACCACACGGTATGAGCCAAAATTCACATTATGCTACACAGTATGACCCACAAATCACACGTAATGGGACAAAATTCACATGCCACACAGTATGAGCCACAATTCACACGTAATGGGACAAAATTCACATTATGCAACAGGGGATGAGCCTCAATTCACACGGAATGAGACGAAATTCATATTATGCCACATGGAATGATCCAAAATTCAGAGACAGGGAGAATGACAGCAGGGACAGTGAATAACAGCAGGGACATAGGGACAGGGAGAACGACAGCAGGGACATAGGGACAGGGAGTGTGACAGCAGGGACAGGGAAAGTGACAGAGAGAGAGACAGCAAGGACATATAGTAGGGAGAGAGAAAGGCAGCAGTGCAAGATTACCTAATGAGCAGCGGCGGTGCGGAGGAGGCTGTGGTCGGCGGTGCAGAGGATGAGGAGGCTGTGGTCGGTGGCAGTGTGGAGGAGGAATCTGTGGGTGGCAGCGTTGCGGAGGAGGCGGCTGTGGGATGCGGTGCAGAGGAGACGGCTGTGGTCAACAGCATTTAGTCCGGCTCCGGTCCGCCTATGACCGCCGCTATTTCAAATCTGACACGGTCCGGCAGTCAATCAGGAGCGGCTGCTCCTGATTGGCTGCCGGTTTGAGAGATCCAATTAGTGCGTGAATAGTGGCGAATTTGAAAAAATGCGGTGGCTGGGGTCTTCAGTCAGTGCTCGAAGTGCCATACCGGTGTATACCGGGCCACTTCGAGCACTGTATGTGTATATGTATATATATATATATATATATATACATACACCCACATACATATTACACACAGCACCATAATACATTGCATTATACACAGCCCCCTCCCACTTACTACACACAGTACCTTATTACATAACATTATACACACACACCCTCCCCATATTATACCTAGGACACTACATTATACACAACCCACCCATATTACACCAAGAACCACATCACACACAGCCCACTAACCATTATTACACCCAGTACATTACATTATACCCCCCATATTACCCACAGTGCCATATTAGTATAACACACAGCATACACAGACCCCTGTTTTGTTCATAGGTTTGTAAATCCAGTCATAAGGACACAGAGACATGTGAGTTCACTGCTGTGCTGTTTATTCCATCACCAACTCCAGACCCACTACACACTGGAGCACCCACTTCCCAGTATTCCCCTGGTCCCAGGCACCATCACTGAAGATTCAGGCTTACACAGATTAGTAAGGGAGTGTCTACAAATATTAAGCATTCTAATACACTAACATCACATCCTCTTTTCTTTAAAGATAAGCCCTGTACGCTTCAATGCAACAATTAACAACATCATATTAAGAACATCATCTAACACGTTTCAATGAGTCTCTCAGGTCTGCGTATTTCCCTTTTGGGTCTTTCATACACAGTCTGTGTTTCATCTACCATGTTGGACCTTTCTAGAATCGTGGTTTGTTCACCATTATGAGGATCATCATACATGTCAGATGAAGGGTATTCTTCAGTCATGTTGTCTTCATTATGGTTAGGTTGAGATCTTAAATCCACCCGATTTCTTCTTACTTCCGTTCCATGCTCTGTACGTATAGTATAAGCTCTTGGTGCTACTTGTGCTTGCACAATACCTTTCTGCCCCCAAATACCTTTCTCGTGATCTCTGAGACGGACTTGATCACCCGATTTTAGATCAGATAAGCTTTTTGCTCGCCTGTCATGGAACAGTTTCTGTTTCGCCTGTTGACGTTCCTTACTCAGTCTGACCAACGCTGAGTTATGTGTATTAAGCAGTTCATCATGTATCAGCAGATTTGCTCTAATCCTCCTTCCCATCAGCATTTGTGCAGGAGAAAGTCCATTCTGTAAAGGTGTCCTGCGGTAGATTAAAAGACTTTTGTAGAAATCTTCTTTACCTTCTTGAGCTTTTTTCATGAGACTCTTTACAGTTTTTACTGAACTTTCCACCAACCCATTTGAGCGTGGATAGTGGGGACTTGACGTAGTATGGACAAATTCCCACTCATCAGCAAATTGTCTAAATTCAGCACTGGAAAACTGAGGACCATTGTCAGTGAACACTTCCATAGGAACACCATGCCTTTCAAAGATTGACTTCATGCAATTGATTACAGCTATACTAGTATATATATGTATATATATATATATATGTATAGTATATATATGTATGTATAGGTCTTCACCTCAGGGTAGTTAGAGTAATAATCAGTCACGACAATGTACGTTTTCCCATTACAATCAAACAAATCTGCGCCAACTTTCTGGTACGGTCTCTCTGGCACTGCGTGAGGACTCAGTGGCTCGACTTGTTGTTTCGGTCTATACGTAAGACATAATTCACATGTAGCTATAGTCTGTGCTATGTCTTGGTTCATTCTTGGCCAATATATAACTTCACACGCTCTCCGCTTACATTTTTCTTCTCCTATGTGGCCTTCATGTATCTTGCACAGCATAATTTTTCTTAGTCGTGCAAGTATGACAAACCTATTGCTTTTGTAAATAATACCATCGACAACTGTAAGGTCACTGCGGTACATCCAATAATCATGGATAGACAGCGGGCACGCATGTTTTTCTGCTGGCCAACCTTTCAGAATGATATCTTTCAACACTTTCATTGTGTCATCTGTCTAAGTTTCTTTCCTAATCTGTTCTTGTCTTGCAAGAGACACTGGTAGAGAAGCTACAATCAAATTAACATAGGCTTCTATCTCTTCATCCATCAGACTTTTGGAATCATCACTTTTGTCCACAGCACGAGAAAGTGTATCAGCAATGTACATATATTTGCCGGGACAGTACAGCAAGTGTACATCATATTTCTGTAGTCTGATTAGCATTCGTTGAATTCTCATGGGACAGTCATGTAATGATTTAGTCATGATAGCTACCAATGGCTTGTGGTCAGTTTCCACTGTAAATGTTTGAGCATACACAAACTGATGAAATCGCTCACATGCATATGTGATCGCTAGAAGTTCTTTTTCTATCTGAGCATACCTTGTCAGTGCTCTTGATGCATAGATTACTGGTTGCCATGTATCCTCATGTTCTTGTAACAGCACTGAGCCTAGGCCAAATTGCGAAGCATCTGCTGAAATTCTTATTCTTTTCGCAGGATCAAAAAGTTTTAGCACTGGTTGCTCTGTAATGATCTGTTTCAAGTTTTGCCAACTTTCTTCTTGTTCATGTGACCACATCCACTCGTTATCTTTGTCCAACAACCATCTAAGAGAGGCTGTTCGTTCAGAGAGTTGAGAAATAAACTTTCCTAAGTAAGTGATCATTCCTAAGAATCTTCTGACGTCGTCTTTGTTGTTAGGACGTTCCATGTTCACTATGGCTGATATTTTCCTTGGGTCTGGTTTTACACCTTGATCCGAGACCACGTCGCCCATAAAGGTAAGTGTATTCACGCCAAATTCACATTTGTCCTTGTTTAGCTTTAGATTCACTTTCTTGACAAGTTCCATTACTTGTCTCACTCTAGAATCATGTTCTTCCTTTGTAGATCCCCAGACAATAATGTCATCCATCATTGTTTCAACACCTGGAATATGTTCAAAAATCATGTGTACCTTTTTGTGATATACTTCTTGAGCAGACAATATTCCATATGGTAGTCGAAGAAATCTGTATCGACCTTCTGGTGTATTAAATGTACAAAGCTTTGAGCTGGCCTCATCTAGCTTTATTTGCCAGAATCCTGAAGATGCGTCCAATTTACTGAACCATTTTGCTCCCGCAAATTGTGACATGATTTTCATCTCTGGTTGGTAGTTTGAAATGTTCTCGTTTTAATAGCTTTGTTTAAATCTCTGGGGTCTAGACATATTCTGAGTTGTCCGTTTTTCTTTTCAACAATTACTAAGGAGCTTACCCATTCAGTAGGCTCATCAACTTTCTGTATCACACCCAAGGCTTCCATACGATTTAACTCTTGTTTCAGTTTTTCTCTCAGCGCAAACGGCACTTTTCTACAGGGGTGTATCACTGAAGAAACTTGCGTGTCTATATTTATTTTATGCTCTCCAGGCAAACAACCTAGACCTTCAAACAAGTCTCTGTATTCTGTAATCATCGATTTGCAGTCATCTTCTCCTTGTGATGTCACCATAAAAACTTTCTTTAGCAAACTTAGTTTCTCACAGGAACTTAATCCTAGAATCGGTTGCACATTTTTATCCACAATCAGTAGAGATGTTTTAAACTGTTGTCCCTTATATTTCAGTGTAACTAGGCATGTACCTTTCACAGGAATTTCCTCCCCAGTGTACCCTTTAACTTTCACTTTTGCTGGATGAATTTTAGGTTTTACTCTAAAAGTCTTATAGTCTTGAAACGATATTAAATTCACCTGCGCGCCAGTATCAACCTTAAAGGGAATGACAATCTCGTTCACAGTTAAAGGGACAATCCATTATTTCTTATCTGCACTGCAAAGTTCAATGCAATCCACAAAGAATTCCTCTGTTTGTTTAACAGCATGCACATTGCTTGTTTCCCTTTTCATTGTAAAGCATTTGGCAAAATGATTAAGTCTACCACATTTCATGCAGGTTTTACCATAAGCAGGGCACATTTTAGGATTGTGAGCATTTCCACATCTACTACACATTTCCTTATTAGACTGTGGCTTAGACTGCTTCATTCTTGAGAATGGAGGTTTGCTTGGCTCTGTTTTCTGCACTACATGGACAGCAGCATTAACTTCCTTGTGTAACGTTTTTGTCTTGAAATCTATTTATTTCTGCAGATCTACACATAGTCACTGCCTTTTCTAGTGTTAGGTCTTGCTCTCTCAGCAATCTCTCTCTGAGTCCATTATCAGGTATTCCACAGACAATACGATCTCTAATCAGTGAATCCTTTAAATCACCAAACTCACAGGTTTTACTGAGTGATTGCAGCTCTGTAACATACTGATCAAATCCATCTACAGACTTCTGATCACATGTGAAAAACTTATATCTTTCATATGTCACATTTTTCCTTGGCACAAAGTAATCTTCAAACTTTTGCATTATAGAAGATAGCACCATATTCTGCCCCTCATCAAACGGAAAACTATTATAAATGTCCAGCACATCCTCTCCTATCACATGGAGGAAAATGGATGCCTTTGTTTTGTCAGCCTCTGTATCAGCTCCATATGCAGCAAGATATATATTAAACCTTTGCTTAAATCTTTTCCAGTTTTCAGACAAGTTACCAGACATCAGCATGCCGGTTGGAGGAGCTAGTTGATCCATGGTTACTCACTGTTTGAAGAGAGGAGCACACGGCAGGCTTTGCAGACACTATCACAGCCTTACAGACTTCTGCAGGATTCTTTCACACTCTGAGAGCACTAGCAGTCCAAGTTTATTCCACTTCTGACACCATGTTTTGTTCATGTTTGTAAATCCAGTCATAAGGACACAGAGACATGTGAGTGCACTGCTGTGCTGTTTTTTCCATCACCAACTCCAGACACACTACACACTGGACCACCCACTTCCCAGCATCCCCCTGGTTCCAGGGACCATCACTGAAGATTCAGGCTTACACAGATTAGTAAGGGAGTGTCTACAAATATTAAGCATTCTAATACACTAACATCACAACCCCTTCCACCATATTACACCCAGTACATTACATTATACCCCCCCACACACACACACACACACACACACACACACACACACACACACACACACACACACACACACATTACCCACAGTGCCATATTGGTAATACACACAGCATACACAGACCCCTTCCCCATATTACTCCCAGTACCAGATTATATAACTTTATATACAGCATCCTCCTTTCTCATATTACACCCAGTCAGTTCCACATTACATTCCCCCCATTACATACAGCAATCACTTGACTAGTGGACTGGAGGCCCCAGCTCCAGGACAGTGTGGGAAGGCAGCAGTGAGAGCCGAGGAGCAGACACAGAGGAGAGCTGCTGCTGGGCTGATACACGCAGCCAGCCCTCTCTGAGTGTGGTGGGAGGGGCCAGCCACAGGGAAGCACACCCCTGATTGAGACGGCTTCTCAGTGTGCAGTGTGCCCAGTGTGCCGATGCTACATACACACAACACTGCGGTGGCCAGCCATGAAGTCTCCCGTGCAGGCCCCGCCCCCTGGTCTCTCTGGACTTGCGCATGCGCAGTACTGATTATCGGTAAGGACCCTTAAAATCTGGGGGGCTAGCAAGGTTTGCGGGGCAGCGGGAGGCTCATTTAAAAATCGTGAGCCTCCCTCTGAATGCGGGAGGGTAGGCAAGCCTGCCCTAAAGGAGAAGGGAACTACCAGGTTGCACGCCTATACCTGCATAGCTGATATAACTTGCGCACAGAGAGTTAGATTTGGATGGGTTATTTTGTTTCTGTGCAGGGGAAATACTGGCTGCTTTATTTTTACACTGCAATTTAGATTTCAGTTTGAACACATCCCACCCAAATCTAACTCTATGCACACGTTATATCTGCCTACCCTGCACTGAACATGGGCCCTCATTCCGAGTTGATCGCTCGCTAGATACTTTTTGCAGCCATGCAAATGTATAGTCGCCGCCCACGAGGAAGTGTATTTTCGCTTTGCAAGTGTGCGATCGCATGTGCAGCCGAGCGGGACGAAAGTTTTTGCAGTTTCTGAGTAGCTCTGGACTTACTCAGCCCTTACGATCACTTCAGCCTGTCCGGTGCCGGAATTGACGTCAGACACCCGCCCTGCAAACACCTGGACACACCTGCGTTTTGCCTACCACTCCCAGAAAACGGTCAGTTGACACCCATAGACGCCCTCTTTCTGTCAATCTCCTTGCGAACGGCCGTGCGAATGGAATCGTCGCTAGAAGCATTGCACAGCAACAATGCTGTTTGTACCTGTACGATGCGCATGCGCAGTAGTAACCTGATCGATGTGCTGCGAAAATCGGCAGCGTGCGGTCAACTCAGAATGACCCCCATGTTTTTACCCATCTGCTAACAAAATTGCTGCTATGATCAGGTCTGAATTACCCACTAGGTTTCCTAACTTGCGCTCCTTTTGACCACAGGGAAAGTCAAGAGGACAACCATCTTCCCGCTTCCAGGTTCCTTCCACAAAACCCTTAAAACCCAAAAGACGTCGGGCATGGTTAGGTAAGTGCCAGGCTCCAAAGGAAACTGAAAAGTCCACAGAATGACGGTAGGTGCTCCCACCAGGATGCTTCCAGGGTGGGCGGTCGTCTTCTCCTTTTTGCTGACATCTGGACACAGAACACATTGGATGCCTGGGTCACGGCCATCGTGTCCAACGGTTACTCCCACTCATTTTGGGGCGACACCCCAAGTCAGTTTTTCTCAACACGACTGCCTGTAGACATCGGCAAGGCTACCTCTCTCCGGGATGCAATCCGTTCTCTCCTCTCAGCAGGAGTCATTGTCCCTGTCCCCTCTCACCAACAGGAAACAGGATTCTATTCATATTTTTTCCTAGTTCCAGAACCGGATGGCTTGTTCCATCCCATACTCAATCTGCAGAACCTGAACTGGTTTCTCAGAGTCCCGAGATTCCAAATGGAGTCGCTCAGGTCTATCCTGCAAGCTTTAGAGCAGGGCAACTATATGGCCTCCTTGGATATTCAGGACGCGTATTTGCACATACCCATTCGGGACAGTCACCAGAGATTCCTCCGGTTTGCGATTCAGAAAAAGCATTACCAGTTTCAGGCATTACCCTTCGGACTCTCCACAGAACCAAGGGCCTTCACTAAGGTGATGGCAGTGATGACAGCCCATTTCGGTTGCAAGGGGTCCATGTTTTTCCATATCTTAACAACCTCCTTCTATTGGCACAAACTCAGGCCATTCTTCAGGAGCACATTCAGCTCACACTGTTGACTCTTCAGTCACATGGGTGGCTGATAAATCGGCTCAAATACAGCCTGGCCCTTCTCAAAGCATGGTCCACCTAGGAGCCCTCTTGGACACAAGAGTACAGAGAGTCTTCCTTCCAGACGAGAAACGGAGATCCTTACAGTAGCTGATCCGAAAGTTCCTGGCTCGGTGGACGGTTTTATTCATTTCTGCATGCGCCTCTTGGGAGATATTGTCTCATGCTTCGAGATGGTGGAGTATGCCCAGTTCCTTTCCAGACCGTTGCAACTGGAGCTCGGAAGGAGTTGGAATCACTCCCCTCAACATCTCAAGTCACAATTGATCGTTCTGTCCAGAGACACGCATCTCTCTATTCTGTGGTCGCTCCAAACGTCTCACCTAAATATTAAGTTATGCTCACAATAGATGCCAGCCTCCGGGGTTGGAAAGCAGTGATAGAGGAACATTCCTTTCATGGTCGCTGGATGAATCAGAAGTGCCAGCTTTCAGTCAGTGTTCTCAAACTGCGAGCTGTGTTCAGGGCAATCTGTCAGGCAGGTCCCTTACTGCAACACCGCCCGGTAAACGTTCAGTCAGACAATGCGACAACTGTCGCCTACATCAACCATCAGGGAGGGACCCGCAGTAGAGCAGCCATGAAGGAAGTCAGCAACATTCTAAGGTGGGCAGAGGAATTTCTTCCAGGTCTTCTGAATTGGAAAGCAGATTTCCTCAGCAGGCAGGACGTCCATTCGGGAGAATGGTCTCTTCACCCCGAAGTCTTCGACATGTCGTCCACAGATGGATCTCTTTGTTTCCTGTCACAAACACAAACTTCCTCGCTACGGAGCATGGACAAGAGATCCATGAGCGTTCCTCATCAACGCCTCGGCAGTTCCTTGGACCTTTCAGATGGTTTATATATTTCCTCCAATTGTCCTTCTACCAAGAGTTCTTTGCAAGTTGAAGTTAGAGGGTGCAACAGCCATTCTGGTCGCTCCAGACTGGCAGAGAAGGTGTTGGTATGCAGATCTTCTGGGTCTGTCAGTCACATCCCATGGCGACTTCCCCTACAACCAGACCTGCTGTCGCAGGGGGGATCCGGTCTGAAGATCGAAAGTATCTAGTACGACAATTATAGGTCGACCACTATAGGTCGACAGTCACTAGGTCGACATGGATGGAAGGTCGACAGGGTTTCTAGGTCGACATGTGCTAGGTCGACAGGTCTACAGGTCGACATGAGTTTTTCACATTTTTTTTTTCTTTCTTTGAATTTTTTCATGCTTAACGATCCATGTGGACTACGATTGGAACGGTAAAGTGTGCCGAGCGAAGCGGTAGTGGAGCGAAGGCACCATGCCCGAAGCATGGCGAGCGAAGCGAGCCATGCGAGGTGACGCGGTGCACTAATTTGTGATCCCGGTCACTCTACGAAGAAAACGACACAAAAAAAAAATCCTCATGTCGATCTTTAGACTTGTCGACCTAGCACATGTCGACCTAGAAACCCTGTCGACCTTCCATCCATGTCGACCTAGTGACTGTCGACCTATAGTGGTCGACCTAAACATTGTCGACCTAGATACTGTCGATTTGATGAACCACACCCGTCGCAGGGACCGTGTCTGCATTCGTATCTCCACCATCTGCCTTTGATGGGTTGGCTATTGAGAGGTCGTCTTAAAGGCAAGAGGTTTCTCTGACCAGGTTGTTTCCACTATGTTATCTGCTAGGAAACCCTCCACTGCTGGGATCTATTACAGAGTGTGGCACATTTACTTCAAGTGGTGTGCTACATGTCATTTGGAACAACTCCAATATCGCCTGTCCAAGTTGTTGTCCTTCTTACAGTCGGGACTGGACTCTGGCCCCTGTTTGGCTTCTCTAAAAGTACAGTTCTCGACCCACTCAGTGCTTTTCCAATGCTGAATAGCTCCGTCCCCAGCGGTTCAAACATTTGTGCAGGGAGTACTTCATATACAGTCTCCCTATGTCCCACCTGTTCATCCATGGGACTTGTCCTTAGTCCTCCAGTCATTACAAAAATCCCAATTTGAACCATTGTATGACATTGATCTTCACTAGCTTACTAGGAAGACTGTTTTCCTTTTGGCTATCGCATCGGCGTGATGGATTTCTGAGCTCTGTCCCACAGATCTCCTTTCTTAATTTTCCACCCGGACCGTGCAGTGCTTCGCACATGCCTAAATTACCTTTGAAAGGTGGTTTCGCATTTTCATATTAATCAAGAAATAGTTGTTCCATCCCTATCTTCCTCAGGATCTGCAGAGGGCAGGGATTCTATGGCCACTTTGGACGTAGTTTGAGCCTTGCGTACTTATGTACGGGGCACTAGGCCTTTTCGCAAGACTGATTCCTTGTTCATCCTTTATGACAAACATAAACGAGGCTGCACAGCCCTTAAACAAACCATTACATGATGGTTATGGGTGACTATTCACCAGGCTTATCTATTATCTGGGAAGCCGCTTCCGTCATCTGTCAGAGCCCATTCCACACAGTCGGTTGGGGCTTCCTAGGCAGTTCGCCGTGGGGCTTCTGCAGAGCAACTTTGCAGGGCAGCTACATGGTCCTCTGCCCATACCTTTTTCAAATTCTATAGGTTTGGCACCATCACCTCTGCTGACTCAGCCTTTGCAGCTCGGGAGCATTCCCGCCCTTGATGGGACTGCTTTGGGACGTCCCATTGTCCGAGTCTCCACCAGTGGCTGATAGACAAAACAGGATTTTTGTGTTACCTGTAAAATCTGTTTTTCTGAAGCCATGGTGGACACTGGGTGCCTACCCTTCCGCTCCTTTTTGGCGAGCCTTTGTCGGACATGTTTTTTTCTGTCAAGATACTGGGTGGGTGTGGAAGTTTCCTGTATGCCTTTGCTCTCCTGTTCTTCGGCTTGTAGAGTAACAACTGAGTCTCTGTGCCTGAGGCAGACTGTGTGTAGGGGAGTAGGGGCCTCCCAGACTGCACTCAAGAAGTTCAACTCCTTAGTGCTTGGCCAGGGGCCTGACACCCACTGTCCCAGTGTCCACCATGGCTTCAGAAAAACAGATTTTACAGGTAAAACAAAAATCCTGTTTTTATTTTCATGTGTATTTTACTTTTTTCCTGCAGGGCCTATGAGTGTGTGCTTTTGTTTTTTTCATGTGAATCATGTGTTTTCTTTTTCTTTTCTTTTTTTTATCTATAGATTACTTTGTATCGTTGTTACATTATTACCTGTACTCTCGATATTTAATATACAGAGTAAATGACAATTATGTAAATATAATTTATTCCACCAAATAGAACCAAAATCTATATCTGCTTTCCGAAAAAATTAGGCTCATGCGGGCTATTGTATGTATATGGCCAAAGAGCCAATAGCCGACACTCGCATAACCAGCATCCAGGTAAGGGGCACAGTGCACATGGGCCCCCACCCCCGACTTAATGTCCGGAGTCCTGCAGCACCATTTTCCCAGCAATCGTCACGTGTGCAGTAGATTCTGGGACAGCGCTAGGGTCCTCTAGGGACTTTAGTGCCCAGAAATACAGCGTTGCTGGCTAGAGAGGAGGGAGCCCAGACGGAGCCTGCACACAGGCCTTTTCTTCACTAGAAATGCCCCTGCGCAGGGACACACAAATGGATACCAAATTACAACAATAACGGCATTCCAGCGTGCTAATGAAGAGTCTCTGTGACACAGGCCCTGCTCTAAATGTTTCAGAATCTTTATTCTGTCTTCAGGATAGAAGACAGAATAAATATCCCGAAACTGTGAAGGCATGACCTGCATACTCTCCAACATTTTACACAGAAAAATCGGTACAAACTAGGAAAGGGGGCGTGGATATGGGTAAGGTCACGCCCCTTTTCCTATACTTTCAATGGAAGTTTGGAGAGCCAAAAATCGGAACAGACCATAAAAAAGGTACTGTACCTGGCAAAAAGGTACAGTTGGAGGGTATAAACCTGTATACTGTGTGTGTGTGTGTGTGTGTGTGTGTGTGTGTGTGTATGTATATATATATATATATAAATAGAGACTACGGCGCTTGAGTACAAATTTTATGGTGTCTATACTAGAGATGAGCGGGTTCGGTTTCTCTGAATCCGAACCCGCCAGAACTTCATGTTTTTTTTCACGGGTCCGAGCGACTCGGATCTTCCCGCCTTGCTCGGTTAACCCGAGCGCGCCCGAACGTCATCATGACGCTGTCGGATTCTCGCGAGGCTCGGATTCTATCGCGAGACTCGGATTCTATATAAGGAGCCGCGCGTCGCCGCCATTTTCACACGTGCATTGAGATTGATAGGGAGAGGACGTGGCTGGCGTCCTCTCCGTTTAGACACTTGATTTACTAATTTTGGGGAGCATTAGGAGTACTCAGTAGTGTACAGTGCAGAGTTTTGCTGATAGTGACCAGTGACCACCACTTTTATTTATAATCCGTTCTCTGCCTGAAAAAAGCGATACACAGCACACAGTGACCCAGTCACATACCATATCTGTGTGCACTGCTCAGGCTCAGGCCAGTGTGCTGCATCATCTATTATCTATATATAATATTATATATCTGTCTGACTGCTCAGCTCACACAGCTTATAATTGTGGGGGAGACTGGGGAGCACTACTGCAGTGCCAGTTATAGGTTATAGCAGGAGCCAGGAGTACATAATATATTATATAGTGAGTGACCACCAGACACACAGTGCAGTTTATTTAATATATCCGTTCTCTGCCTGAAAAAAGCGATACACACAGTGACTCAGTCAGTCACATACCATATCTGTGTGCACTGCTCAGGCTCAGGCCAGTGTGCTGCATCATCTATATATATTATATATCTGTCTGACTGCTCAGCTCACACAGCTTATAATTGTGGGGGAGACTGGGGAGCACTACTGCAGTGCCAGTTATAGGTTATAGCAGGAGCCAGGAGTACATAATATATTATATAGTGAGTGACCACCAGACACACAGTGCAGTTTATTTAATATATCCGTTCTCTGCCTGAAAAAAGCGATACACACAGTGACTCAGTCAGTCACATACCATATCTGTGTGCACTGCTCAGGCTCAGGCCAGTGTGCTGCATCATCTATATATATTATATATCTGTCTGACTGCTCAGCTCACACAGCTTATAATTGTGGGGGGGACTGGGGAGCACTACTGCAGTGCCAGTTATAGGTTATAGCAGGAGCCAGGAGTACATAATATTATATTAAAATTAAACAGTGCACACTTTTGCTGCAGGAGTGCCACTGCCAGTGTGACTAGTGACCAGTGACCTGACCACCAGTATATAATATTAGTAGTATACTATCTCTTTATCAACCAGTCTATATATTAGCAGCAGACACAGTACAGTGCGGTAGTTCACGGCTGTGGCTACCTCTGTGTCGGCACTCGGCAGCCCGTCCATAATTGTATATACCACCTAACCGTGGTTTTTTTTTCTTTCTTTATACATACATACTAGTTACGAGTATACTATCTCTTTATCAACCAGTCTATATATTAGCAGCAGACACAGTACAGTGTGGTAGTTCACGGCTGTGGCTACCTCTGTGTCGGCACTCGGCAGCCCGTCCATAATTGTATATACCACCTAACCGTGGTTTTTTTTTCTTTCTTTATACATACATACTAGTTACGAGTATACTATCTCTTTATCAACCAGTCTATATATTAGCAGCAGACACAGTACAGTGCGGTAGTTCACGGCTGTGGCTACCTCTGTGTCGGCACTCGGCAGCCCGTCCATAATTGTATATACCACCTAACCGTGGTTTTTTTTTCTTTCTTTATACATACATACTAGTTACGAGTATACTATCTCTTTATCAACCAGTCTATATTAGCAGCAGACACAGTACAGTGCGGTAGTTCACGGCTGTGGCTACCTCTGTGTCGGCACCCGGCAGCCCGTCCATAATTGTATATACCACCTAACCGTGGTTTTTTTTTCTTTCTTTATACATACATACTAGTTACGAGTATACTATCTCTTTATCAACCAGTCTATATATTAGCAGCAGACACAGTACAGTGCGGTAGTTCACGGCTGTGGCTACCTCTGTGTCGGCACTCGGCAGCCCGTCCATAATTGTATATACCACCTAACCGTGGGTTTTTTTTCTTTCTTTATACATACATACTAGTTACGAGTATACTATCTCTTTATCAACCAGTCTATATATTAGCAGCAGACACAGTACAGTGCGGTAGTTCACGGCTGTGGCTACCTCTGTGTCGGCACTCGGCAGCCCGTCCATAATTGTATATACCACCTAACCGTGGTTTTTTTTTCTTTCTTTATACATACATACTAGTTACGAGTATACTATCTCTTTATCAACCAGTCTATATATTAGCAGCAGACACAGTACAGTGCGGTAGTTCACGGCTGTGGCTACCTCTGTGTCGGCACTCGGCAGCCCGTCCATAATTGTATATACCACCTAACCGTGGTTTTTTTTTCTTTCTTTATACATACATACTAGTTACGAGTATACTATCTCTTTATCAACCAGTCTATATATTAGCAGCAGACACAGTACAGTGCGGTAGTTCACGGCTGTGGCTACCTCTGTGTCGGCACTCGGCAGCCCGTCCATAATTGTATATACCACCTAACCGTGGTTTTTTTTTCTTTCTTTATACATACATACTAGTTACGAGTATACTATCTCTTTATCAACCAGTCTATATATTAGCAGCAGACACAGTACAGTGCGGTAGTTCACGGCTGTGGCTACCTCTGTGTCGGCACTCGGCAGCCCGTCCATAATTGTATATACCACCTAACCGTGGTTTTTTTTTCTTTCTTTATACATACATACTAGTTACGAGTATACTATCTCTTTATCAACCAGTCTATATATTAGCAGCAGACACAGTACAGTGCGGTAGTTCACGGCTGTGGCTACCTCTGTGTCGGCACTCGGCAGCCCGTCCATAATTGTATATACCACCTAACCGTGGTTTTTTTTTCTTTCTTTATACATACATACTAGTTACGAGTATACTATCTCTTTATCAACCAGTCTATATATTAGCAGCAGACACAGTACAGTGCGGTAGTTCACGGCTGTGGCTACCTCTGTGTCGGCACTCGGCAGCCCGTCCATAATTGTATACTAGTATCCAATCCATCCATCTCCATTGTTTACCTGAGGTGCCTTTTAGTTGTGCCTATTAAAATATGGAGAACAAAAATGTTGAGGTTCCAAAATTAGGGAAAGATCAAGATCCACTTCCACCTCGTGCTGAAGCTGCTGCCACTAGTCATGGCCGAGACGATGAAATGCCAGCAACGTCGTCTGCCAAGGCCGATGCCCAATGGCATAGTACAGAGCATGTCAAAACCAAAACACCAAATATCAGTAAAAAAAGGACTCCAAAACCTAAAATAAAATTGTCGGAGGAGAAGCGTAAACTTGCCAATATGCCATTTACCACACGGAGTGGCAAGGAACGGCTGAGGCCCTGGCCTATGTTCATGGCTAGTGGTTCAGCTTCACATGAGGATGGAAGCACTCAGCCTCTCGCTAGAAAACTGAAAAGACTCAAGCTGGCAAAAGGCAAAGCACCGCAAAGAACTGTGCGTTCTTTGAAATCCCAAATCCACAAGGAGAGTCCAATTGTGTCGGTTGCGATGCCTGACCTTCCCAACACTGGACGTGAAGAGCATGCGCCTTCCACCATTTGCACGCCCCCTGCAAGTGCTGGAAGGAGCACCCGCAGTCCAGTTCCTGATAGTCAGATTGAAGATGTCAGTGTTGAAGTACACCAGGATGAGGAGGATATGGGTGTTGCTGGCGCTGGGGAGGAAATTGACCAGGAGGATTCTGATGGTGAGGTGGTTTGTTTAAGTCAGGCACCCGGGGAGACACCTGTTGTCCGTGGGAGGAATATGGCCGTTGACATGCCAGGTGAAAATACCAAAAAAATCAGCTCTTCGGTGTGGAGGTATTTCACCAGAAATGCGGACAACAGGTGTCAAGCCGTGTGTTCCCTTTGTCAAGCTGTAATAAGTAGGGGTAAGGACGTTAACCACCTCGGAACATCCTCCCTTATACGTCACCTGCAGCGCATTCATAATAAGTCAGTGACAAGTTCAAAAACTTTGGGTGACAGCGGAAGCAGTCCACTGACCAGTAAATCCCTTCCTCTTGTAACCAAGCTCACGCAAACCACCCCACCAACTCCCTCAGTGTCAATTTCCTCCTTCCCCAGGAATGCCAATAGTCCTGCAGGCCATGTCACTGGCAATTCTGACGAGTCCTCTCCTGCCTGGGATTCCTCCGATGCATCCTTGCGTGTAACGCCTACTGCTGCTGGCGCTGCTGTTGTTGCCGCTGGGAGTCGATGGTCATCCCAGAGGGGAAGTCGTAAGCCCACTTGTACTACTTCCAGTAAGCAATTGACTGTTCAACAGTCCTTTGCGAGGAAGATGAAATATCACAGCAGTCATCCTACTGCAAAGCGGATAACTGAGGCCTTGGCATCCTGGGTGGTGAGAAACGTGGTTCCGGTATCCATCATTACTGCAGAGCCAACTAGAGACTTGTTGGAGGTACTGTGTCCCCGGTACCAAATACCATCTAGGTTCCATTTCTCTAGGCAGGCGATACCGAAAATGTACACAGACCTCAGAAAAAGAGTCACCAGTGTCCTAAAAAATGCAGCTGTACCCAATGTCCACTTAACCACGGACATGTGGACAAGTGGAGCAGGGCAGGGTCAGGACTATATGACTGTGACAGCCCACTGGGTAGATGTATGGACTCCCGCCGCAAGAACAGCAGCGGCGGCACCAGTAGCAGCATCTCGCAAACGCCAACTCTTTCCTAGGCAGGCTACGCTTTGTATC
Organism: Pseudophryne corroboree; assembly: GCF_028390025.1. Lineage (NCBI taxonomy): Eukaryota > Metazoa > Chordata > Amphibia > Anura > Myobatrachidae > Pseudophryne > Pseudophryne corroboree. The sequence goes on along the minus strand of NC_086447.1, from coordinate 688,663,325 downwards.
ACCGCTTTCCAGAATACGCACACAGCTGAAAACCTCTTACGGCAACTGAGGAAGATCATCGCGGAATGGCTTACCCCAATTGGACTCTCCTGTGGATTTGTGGCATCGGACAACGCCAGCAATATTGTGTGTGCATTAAATCTGGGCCAATTCCAGCACGTCCCATGTTTTGCACATACCTTGAATTTGGTGGTGCAGAATTTTTTAAAAAACGACAGGGGCGTGCAAGAGATGCTGTCGGTGGCCAGAAGAATTGCGGGACACTTTCGGCGTACAGGCACCACGTACAGAAAACTGGAGCACCACCAAAAACTACTGAACCTGCCCTGCCATCATCTGAAGCAAGAAGTGGTAACGAGGTGGAATTCAACCCTCTATATGCTTCAGAGGTTGGAGGAGCAGCAAAAGGCCATTCAAGCCTATACAATTGAGCACGATATAGTAGGTGGAATGCACCTGTCTCAAGTGCAGTGGAGAATGATTTCAACGTTGTGCAAGGTTCTGATGCCCTTTGAACTTGCCACACGTGAAGTCAGTTCAGACACTGCCAGCCTGAGTCAGGTCATTCCCCTCATCAGGCTTTTGCAGAAGAAGCTGGAGGCATTGAAGAAGGAGCTAAAAGGGAGCGATTCCGCTAGGCATGTGGGACTTGTGGATGCAGCCCTTAATTCGCTTAACAAGGATTCACGGGTGGTCAATCTGTTGAAATCAGAGCACTACATTTTGGCCACCGTGCTCGATCCTAGATTTAAAGCCTACCTTGGATCTCTCTTTCCGGCAGACACAGGTCTGCTGGGGTTGAAAGACCTGCTGGTGACAAAATTGTCAAGTCAAGCGGAACGCGACCTGTCAACATCTCCTCCTTCACATTCTCCCGCAACTGGGGGTGCGAGGAAAAGGCTCAGAATTCCGAGCCCACCCGCTGGCGGTGATGCAGGGCAGTCTGGAGCGACTGCTGATGCTGACATCTGGTCCGGACTGAAGGACCTGACAACGATTACGGACATGTCGTCTACTGTCACTGCATATGATTCTCTCAACATTGATAGAATGGTGGAGGATTATATGAGTGACCGCATCCAAGTAGGCACGTCACACAGTCCGTACTTATACTGGCAGGAAAAAGAGGCAATTTGGAGGCCCTTGCACAAACTGGCTTTATTCTACCTAAGTTGCCCTCCCACAAGTGTGTACTCCGAAAGAGTGTTTAGTGCCGCCGCTCACCTTGTCAGCAATCGGCGTACGAGGTTACATCCAGAAAATGTGGAGAAGATGATGTTCATTAAAATGAATTATAATCAATTCCTCCGCGGAGACATTGACCAGCAGCAATTGCCTCCACAAAGTACACAGGGAGCTGAGATGGTGGATTCCAGTGGGGACGAATTGATAATCTGTGAGGAGGGGGATGTACACGGTGATATATCGGAGGGTGAAGATGAGGTGGACATCTTGCCTCTGTAGAGCCAGTTTGTGCAAGGAGAGATTAATTGCTTCTTTTTTGGGGGGGGTCCAAACCAACCCGTCATATCAGTCACAGTCGTGTGGCAGACCCTGTCACTGAAATGATGGGTTGGTTAAAGTGTGCATGTCCTGTTTTGTTTATACAACATAAGGGTGGGTGGGAGGGCCCAAGGACAATTCCATCTTGCACCTCTTTTTTCTTTTCTTTTTCTTTGCATCATGTGCTGATTGGGGAGGGTTTTTTTGGAAGGGACATCCTGCGTGACACTGCAGTGCCACTCCTAGATGGGCCCGGTGTTTGTGTCGGCCACTAGGGTCGCTAATCTTACTCACACAGTCAGCTACCTCATTGCGCCTCTTTTTTTCTTTGCGTCATGTGCTGTTTGGGGAGGGTTTTTTGGAAGGGACATCCTGCGTGACACTGCAGTGCCACTCCTAGATGGGCCCGGTGTTTGTGTCGGCCACTAGGGTCGCTAATCTTACTCACACAGCTACCTCATTGCGCCTCTTTTTTTCTTTGCGTCATGTGCTGTTTGGGGAGGGTTTTTTGGAAGGGACATCCTGCGTGACACTGCAGTGCCACTCCTAGATGGGCCCGGTGTTTGTGTCGGCCACTAGGGTCGCTAATCTTACTCACACAGCTACCTCATTGCGCCTCTTTTTTTCTTTGCGTCATGTGCTGTTTGGGGAGGGTTTTTTGGAAGGGACATCCTGCGTGACACTGCAGTGCCACTCCTAGATGGGCCCGGTGTTTGTGTCGGCCACTAGGGTCGCTAATCTTACTCACACAGCTACCTCATTGCGCCTCTTTTTTTCTTTGCGTCATGTGCTGTTTGGGGAGGGTTTTTTGGAAGGGCCATCCTGCGTGACACTGCAGTGCCACTCCTAGATGGGCCCGGTGTTTGTGTCGGCCACTAGGGTCGCTAATCTTACTCACACAGCTACCTCATTGCGCCTCTTTTTTTCTTTGCGTCATGTGCTGTTTGGGGAGGGTTTTTTGGAAGGGCCATCCTGCGTGACACTGCAGTGCCACTCCTAGATGGGCCCGGTGTTTGTGTCGGCCACTAGGGTCGCTAATCTTACTCACACAGTCAGCTACCTCATTGCGCCTCTTTTTTTCTTTGCGTCATGTGCTGTTTGGGGAGGGTTTTTTGGAAGGGACATCCTGCGTGACACTGCAGTGCCACTCCTAGATGGGCCCGGTGTTTGTGTCGGCCACTAGGGTCGCTAATCTTACTCACACAGCTACCTCATTGCGCCTCTTTTTTTCTTTGCGTCATGTGCTGTTTGGGGAGGGTTTTTTGGAAGGGACATCCTGCGTGACACTGCAGTGCCACTCCTAGATGGGCCCGGTGTTTGTGTCGGCCACTAGGGTCGCTTATCTTACTCACACAGCGACCTCGGTGCAAATTTTAGGACTAAAAATAATATTGTGAGGTGTGAGGTATTCAGAATAGACTGAAAATGAGTGTAAATTATGGTTTTTGAGGTTAATAATACTTTGGGATCAAAATGACCCCCAAATTCTATGATTTAAGCTGTTTTTTAGTGTTTTTTGAAAAAAACACCCGAATCCAAAACACACCCGAATCCGACAAAAAAAATTCGGTGAGGTTTTGCCAAAACGCGTTCGAACCCAAAACACGGCCGCGGAACCGAACCCAAAACCAAAACACAAAACCCGAAAAATTTCAGGCGCTCATCTCTAGTCTATACCCTATTAGGTATCACCTTGTGAAAAATTAATAGAAACACCTCCCAGTATATTATCTGGGCGGCAGCTTACAATGCGTAGTAATGTGCTTGGCAACCACTGTCACACACCAGAGGTGGCGTTCGCCGCGCTTACCCCTGTGTGTCTGCTGGTCGGTGTTGCGGCCTCTGCCTTCGGTGGGCCACAGGCTCCGGCGTCTGGCTGGCGCGGCTCCCGGCGGTTCTCCGGGGCATGGGCGCCGCCATGAAACCCGGCTTCACGTGGACGGGGGGCGGGTGACGTCATCTGACTGCTCCGCCAATCCAGCGGTGGCGGGGAATTCAAAGTCAGATACCGGACGGAGCCTCAGTGCCTGAGTATCATCTTTCCCTGACGTAGATGCCAGCGCTCTTGTTCCCGGCAAGGATCTCTGCAGTTGTACTCCAGTGTCTCCGGCATTTCCAGTCTGCCAGTTCGCTGCACCGGTTCCAGTGTACTCAGCGGCCGGTATATCTCTCTGCGGTCCAGTCACCAGTGCTCCTAGGAATCAGCGGGGCTGCGGGCCTAATTCACCGTTCTCAAGTTCTACAACTTAACAGCGTCTAAAACCCCTGCACTTCAGTTCCTCACATCATCAGCGTCTAAGTCACCGTTCACAAGTTCTACAAAATAACAGCGTCTAAAACCCCTGCACTTCAGTTCCTCACATCATCAGCGTCTCAGTCACCATTCTCAAGTTCTACAAATTAACAGCGTCCAAAACCCCTGCACTTCAGTTCTTCACATCATCAGCGTCTCTGTCACCGCTCACAAGTTCTTTATCCATCTGTGCCTTTATCATCATTTATAAGTTATCAGTGACTTTTAAACATCTCCCACAGTTTCTTCAGTTACCAGCATCTCTAATCCTGCTCATAAAACCCTTCAGTGGGTCTGGACATTTCCCTCAATTACCCCTTTTGTCCTTTGGCTTTAATTTGTTTTCCCTACAATAAAATTCTTCAGTATTTCATCAAACTCCACTGTCTGCGTCCTGTATGAGGAAATCCCCGAGTTCACAACACCCTCAGTCTAGGCCAGTGACAGTATACTCAGGCCCCATGGACCCGGGGAATCGGAACCCAGAGGCAAGCGCCATGCAGGACCTGGTTTCCCAAGTACAGAGTCAGGAAGCTGCACAGAATCAGGTGATGCATTATCTCCAGGAGTTATCTGGCCGGCTGGATCAAATCCAGACTTCGCTGGCTTCTGTGGTCCCAGCTCCAGTTCCAGTATCCGCTCCAGTGGTTGTATCTGGCAATGTTCCCTCCTTGTCTGGAACCAGGTCACGCCTTCAGCTTCCCACTCCTCCTTGTTATAACGGGAATCCGAAAAATTGCCGTGGATTCCTCAATCAGTGTGAGGTACACTTCGAACTCCTCTCACATAACTTCCCTACTGATCGGTCTAAAGTGGCATACATTATCTCTTTGCTTGAGGGTTCAGCGTTGGAGTGGGTGTCACCGTTGTGGGAGCGATCAGATCCGTTAGTCTCTAGTTATACCAACTTCATTACGTCGTTCCGAAGGATCTTTGACGAGCCTGGCCGGACGACTGCTGCCTCAGCTGACTTGCTCCGAGTTCGACAAGGCTCTCGTACAGTGGGACAGTATGTAATTCACTTTCAAACTATAGCTTCTGAACTGAGCTGGAATAATGATGCCCTTCGTGCTGCTTTTTGGAACGGGCTCTCGGATCGTTTAAAAGACGAATTGATTACTAGAGATCTGCCAGATTCCTTGGAACAGTTGGTCTCACTCTGTGTAAAGGTGGATCTTCGTATGCAGGAACGAGGTGGTGAACGTAGTCGGTCAGACCGGTTGAGACTCCGATCTCTTCCTTCTAAGCAAACAGCTAATTCCAGTCCAGACGAACCCATGCAGATTAATCGGTCTCGGCTGTCCCCAGAAGAGCGTCGGCGTGAGGGTAGACTTTGCCTCTACTGTGGAGCCGCGGATCATTTCCTCAAGTCTTGCAGGTCTCGCCCGGGAAAACGTTCAGTCCTAGCTTGTTCTGGAGAAGTTAAGCTAGGGGTTGTTTTTCAATCCTCTCCGGCAGTGGACTGTCTGCTTTCTGTATCTCTGTTTTCTGAGTCTGAAGTCAAAACCGTTAAGGCACTGTTGGACTCAGGAGCTGCGGGGAATTTTATTTCCCTTTCCTGCGCCCAGAATCTGGGTTTGAAGTTACAGTCGGTCGAACGACCTATTACGATAACTGCTATTAATGGTACCCAAATTCCTAATGCTCTGATTACAAGTCATACAATGCCAATCAAGCTGCAAGTGGGAGCTTTGCACCAAGAACATCTGGAGTTCCTTGTGATTCAGGAGATGTCTCACGATCTCGTCCTTGGTCTTCCCTGGCTCAAGTTTCACAACCCTCACGTCGACTGGAGGTTGACACAGATAATTTCTTGGAGTCTATTTTGACACTCGAATTGTCTTACTCCTGTCTACCCGCTTCGTGCATCATCCAAGTCGGATGTAGAGCTTATTCCGGAGGCTTATCGGGAGTTTACAGATGTTTTCTCGGAACAGGCGGCCGATAAATTACCACCGCATAGACCTTGGGACTGTCCTATTGAGCTCATTCCGGGGAAAATGCCACCTCGAGGTCGTACCTATCCTTTGTCAGTACCTGAGACTCAAGCCATGTCAGAATATATCAAGTCTAATCTGCAGAAGGGATTCATCTGCCCCTCTACTTCCCCAGCGGGAGCAGGCTTCTTCTTTGTGAAGAAAAAAGACGGAGGCCTGAGGCCATGTATCGATAATCGTGGTCTAAATGAAGTCACCATTAAGAATAAGTATCCTCTGCCGCTCATCACGGAGCTTTTCGATAGAGTTCGCGGAGCTCGAGTCTTCACTAAGCTCGATTTAAGGGGAGCTTATAACTTGATACGTATCCGACAAGGGGACGAATGGAAGACGGCCTTCAATACTAGGGATGGGCTTTATGAGTACCTGGTAATGCCGTTTGGCCTCAGCAATGCCCCCGCTGTTTTTCAGGGATTCATTAATGAAGTCTTTCGGGACATGTTATACCTAAATGTGGTGGTATATTTGGATGATATCCTGATATTTTCGAAGAATCTCACTGAGCACAGAATACAATTTAAGGAGGTAATCCTTCGGTTGCGAGAGAACCATCTTTACGGCAAGATTTCCAAATGCACCTTTGAGGTCCCCTCTATTCCATTTCTGGGCTACATTATTTCAGGTACGGAGTTGCGTATGGATCCGGAGAAACTTTCTGCTATTCGGGACTGGACTCGGCCTCTTTCCTTGAAAGCAGTACAACGTTTTCTAGGGTTCGCAAATTACTACCGGAAATTCATAAGGGGTTTCTCTACTATTGTGGCGCCTATTACTGCCCTAACCAAGAAGGGGGCTGACCCAAGCCATTGGTCCTCTGAAGCTGTAGCAGCGTTCGCCCAGTTGAAGGCAGCCTTTATGACCGCTCCGGTGCTTCAGCAACCAGACTTTCTAAAACCATTCTTTCTGGAGGTTGATGCTTCTACGGTAGGCATAGGTGCCGTACTTTCGCAGTACGCTTCAGATGGGAAGTTACATCCATGTGGTTTCCATTCCCGTAAGTTCTCCCCTGCTGAATTAAATTACACCATTGGAGACAAAGAGCTGTTGGCAATAAAATCTGCCTTAGAAGAATGGAGATATCTTTTGGAAGGGGCTAAACACCTAATTACGATTTTCACGGATCACAAGAATTTACTGTATCTTAAGACGGCCCAGTGCTTGAATCCCCGTCAAGCAAGATGGGCACTGTTCTTTGCTCGATTTTCGTTTGTCATTAAGTACCGGGCTGGAACTCTTAACACCAAGGTGGATGCCCTATCCCGTTCCTTAATGGCTTCGGATGAGGAGAATATTTATGAATACATTATCCTCCAATACCATTTTTGTGCCAAAGAACTAAAATGTAGTTATTTTCTCTTCCTCTCCCCTTCTGTACGCTCATGTGTTTCCAGCTGTCTGATGGCCAACTCCTCATAGGTTGCCCAATGCTTCCTTAAACTTAATTAAGTCTACAGTATACAGTATCAAAAGTCCTTGCCTTTTCCCTCAACTCTCTCCATCACCTTCTCTATGACCGAAGTCTACAAGGGTGGGTGTCATCCTTGACTTTGCCCTCTAATTCATCTCCTACATTCAGTCCCTTGCCCAATCCTGCCACTTCTGCTGCTGTAATATTTCCAGGATCAAGCCCTTTCTGACCCTGGAAACTACTAAATCTATCGCACCTATCCTTCACCTAGATTACTGTTACTCAAGGACGTTACTAGAACTTTGTGGGACCCATAGCAAAATCTCCACGCCCCCCCCTCCCCCTATTGGCATCGAGAGGAATATAAACCCACACATTTGCCGCTGCATGAAAAAAAACATTGATGCCCCCCACTCCCCAAAGGATCTACACCTTGCCACACATTTGAATACCAGTTTCTTAGTCTGCCAGCTGCAGTTTTATTTCCTAGATCTTACACCACTGTGCCTCATTGAGACACCAAATAAATAAAAGATAATAATAATAATAATAATAATAATAATGATAATAATAATAATAATAATTATTATTATTATTATTATTATTATTTCCGAAGCATTGGTCATTGGGGGTAATTCAGACCTGATCGCTCGCTAGCTGATTTTTGTAGTCCTGCGTTCACATAGTCGCCGCCCATAGGGGAGTGTATTTTTGCTTTGCAAGTGTGCAATCGCATGTGCAGACGAGTGGTACAAATAAACTTTGTGCAGTTTCTGAGTAGCCCAGGACTTACTCATCCACTGCGATCACTTCAGCCTGTTCTGGGCCGGAATTGACATCAGACACCCACCCTGCAAACGCTTGGACACGCCTGCGTGTTTCCAACCACTCCCTGAAAACTGTCAGTTTCCACCCACAAACGCCCTCTTCCTGTCAATCTCCTTGCAATAGGCTGTATGAATTAATTGTTCGTAAAATCCATCAGCAACGATCCGCTTTGTACCCGTGCGACGCACCTGCACATTGCAGTGCATACGCATGCGCAGTTCTGATCTGATCGCAGCACTGCAAAAAAACGCCAGCAAGCGATCAGGTCTGAATTACCCCCATTGTTAATAAGTTAGTTAACTTATGAATGGAACTTCTCCCATACTGAAAAATAAATAAGGAACTACTTTTTGTATAAATCAACAGACTTCATTTCCTTTACCAAAACTGTTAATGAACATTCCCACACATTACTTTTTAGCTTGTCCGTTGGGAAATTCCCATTGGGCAATTGAATGCTTTTAGAATTTCCTGGACTCTGGCTAATAGGGAATATTTTAGATATTCAGTAGAAAATTTGGTATTCAGATAGTATTGAGATTATAATGACCTTTGTGCTCATTATAATTTGCTATTGTGGGCACTTAGATTTCTATACAAAGATTAGAACTTGACAACTAGTTAACAAAAATAAGAAATATAAGTTTGTTTGCTCAGAATAATCTATTTATATATGATATATTGAATGTTAAATGAATGCAAAACCAATATTAAAGATAAGGTGCATTTTGTACTGTAAAGCAAGTTCTTCATCTGGTTTATCTGATAATTCCATACTTGTTTGTGCTATAGGAACGAACTGGTCAATTCAGATACTTCATGAAATGTTATTTGGATTGCACAACAAAGAGCCTACACTTGACCAAGCGATGATTGAATTTGGAAAACCAGAAAAATTTGAGGTTTGTGAAAAAATCAAAAGATCAAAATGTGGATAATGGTATTGATTAGCTATCCTGCCATTGATGATTAAATGTATTTGGGGGGGTGATTCAGACCTGATCGCTAGGCTGCTAAAATGTAGATAGTCGCCACCCTAGGGGAGTGTATATTCACCGTGCAAGTGTGCGTTCGCATGTGTACGCAGAGTTGCTAAAAACCCTCTCAGTCAGCGGACAGCTGCAAATCCGTTCGTAGCTCACTCACCATTGAATGATTTGCCCTGTGTATGCAGTCTCTGCGCAGCCCAGGCCAAACTCCCACAGTGCGATCACAACGGGCTGATCAGGGCCGGTGCTGATGTCATATACACTCCCTGAAAACGATTGGGAACACCTGCGTTTTCACTGACACTCCCAGAAAACGGTCAGTTACCACCCACAAACGGCCTCTTCTTGTCAATGAGCATGCAAATGGCTGTGCGATTAGAATTTTCGCACCAGCCTGTCGCTGACCGGCGATGCCTGTTGTTTGCCGACGCGCATGCGCATTGCGGTGCATACGAATGTACAGTTAATAGCTGAACGCCCGCTGTGCGAAAACGCACAGCAGCGATCAGGTCTGAATCGGGCCCTCTATCTGCTACCGGCCTTACGTAAATTATTATATAGCCTGTCCATATATGAAAATAGGTATGATCAATTACAGTAGATTAACAAAGATAATGGCAAATATGTGCTAGTAATTTGTGTATGAAAATATTTTTATTTCATTTTTTTTGTCTTGCGATTGCGTTCTGTTTGCCCATGAGATTATATATATATATATATATATATATATATATATATATATATATATGTTATGCACACCAGTGCCTGCAGGAAAGTACTGGTGTCAGGACTGTTATGCACTCCAGTGCCTGCAGGAATGTACTGGTGTTTGAACTGTTATGCAAAACAAATGGACTTACAGACAGACTGGGGAATATGACATAACGTACACAGAAGGTGATAGGGTAACAAAATACACACAAAGTGAACAGAGAAGCCCAGAGGCTAAGGAACTGGGTATCTCCCTTGTATTAGAACTGCTCAGATGGGAAAAGCAAGATGTTGTGTTTTAATACGTAGAGAACCCAAAATGCTGTTGCTAAGGGCAACAGCAAAACCCTAAAGGGTTACCAACGGGTGTGGCAGTAAACTCCTTGGTCAGAGATGGAATGATAGACACAAGGAGAGTCTCCACAATCCTAATTCTCACTTGCAGTGCACAGGTTCAGCTTACTGCCACTAAACTGACCCCTGACACCTAGCACAGTGAGACAGGATTAGACAGGCAAGTCTTAGAATACAGCCGCAAACTTGCTAAGTTCACAGAGTAGTAACAGAACCCCAGCAAGCTAAACGACTGACTCCAGTCTTACTGCTAGGTCTGGATTGGCAGAGTGTAATACCAAATCCCCAGGCCTATTTGCAGTAAGCAACAAACAAATACAAAGCTACACAGTACTGGCTAACTTTCAGAAACTGACTAACCAACAAAGATTCAGCAGCATCTGCTTACCCTGAGAAGAGGCCTTATAAAGCAGGTGCTGTCCACGCCCCACTCAGACCTCACAGACTGTGAGCACAAAAACCAGCACCGGATCCCCTGCCATGCACAGAGCCTATAACCACTGCACAGCAAAAGACCCGAACCGGAGTATCAGCTGCGCTCAGGTCACTCCGCTAGCACTTGTCTCCCGGTTGCCATGACGACGTGGCAGCACAGGGCAGGAGACCCTAACAGTACCCCCCCTCTGACGAGGGGTCAAAGAACCCCTACCACCGGGTTTATCGGGGAACTGCGAGAAGAAAGAGCGTATCAGTCTGGGGGCATGAAGATCACAACTGCGCACCCACGACTGCTCCTCCGGGCCATACCCCTTCCAGTGCACCAAAAATGACAGCCGACCCCGAACCACCTTGGAGTCAAGAATCCTTTCAACAACAAACTCCCTCTGGCCACGTATCAGAAGAGGGGAAGGTCTTCCACTGGAAGAAGGATTACTAATCGCCCGTTTTAAAAGGGAACAATGAAATGTTTTATTGATACCCAAAGAACGGGGTAGATCTAACTGAAATGCCACCGGATTGATAACCCTGGTGATCTTATAAGGGCCGATGAACCGGGGGCCTAACTTATGAGATGGCTGTCTCAACTTCAAATTCTTGGTAGACAACCAGACGAAGTCTCCTAATTTGAAGCTGCAGGGTCTTTTCCGCTTATCAAAAACCCTTTTGGTCACTAATGACACAGACACAAGGGCTTTCTTCACTTTCCGCCAAATACCTCTAAGGACCGAAACCACAGAGGAACCACCAGGCGTGGAGTCCAGGGGGTCAAAAGAATTGGCCTTAGGATGATGCCCATACACACAAAGGAAGGGAGAGATCCCTGTAGCAGAGTGAGCCGCGTTGTTATAGGCAAACTCCGCCATGGACAGATGAGCAACCCAGTCAGTCTGACACTTGGAGACATAACACCTGAGGAACTGCTCCAAGGACTGGTTCACCCTTTCAGTCTGCCCATTAGACTGCGGATGGTAGCCCGACGACAAGCTGACAGAAATCTGGAGATCGGAACAAAATGCCCTCCAGAATTTGGCCACAAACTGGGATCCGCGGTCAGAGACCACATCAAGTGGCAACCCGTGGAGACGCACAACATGCAGCATAAATAATTCAGACAGGCGTCTGGCCGATGGCAGCCCAACCAGTGGAACGAAGTGCGCCATCTTCGAAAACCTGTCAACGACAACCCAGATGGCTGTCATCCCCGAGGATTTGGGCAAGTCCACCACAAAATCCATTGAAATGTGGGTCCATGGCTTAGATGGGATAGAGAGTGGATGTAATGGGCCAACAGGAACCCCTCTAGGAGTCTTATTTTGGGCACAGATGTCACATGCCCGAACCCACTGATCCACATCCTTAGCCACCGAGGGCCACCACACCGCCCTAGATAGCAACTCCCGAGTTCTGGCAATACCCGGGTGACCTGCAGACTTCTTGGCATGGAATTCCAGGAACACTCGCTGTCTTAACCTAGGAGGCACAAACAAAAGACCTACCGGAAGGTCTGGAGGAGCCTGCTCCTGTGCTCTAAGGACTAATGATAAGAGGTCCTGGGTAATGCCCACTTTAATACATGATGGGGAAACAATGGGCAACGGCTCCTCGGTGGTCTCCTGGATTGGAGCAAAACTCTGCGAGAGCGCATCAGCCTTGATGTTTTTTGACCCAGGGCGATATGTTATCAAAAAATTAAAGCGAGCAAAAAACAAAGCCCATCGTGCCTGCCTGGCATTGAGACGCTTCGCTGACTCTAAATATGCCAGATTCTTATGGTCAGTGAGAATTGAGACCACAAACTTAGCCCCCTCAAGCCAGTGTCTCCACTCCTCGAGTGCATCCTTAATAGCCAACAATTCCCGGTTACCCACGTCATAATTCATCTCGGCAGGCGAAAATTTACGGGAAAAGTAAGCACAGGGATGAAGGCGATTATCAGACACTCCCATCTGAGAAAGCACTGCCCCAATACCCATCTCAGAGGCATCCACCTCCACCACAAAAGGACGCTCTGGATCTGGGTGTCGCAGCACCTTGGCCGAAACAAATGCCCTTTTGAGACGGGCAAAAGCCGCTTTAGCCTCACAAGACCAGTGAGCAACATCCGCCCCTTTCTTAGTGAGTGCCACCAAGGGTGCCACTATAGACGAAAATCCAGCGATAAATCGTCTATAAAAATTTGCAAAGCCCAGGAAACGCTGAAGCGCCTTCAAACTAGTGGGCTGCACCCAATCCAGGACTGCCTGTACCTTGGAACCCTCCATTTGGAAACCTTCTGGGGAGATAATATATCCTAGAAATGCGATTTGCTGAACTTCAAATTCGCACTTCTCCAGCTTCGCCCCAAGCCGGTGGTCTCTGAGTTTCTGGAAGACTAAGCGTATATGCTTCCGATGTTCCTCCAGGGAATGGGAGAAGATTAGGATGTCATCTAAGTATACAACTAAGAATCTATCCAAATATTCCCTGAGCACATCATTCATGAAATCCTGGAAGACTGCCGGGGCATTACAGAGCCCAAAAGGCATCACCAAATATTCATAATGCCCTGAGTGGGTATTAAAGGCAGTCTTCCATTCATCCCCCTCTCTTATTCGGATTAGATTGTACGCACCGCGTAGGTCAATCTTAGAAAAAATGGTGGCAGTACGAAGCTGGTCAAACAAGACCGAAATGAGAGGCAGTGGGTATGAGTTTTTAATCGTGATACGGTTCAATTCCCTGAAGTCGATGCAGGGTCGCAACGAACCGTCCTTTTTACCCACGAAGAAGAACCCCGACCCAACTGGAGACTGTGAAGGTCTGATAAATCCCTTAGCCAAGTTCTCCTGAATGTACTCTGCCATAGCCTGAGTCTCAGGACGTGACAGGGAGTACAACCTGCTCTTGGGAAGCTTAGCATTTGGCAACAAATCAATGGCACAGTCATAGGGGCGATGGGGAGGTAGTACCTCTGCAACTTTTTTGGAGAACACGTCCGCAAAATCTGCATAACACCCTGGCAATCCTGGCAAACTTAGCTGCGAGAGCCTGACTGGAAGGCTCAAGCAACTCCTGAAACAATCAGTACCCCAACTAAGAATCTCCCCAGAGACCCAGTCAAATTGAGGATTGTGGGCCCTTAACCAGGGTAACCCCAACACCAATGGGGCAAAAGTACAGACAGTCACATAAAAGGACAATTTTTCAGAGTGTGTGGCTCCAATAAACAAAGAAATCTGGCTAGTGCAAGAGGTATTTTTACCTTGGGATAATTGTTCCCCGTTTAACCCACAAATCTCAATTTCCGATGCCAAGGGTACTAAGGGAACAGAGTGTTTCAGGGCGAATTGGCGGTCCATAAAAACCCCGTCGGCCCCACTGTCCACAAAGGCCTCAGTCTTGACAGTTTGACCGAGGATCTTCAAGGTCACCGGAATGATAAAAGTCTTCTTGGGAAATTCTGACTTCTGGCCTGACAGGATATTTCCCATCACCCTCAGGCCCTGAAGTTTTCCGGCTTTTCTGGGCATGATACTACCACATGACCTTTATTCCCACAGTACAAATACAACCCCTGCTGTCTCCTCCGCGTCTTCTCACGCGAGGAGAGGCGGGTAGCCCCAATCTGCATGGGCTCCTCGGAAAATTCCTCAGAGTCTGAGGTTCCCTTGGGAAGGAAGGAAATCTCAGTCTCCCTTTCAAGCCTACGCTCTCTCAGCCGTCTATCCACCCGGATGGATAACTGCATGAGCTGATCCAAGCTATCAGGCAAGGGATATTGTACCAGTTGGTCCTTTATCTGGTTAGAAAGACCTCTTCGGTACTGGTGTCTCAGGGCTGGGTCATTCCACTGGGTATCATGGGCCAACCTCCGAAACTCCGTACAGTAAACCTCAACTGGCCTTCGCCCTTGCTTAAGGATCGAAATCTGAGCCTCGGCTGAGGCCGTCTTGTCAGGGTCATCATACAACATGCCCAGTGCCGTAAAAAAAGCATCAACACTTTTAAGCGACGGACAGTCAGGCTGCAACCCATATGCCCAGACCTGTGGGTCTCCTTGTAGCAAGGAAATCACTATGCCCACCCGCTGAATCTCCGACCCAGAAGACTGAGGCCTAAGCCGGAAGTATAGCTTGCAGCTCTCCTTGAAACAAAAGAACTGCGAGCGATCTCCAGAAAAACGATCCGGGAGATTTACTTTCGGCTCCTTAACCCCTGCAGGTGCTGCTGCTGCGGGAGCTCCGCCAGCAGCCTGGGAGGTGTGCATTTTAATGGACAAATCATTAAATTGTCGAGTCAGGACCTGCACCTGATCGACCACCTGTTGCAACGTATTTTGAGGGGTATGCTCCATATTCCCACAAAATTTCAACAGGAGTATTAGGCTGCTGAATATGTTATGCACACCAGTGCCTGCAGGAAAGTACTGGTGTCAGGACTGTTATGCACTCCAGTGCCTGCAGGAATGTACTGGTGTTTGAACTGTTATGCAAAACAAATGGACTTACAGACAGACTGGGGAATATGACATAACGTACACAGAAGGTGATAGGGTAACAAAATACACACAAAGTGAACAGAGAAGCCCAGAGGCTAAGGAACTGGGTATCTCCCTTGTATTAGAACTGCTCAGATGGGAAAAGCAAGATGTTGTGTTTTAATACGTAGAGAACCCAAAATGCTGTTGCTAAGGGCAACAGCAAAACCCTAAAGGGTTACCAACGGGTGTGGCAGTAAACTCCTTGGTCAGAGATGGAATGATAGACACAAAGAGAGTCTCCACAATCCTAATTCTCACTTGCAGTGCACAGGTTCAGCTTACTGCCACTAAACTGACCCCTGACACCTAGCACAGTGAGACAGGATTAGACAGGCAAGTCTTAGAATACAGCCGCAAACTTGCTAAGTTCACAGAGTAGTAACAGAACCCCAGCAAGCTAAACGACTGACTCCAGTCTTACTGCTAGGTCTGGATTGGCAGAGTGTAATACCAAATCCCCAGGCCTATTTGCAGTAAGCAACAAACAAATACAAAGCTACACAGTACTGGCTAACTTTCAGAAACTGACTAACCAACAAAGATTCAGCAGCATCTGCTTACCCTGAGAAGAGGCCTTATAAAGCAGGTGCTGTCCACGCCCCACTCAGACCTCACAGACTGTGAGCACAAAAACCAGCACCGGATCCCCTGCCATGCACAGAGCCTATAACCACTGCACAGCAAAAGACCCGAACCGGAGTATCAGCTGCGCTCAGGTCACTCCGCTAGCACTTGTCTCCCGGTTGCCATGACGACGTGGCAGCACAGGGCAGGAGACCCTAACAATATATATACAGCGGTCAGGCTCGGCACTCCTTGCAGGGAAAGATTACTTGCTGTGGTGCCATCTCAGGATGTGTGAAGTCCTTTGTGTATCCATGTATGCAGAGGCACTCAGCAGACTGATAAGGTAAACGTACAGCCTTTATTACGGTCCTACGCCGTTTCGGGGTGATACCCCGTCTTCAGGGACAAACAATACAAACAACATACAACAAACCACATCTAATATACCCTATCTAACAAGTGTTAACAATGTCTAACATCACTCACCTGTCCGGCACTGCCATTCCCGCCGCGTCCAGCCGCTAATCACGCAGGTCTCAGAACAATTACGTCATCTGGCCGCACCGGACTAGGAGAGCCAATAGAAGGATGTAAAAAGGTGTTGCTAAGTGACGCCTGTACACAAAAACAAAAAAACAATAACAACAGTGCGTATTAAAAGATCAATGAGGATACATCCTAAAATACCTCAATAATACAGAAGTTAAAAACATCAGGTGTCAGTTACTAATAGCGGAATATTCACTAAACTATTACTAGTAATACTTGCCATGTAGGGTAAAATATAAACACAATTAAGCCCGCTATAGAACACTATTAGCGCTTCTGAATTAGACAAATATAAAGGGATGCTAGTCAATATGAATTATAGTTTGGGAATGAGCAGTACAATGATGTTATATTATAGAAAACACTGTAGTCCCAGAGTTTCATTTAAACCCCCTGGGGATACCGTGTTTAGTACATGTATCCATCTACTTTCTCTTTGTAATAAGATCCTATTGCGATCTCCTCCTCTGTGATGCTGGGGAACATGGTCTATAATGATAGCTCTTAGACTCGCTACATTATGTTTAGCTATTAAACAATGGCGGGCCAGAGGTTGTTCACTGGTGCCCTTCTCTTTAGCCTGTTTTATGGCACTTCTGTGAAGAGCCATCCGTTCTCGGAACTGCCGCTGTGTCTTGCCCACATAAGCAAAACCACAGGGGCATTTCAACATATAGACGACATGAGTGGTCGTACACGTCACTCGATGTCGTATTTTAAAGATTTTGCCCGTATGGGGGTGGCTGAATGTGGAGCCAGTCAATAAGGTGTTACATGTAGAGCAACCTAAACAGCGAAAAGACCCAACCTTCGGACGTAAAAAATGGGTTTGTTGCTGTCTGGTAAGGGGAAACACATCCAATTTAACTACCCTATCGGCTATATTGGGACCCCTAGTATAACTAGGTAATACACGGGAGCCCAATAACGCCGGTAATGTGTTATCAGTATTTACAATTGGCCAGAGCTGCTTGACCTGTTTAGTAATATTCGTGGTAGCTGCCGTATAGTTATTGACCCACGGTACTCTACGGGTCACTTGTTTTATGTCATCCTCACCTGGTGGATTCAATAATATTTCCCTAGATAAGGACATAACCTTGTTCTTACTGGTTAATAGGTCAGTACGTGGATAACCCCGCTGTTCAAATTTATGCACCATCTGGTCCAAGGTGGGTTCCACCTGTTCTGGATCTGAAATGATGCGTCTGGCTCTTAGAAATTGTGATTGGAGTAATCCCTTACGTAATGATACCGGATGGGACCAGATGGGAGCTGGTATAATGTAAAAGTGAATTGCGATCAGTGGGTTTGGTGTGTAAAGCCGTATGTAGTCGGCCATCCTGATGCCTAATTATCACATCCAAATATTGAATCTCCACTCAGGACATCTGGTATGTAAATTGAACTGGACTCCCTGTCTGGTTATGTGCCTCCAACAATTGCTCCAGTTGTTCTCGTGTTCCCTGCCACAGGATGAGGAGATCATCTATGTACCTCTTGTAGAACAACTGGAGCAATTGGCGTTCCTAGATGGGTACTATACCTTCCTTCACACTTTCTAAAGAGGTTCAGTTATTGTCCAGATGAAACCTCAGAAAATATATATTTCTTCATTCCTGTCTCTCCAATTGCTTCTGATGTTGTCTATGGCTAAGAACATTGTGATTGCTGATGTGGGGCAGTTGTGGACCTCCTTGAAATGATTGACCAAGGAATGCGTTGCAAGTCCTTTTTTGATGTTGTGCAAATGTTTGCCTAGGTGTTTTTAATACTCAGTATCTGTTTCTACATGCCCGGATTATATACCACGCTGGCAAAGCCTCCATTTTTTACATTACCTTTGGATACACCCAGTAGTGTCTATACATAGTCTTTGTTTGTTCAGATATATTGTCATTGGTCTAAATGTTATATTGCTATGTGGAAAATGTATTTTCCTCCACATATTTCCTGACATCTAATATATGGGAATCCATTTAATACAGTGAATCAAGAGATCATTTGAGATAAGTATACCTCTACCAAACAGGGTGTTGCACCGTCACGTGTTTTCAGAACCTTAACATATTATCTATCTATCTATCTATCTATCTATCTATCTATCTATCTATCTATCTATCTATCTATATATGTTAGTGAAAGAAGAAGTGCGGTGGTTACACAAAATTAAAACCTTGGCGCTTGATGGACTTAATCAGGACTTGGAGCTTAAATGGTTCTAAGAATAATGCCATAATTCTGTTATTTGTAGAAGGATATCCCCCATTTCTTTCTTCTTCCACCTTTCCTCTTGGGCACCACTATATACGGTTCCTCATATGAGTATCTATGCTGACATCTAATATATAGGAACCATTTAATACAGTGAATCAAGAGATCATTTGAGATTAGTATACCTCTGCCACACAGGGTGTTGCTCGTCACGTGTTTTCAGAACCTTAGCGCTCAAGTTCTCTGTCACCCAAACTTTTTCCTAAATAAAACAAATGGTTAAAACAGAGTTACAGTGTGAGCATCAACCTTTCCGAACATGTCATTTGACTGCAATTGTGGCTGTTGTACTGTAAATCTAAATCAGTCTCTAATAATGTTTTAAGAAAAAAACATTTACAGTAATATTTCTCTGTTTCATCTCTTAAGTACGTGAAGCAACAATCGTCACCACGAGTCTTTTCATCACACCTGAGTTACAATAATATCCCTAAGCTGTTTTTGGAGAAGGCCAAGGTACAGTAATTGTTTTTCCTTAGCTATATATAGTGACTGTTGTAAAACTGTGTGCAAGAGTACCTATAAGAATTGATGCTCTTTTGAAGGTAAAAGGTGGTCACCGCAAATATTGATTTGAGTTAGATTTATCTTCTGTACATTCACTTTGCAGCATCAAATCGTGGTAACTTTGCGAAAGCGCCTATTCAATTTTCTGTGAAAATGTTTTTCTACAGCTGGGTACACTGTGTTCCACAGGGAATACATCGGGGTGTAGAGATGGATCTTGATCCCGAAGCATTAACAGGCTAAAGCTTTAGACTGTCCCAGGATGCATTGTGGGGCCCCCTCTATAACCCCACCTCCAGGCACTGTGAGCTAAGTTTTAGATTTGCTGCCTCCATGAAGCAGGTCACTTAACAATGGGGGCTGCGCTAGGCAGCCCTGCAAAAACTTTTTAGAAGACTTCAAGGGCTGCAGCACTTCATATGTCAGTGAGACATACTGTGCTGTGGCTCCATCACGTCCCATACTCCCGCTGGCTCTGTTCCCGGGTACTTATGGCAGAGACGCTCCGTTTCCTAGGCACACCACTGCAGACACTCTCCTGGATCGCGTGGCTGCTACTAAGGGAGGAGGTAAGAGTGTCCCACAGACGGGACCCGCCATTAAATTGCGTTCCGGTCGCAGTTTAGGGAGACGAACTGCGCCGCTGGCGTGGACACTGTGACAGAGCAGGGATCCCACTACATCCACCAAGTCATGGGAGCACAGGTCGGATAGTAAACTATCCACTTTAATAAGGCTCCATAGTACACGGTGGTGAGGACCAGCATAGGGGAAAAGACACTTGACATGTAGCCTCTCCCCCAGCTCCGGGCGCCATCTACTGCTGGTGTTCCCGCCCTGGAGCTGCCTTACACTTTCCCTCACTCCCTGACTGAGACAATGGATGCCATCTTCTCACAGTAGCTGCGACAGGTCTCCGGGACTGCAGGGCAAGGTCTTCTCTGTAAATCCGCCTGATTAATCAGTGCTGTGATTTTACAGACACTTAAGTATTCTGTGTACAGTACATGTCATTTTAAGACAGTGTTAGTTAAGAACAAGTGTACCTCTAACAGAATATATTGTACAAGTATTCTGATATATACACTCTGTCTCGGACCGCGCATTGTGTATGTGTGTGTGTATATCTATCTATATATATCTATATATATCTACATATATATCTATATATATATATATATATATATATATATACTAGTCCAGTGCAGTTTTATTGTCTGACTAAAATAATTATCTGCACTGTTACTGTGTGTGCCTGTATCTGCCATGTGGATTTCACTTTCAGTGTATCCCAGCTGTATCTATCATTGTATTCTGTACCCTAGGACTAGGTGCGTCAGGGTCTCATATATAGTGCTGCACAGTATTTACCGTTCAGTGTATTCTACTGTGTACTCAGTCATATCATACCGGATTTATTCGCTGGTGTTGTGTACTGTGTACGCTGTCACATACTAGAGAATTTATTTGCAGGTATTGTACTCTGACTGGCTGTATCATACTCATACACTCTGCGGTTACATTCACTAAAATGCCTAACACAAAGAAAGGGATTTGCCTGAGGGGGAAGCTTTGAATGATGGTCTGTGTAATATGTGCCATACATCTCCCAGTCAGTCTGCAGCTCCTGTAGCCAATCAGGAGCCACATTGGGCGGTGTTCTCTACTATGCTTAATACGCTTGTGACATGCCTTACGCCCCCTATGGGACCTCCTATGCCATTGCAGCCACATATTGTCCCTATGGTAAATCCGCCCTGGGCGGATACTCTGTCTACCCAGATACAACAATTGAATCAATCGTTGGTTAGACATAAATTTACCCCACGTCCCTCTGGGGTCAAGGGGTCATCTAAGCGGGCCGCTTCCTCCTCACAATCCAATAATATCTAAGATGATACATCTGATGAGATGGGGAGTATACTGATCCGTCGGACACTGATACAATTGCTTCTGACGAGGAACCTAAAACTCAGGTTGATGTCCCTGACTTAGTGGAGGCTATTAAGCTGATTCTACAAATTGATCATGATGTAGATCCCACTACTACGTCTAAGAAACCTGATAAGTTTAAACGTCAGAAGGTAGCTAAAGTAGTCTTACCGCATTCAGACCATTTAGTAGACATACGTCAGGAACCCTGGTCTTCTCCAGGAAAGAAATTCTCCCTGTCTAAAAAGATGCTAGCTCGTTATCCTCTCCCTGCTGAGTTGTGTATCAAGTGGGAAAATTCACCGCCGGTGGATTCCCATGTCACCTGTCTTGTGGTGTCATCTACTCTGCATGTCACCACTGTCACCTCACTGAAGGAACCAACAGATAAGCGTGTGGAGGGATTCCTAAAGTCTATTTACTCCCTTACAGGTGCTGTACATAGACCCACTATAGCAGTCTCCTGGGCCACAAAAGGAATTGAAGCATGGGTTCAGGCAATAGAGGATGAGCTGCCTCAGGATATATCTGACACTGCCAGACAATATCTGTCTCATATTACCACCGCCCCCCAATGTAATCAGGAGGCATCCTCTGAGGCAGGTGTAATGGCGGCCAAGGTGTTGACTACATCCATCCTGGGCTGCCCATTAGCCTGCTTCCAAACAAGGCAAGCTTGCTGCATGATGGGGCGAGCCTCCCCTTGAGGGATCCCAGGGAGGGAGGCTGACTTCTGCAGTTCACCCAGGTCTGGTTAATGACCACTTCAGACGCATGGGTGCAAGATGTCGTCTCTCACGGGTACGCAGTCTCTTTCAAGAGATGGTTCCCTCGCCAGTTCTGCATGACTGTTATTCCTTTGGACCTTTTGAAGGCGCAAGCTCTACACCTGGTTGTGCGTTCCCTCCTGGATACAGGAGTGGTAGTGCCGGTACCCCTGTCCCAGAGTGGCGGAGGATACTACTCGACCCTGTTTCTGGTCCCGAAACCCAATGGGTCTTTCCGGCCTATACTCAACCTCAAATCACTGAACAAATTTGTGAGGGTGTCCAAGTTTCGTATGGAAACGCTGCGCTTGATTGTACTGGCCATGGAACCCGAAGATTATATGGTATCTCTGGATATACAAGATGCCTATCTGCATATACCTATTGCCATATCGCATCAGCAATATCTGTGGTTTGCTATTGGTAAACCTTCGTTATCAGTTCCAGGATCTGCTGTTTGGACTGGCCATGGCCCCTCGGATCTTCACCAAGGTTATGGCCATGATGACTGCTCATCTGCGTCATCAGGGAATCAGGATCCTGACGTATCTGGACGACTTGCTGATCCTGAGGAACTCCCAAGATGTTATCTCAGTCATCTGCAACTGACGGTACACTTCCTATAAACCCACGGGTGGTTCTATAACTGGAAGAAGTCCTCGCTGGTCCCTGCTCGGAGCATGGTGCACCTGGGGGCACTGTTGGACACACACAGCCAAAAGCTGTTTCTGTCTCCAGAGAAAGTCCTGTAACTTCAGGACAGGATCAGAAACTTCCTCTCTCGCCCAAGAGTGTCGGCGATGCAAGTACTAGGCCTCATGGTGTCGGCTTTCGACATGGTAGTGTTCGCTCAGTTTCATTCCCGCCCTCTACAGAGATTAATCCTTTCCAAGTGGGATGGCCTGCCTCATCGGATCAGGTCTCAAATGATCTCCTTGACTCCGGAGGTTTGTCTGTCACTGAGCTGGTGGCTACAGGACCAGCAGTGGAGCAGTTGCCGTCCATTCTGGATCCCCAACTGGGTCCTACTGACTACGGATGCCAGTATGAGGGGTTGGGGTATGGTGCTGGAGCAACACTTTCTCCAGGGTTGATGGACCAAGGAGGAATCTCTCCTCCCGATAAACATTCTGGAATTGCGGGCAGTGTTCAATGCTTTGACTCTTGACCTGCCTCTGCTACAGAACAGGCCTTTTCAAGTACAATCAGACAACGCCACCACGGTGGCATACATAAACCATCAAGGTGGCACTCGAAGCCGCATGGCAATGGCGGAAGTGTCAAAAATCCTTCATTGGGCGGAACGCCATCTGCAAGCAATATTGGCAGTGTTCATTCCGGGAGTCCTTAACTGGGAAGTGGATTTCCTCAGTCGTCAGGACATACATGCCAAAGAGTGGAGTCTCCATCAAGAAGTCTTTCAACTCCTAGTGGACAAGTGGGGTCTACCAGATGTAGACCTGATGGCGTCACGACACAATCACAAAGTTCTGGTTTTCGGTTCAAGAACAAGGGATCCTCAAGCAGCGTTCGTGGATGCACTGGCAATTCCATGGAACTTTCGGCTGCCCTACGTGTTCCCTCCAGTGTTACTTCTGCCCAGGGTACTACGGAAATTCAAGCAAAAAGGAGGAATACTGCTTCTAGTCGCTCCAGCGTGGCCCAGGCTGCATTGGTTCTCAGACCTGCAGGGTCTATCGATAGAGCGTCCTCTTCTACTTCCTCAATGCCCAGACCTCCTCATTCAGGGCCCTTGTGTCTATCCGGACCTGGCCAGACTGGCTTTGATGGTGTGGCTCTTGAAGCTTCACTCCTCAGGGCCAAAGGATTCTCCGAGGCGGTTATCCAAACTATGCTAAAGGCCCGCAAACCGGCTTCTGCATGGATTTATTATAGGGTCTGGAATTCTTACTTCACCTGGTGTGCTGAAAAGAATTATGATGCTTCCAAGTTTAGTACTTACAGACTTCTGGCTTTTTTGCAACAAGGCCTGGATTTAGGACTTAGTCTGGCCTCCCTCAAGATTCACATATCTGCCTTGTCGGTGAGGTTTCAGAGAAAAATTGTCTCTACCTAACGTTCATACATTCACTCAGGGCATACTGCGGATTCAGCCTCCCTATGTCCCTTCTGTGGCTCCATGGGATTTGTCTATTGTTCTGAATGCCCTGCAAAAGTCTCCATTTGAACCTCTTGAGTCAGTGGACCGTAAATGGCTCACAGCCAAAGTCCTGTTTATGCTGGCAATTGCCTCTGCTAGAATGGTGTCAGACTTAGGCGCTTTCTCCTGTCGTCCACCCTTTTTGATATTTTATTGTGACCGAGCAGTTCTTAGAACTCACCCTGGTTATTTACCTAAGGTGGTGTCATCTTTTCACCTTAATCAAGAGATTGTGGTTCCAGACTTCAGCTCTTCTGAATTGTCCTCCAAAGAATGGCCTTTGGATGTGGTACAGGCTCTCCCTATATATGTGGAGAGAACTGCCTCTATTAGGAGGTCAGATACCCTCTTTGTACTGTTTTGGTTTCCACAAACGTGGCTGGCCTGCGAATAAGCAAACCTTGTATAAATGGATTAGAATGTTGATTGCACAAGCTTATGCGCAGGCTGGACTCCCAGCTCCTGCTGCTATTAAAGCCCATTCTACTCGGTCTGTTGGACTTTCGTGGGCGGCCCGTCGTGGCGTGTCCGCAGAACAATTGTGCAAGGCGGCTACGTGGTCCTCAGCGAACATGTTTATTAGGTTCTATGCCTTTGATACTTCCGCCTCCCAGGACGCTTTCTTTGGACGCCGGGTTCTCATACCCGCTAAGGTGCGTCCCCTCCCTTAAGGAACTGCTTTAGGACATTCCCGATGTATTCCCTGTGGAACAGTGTACCCTGCTGCAGAAAAGGAGCTTTATGGCAGACTAACCATGATTAAATCTCTTTCTGCGAGGTACACTGGGTTCCACAGGGCGCCCACCCTGACGCACTTAGCTTCTTTGGGTTTGTATTTTATTAGCCGCTAGTCCCTTCTCCTGTCATGAGAACGTGATTCTATGTGACTAACATCTGGCTTCTCTCTTACCTGCTTCTGCATTGGACTGGTTAACAAAACTTTGCTCACAGTGCCTGGAGAAAGGGTTATAGAGGAGGCCCCGCAATGCATCCTGGGACAGTCTTTAGCTTTAGCCTGTTGGTGCCGCTGGATCAAGATCCATCTCTACACCCCGATGTATTCCGTGTGGAACCCAGTGTACCTCGCAGAAAGAGATTTAACCATGGTAAGTCTTCCATAAATCTCCTTTTGCAGTCATTTTACAGTGAATTTCAATTCACCAATTGAGCAGGTGATAAACTTGGGGAAAATCCATATTTTAAGATAAAAATGTCTGGACTTGGGGGGTCATTCCGAGTGGTTCGCTCGCAAGCTGCTTTTAGCAGCTTTGCACACGCTAAGCCGCCGCCTACTGGGAGTGAATCTTAGCTTATCAAAATTGCGATCGAAAGATTAGCAGAATTGCAAATAGACACTTCTTAGCAGTTTCTGAGTAGCTCCAGACTTACTCGGCATCTGCGATCAGTTCAGTCAGTTTCGTTCCTGGTTTGACGTCACAAACACACCCAGCGTTCGCCCAGACACTCCTCCGTTTCTCCAGCCACTCTCGCATTTTTCCCAGAAACTGTAGCGTTTTTTCGCACACACCCATAAAACGGCCAGTTTCCGCCCAGAAACACCCACTTCCTATCAATCACACTCCGATCACCAGAACGAAGAAAAAACCTCGTAATGCCGTGAGTAAAATACCTAACTGCATAGCAAATTTACTTGGCGCAGTCGCACTGCGGACATTGCGCATGCGCATTAGCGACTAATCGCTCTGTTGCGAGAAAAAAATAACGAGCGAACAACTCGGAATGACCCCCTTGGTTCTGAACCTTTGGGACACGCCCCTGAATGACTAATTAAGCACTTAGAAGTTTTTAATTAATTCTTTTTTTATTGAATAATAGTGACATGTCATTTTTGTGGTGAAAGTGCAAAATTATGGAAATCGGGGTACAAGGTATGGGCAGGGTTATTGGGGTAGATATATATTAAAACATTGCGCTTCAAGTTATGAAATACTTAGATATAAATATATCGGTGTATATATATATCGGCTGTGCACTTGTCAGAAAAAGCTTGGGAAACTTCAGTTATATATAAAAAAAATACACATTTATTTTAAATTGTACACACATAAAACAACAGAAAAAAAATACAATCTTAAAAAGCAATGGCTAAATTAAGCGATTGGGACTGGTTCCTAAATGTCCCATATATTTAATAAAAGATGGTTGGTATAATCCTTAGTATTTCCACAAATTCGTGAACGATAAAACACTAAATGTGAGGTTCCAAGGCATTGTGGGATTAAACATGTTGACGGCACACTCATGGGAACAACTTAATTGTACCACGGACACTGTGAGAATCAGCCACCTAGAATACTCACCACGGTTCCGCCGCAGCAGCCATTAGAGATACTGGGGGTAATTCCAAGTTGATCGCAGCAGGATTTTTGATAGCAATTGGGCAAAACCATGTGCACTGCAGGGGAGGCAGATATAACATGTGCAGAGAGAGTTAGATTTGGGTGGGTTATTTTATTTCTGTGCAGGGTAAATACTGGCTGCTTTATTTTTACACTGCAATTTAGATTGCAGATTGAACACACCCCACCCAAATCTAACTCTCTCTGCACATGTTATATCTGCCTCCCCTGCAGAGCACATGGTTTTGCCCAACTGCTAAAAAATTTCCTGCTGCGATCAACTTGGAATTACCCCCACTGTGGTGCACTCCCACTGCTGTGACATCTGGGCAGCGTGGATCACTTGGCCTTGCACCACACGGGAAGCACTCAAACGGCCAAGGTGAGTGAGAGCATTGCGGGGACCCGTTGCTCCGTTCCTACGGAGCACTCCATGCACTGACACCAAAACTACCTGGGGGCGGTGACAGCCTCACCACCGGGAACAGAGTAATGGAAGGGAAATGACGGCGAGAGAGCTCACATCAATCTGAGGGTAACTATTCCAGCATTTCCCCCTCACTATATGAACGGTGCATAACCGGGACGCTGGCATTAAGGTATACCAGTACAACTGCTTTTAGACGTGGATACAGTGAAGCAGCTATCAGCAACAATTGTTTCAATTTGTTTTCAGAAGGACACAATAGTAAAAGCTGCACATTTTAGTGTTTTATCATCCACAAATTTGTGGAAATACTAAGGATTATACCAACCATCCTTTATTAAATATATGGGACATTTATGGACCAGTCCCAATCAGTTAATTTAGCCATTGCCTTTTAAGATTATTTTCTTTTTTCTTTTGTTTTATGTGTGTACAATTTAAAATAAATGTGTATTTTTTTATATATATATAATTGAAGTCTCCCAAGCTCTTTCTGACAAGTGCACAGTCGATATATATACACCGATATATTTATATCTAAGTATTTCATAGCTTGAAGCGCAATGTTTTAATATATATATCTATCTTGTTTTTTCCAAGAGACTCTAACCAAGTCTCAAAACATACGCAGGCAGCTCTATATTTATTTTATTTTAAATTAATAAGCATCTGGAGAGTGGAGTTGGCTTGCCACTGGAGAGAATTTCTCTTCTATTTTCCACTTTAGGGATATTGGGGTGCTTTATGAGTGGGACAAGTGTTTTTAGGCTTGCAGGTGGGAGTATCAGTCTGTTTCATTTTTTTTAAAGTCCCCCTAAAATGACCCACATATTTATTTATACCCATTTTTATGTAGCCCCAAGTTTAATTTTAGTACTTATTTTGATGGAAAAAAATAGCTTTCTAGAACTTTTTTTTTTTTTTCCAATTAAAAAAAAAAATGCATATAACAGCCATATATCCCAATTTACAGAGGGAGCCGCACTCATGACGTGCACTCCCGGCGGGACTAGGCGATCCGGCACCTAGCCCCGCCACGGGAGTGCACAGAGATGCTCCCATTCTACTGAATGGGGCGCATGCGTGTCACGGACGCACGCGTGCCACAGACGCGGCGATAGGGCACGCACAGGAACAGATGGAGCCACTATTAGCATGGCTCCATCTGTAAATACCAGAAATAAATTATTATAACCAATAATAAACTTTTATACTGTTATCCGATGAAGGTTTAGCTTTTTTGCGGGGTACAGACAGATTTACCCATTTTTCACTTTTGGCAGGAGTTTCTGTAGTAAGCCCATTTTCACTTATTTGCATTTGAATAGAGCGAATCACGGGAGCTCGCATACCCGCGATAAGTCCATTTTCATGGCAAAAAAGATGCAAAAGTCGCAAAACTGGAAATCACGGTAAATTACAGTGATTCCGCAGCTAATTGAATTCGGCCCTAACCCTTTTGCACAGTACTGAATATATGTGTATATAAATATATGGTTTGGCCTGGGCCATATAGTCCCCTTGATAGGAAATGTTAATGGGGGTCATTCAGGTGTGGTTGGAGTTGCTGCATCTGATGACAGACACAGAACGACATCAGACAGTCAGTGACAATCTAATACCATTTGGGGGCAGGAAGAGGGGCAGCGACAGCCTCCATTTTTCCAAACGGAGTCATGGGAGGGAAGAGGCCAGGATCTCCATCGAAGGATGGAGATTTCCTGGCCTCTAGGCAGCATCTGCAGTGGCCGATTTGCTCAACCCCATGGGTGGCGTGACGCCTCCTGCTGCATTACCATATTAGTGCTATCGCATCTGATTCTGTGTAAGCAGCAGTGATAGCAAATCCAACCACATCTGAATGAGGGCCAATGCTACAGCATATAATGACAGATTTGCGTGCTTCCAGCTGTGTGGAAACAGTTTTGGCAAGTTCCTTTATTGTATCAGCATGATAATGCTTCTATACATAAAGCGAGGACCATCAAAAAATGTATTGAGACTTTATTTGGCATGCACAGGTCCCTGACCTCAACCCCATCAAACATCTTTGGGATGAAATGGAATGTAGCCAGGCCTAATTGCACAATATCAGTGACAAAGCTCCTTAACAATCTTAGCTATATGGATGTGAATACCTACAGCCATGTCCTACAGTCTAGTGGAATGCCATCACAGAAGACTGGGGGCTGTTATAAAAGTAACTGGAGACCAACTCCAAATTGTAATCTAATTTTGGAGTGAGATGTTCAACAGTCACATATGGTTGTGATGTTTGAGTCTCCACTTACTTTTGGACATGTACTGTATTTAATAAATAATGTCATATACTTATGAACGTAAAATCGACCCTCAGTAAATTTACCCCTGTCGGTCTTGAGGGGATTCTGAGGTGATTTGGTAGTGACTCTGACAATCAGGTATTTACTAAAGGCAAATCCCCTCAAAATCACCAGAAATTGAGATGAGCGGGTTCGGTTTCTCTGAATCCGAACCCGCCAGAACTTCATGTTTTTTTTCACGGGTCCGAGCGACTCGGATCTTCCCGCCTTGCTCGGTTAACCCGAGCGCGCCCGAACGTCATCATGACGCTGTCGGATTCTCGCGAGGCTCGGATTCTATCGCGAGACTCGGATTCTATATAAGGAGCCGCGCGTCGCCGCCATTTTCACACGTGCATTGAGATTGATAGGGAGAGGACGTGGCTGGCGTCCTCTCCGTTTAGAATTAGAATAGATTAGAGAGACACTTGATTTACTAATTTTGGGGAGCATTAGGAGTACTCAGTAGTGTACAGTGCAGAGTTTTGCTGATAGTGACCAGTGACCACCACTTTTATTTATAATCCGTTCTCTGCCTGAAAAAAGCGATACACAGCACACAGTGACTCAGTCACATACCATATCTGTGTGCACTGCTCAGGCTCAGGCCAGTGTGCTGCATCATCTATATATATTATATATCTGTCTGACTGCTCAGCTCACACAGCTTATAATTGTGGGGGAGACTGGGGAGCACTACTGCAGTGCCAGTTATAGGTTATAGCAGGAGCCAGGAGTACATAATATTATATTAAAATTAAACAGTGCACACTTTTGCTGCAGGAGTGCCACTGCCAGTGTGACTAGTGACCAGTGACCTGACCACCAGTATATAATATTAGTAGTATACTATCTCTTTATCAACCAGTCTATATTAGCAGCAGACACAGTACAGTGCGGTAGTTCACGGCTGTGGCTACCTCTGTGTCGGCACTCGGCAGCCCGTCCATAATTGTATATACCAGTGACCTAACCGTGGTTTTTTTTTCTTTCTTTATACATACATACTAGTTACGGGTATACTATCTCTTTATCAACCAGTCTATATATTAGCAGCAGACACAGTACAGTGCGGTAGTTCACGGCTGTGGCTACCTCTGTGTCGGCACTCGGCAGCCCGTCCATAATTGTATATACCACCTAACCGTGGTTTTTTTTTCTTTCTTTATACATACATACTAGTTACGAGTATACTATCTCTTTATCAACCAGTCTATATATTAGCAGCAGACACAGTACAGTGCGGTAGTTCACGGCTGTGGCTACCTCTGTGTCGGCACTCGGCAGCCCGTCCATAATTGTATATACCACCTAACCGTGGTTTTTTTTTCTTTCTTTATACATACATACTAGTTACGAGTATACTATCTCTTTATCAACCAGTCTATATATTAGCAGCAGACACAGTACAGTGCGGTAGTTCACGGCTGTGGCTACCTCTGTGTCGGCACTCGGCAGCCCGTCCATAATTGTATATACCACCTAACCGTGGTTTTTTTTTCTTTCTTTATACATACATACTAGTTACGAGTATACTATCTCTTTATCAACCAGTCTATATATTAGCAGCAGACACAGTACAGTGCGGTAGTTCACGGCTGTGGCTACCTCTGTGTCGGCACTCGGCAGCCCGTCCATAATTGTATATACCACCTAACCGTGGTTTTTTTTTCTTTCTTTATACATACATACTAGTTACGAGTATACTATCTCTTTATCAACCAGTCTATATATTAGCAGCAGACACAGTACAGTGCGGTAGTTCACGGCTGTGGCTACCTCTGTGTCGGCACTCGGCAGCCCGTCCATAATTGTATATACCACCTAACCGTGGTTTTTTTTTCTTTCTTTATACATACATACTAGTTACGAGTATACTATCTCTTTATCAACCAGTCTATATATTAGCAGCAGACACAGTACAGTGCGGTAGTTCACGGCTGTGGCTACCTCTGTGTCGGCACTCGGCAGCCCGTCCATAATTGTATATACCACCTAACCGTGGTTTTTTTTTCTTTCTTTATACATACATACTAGTTACGAGTATACTATCTCTTTATCAACCAGTCTATATATTAGCAGCAGACACAGTACAGTGCGGTAGTTCACGGCTGTGGCTACCTCTGTGTCGGCACTCGGCAGCCCGTCCATAATTGTATATACCACCTAACCGTGGTTTTTTTTTCTTTCTTTATACATACATACTAGTTACGAGTATACTATCTCTTTATCAACCAGTCTATATATTAGCAGCAGACACAGTACAGTGCGGTAGTTCACGGCTGTGGCTACCTCTGTGTCGGCACTCGGCAGCCCGTCCATAATTGTATATATCACCTAACCGTGGTTTTTTTTTCTTTCTTTATACATACATACTAGTTACGAGTATACTATCTCTTTATCAACCAGTCTATATATTAGCAGCAGACACAGTACAGTGCGGTAGTTCACGGCTGTGGCTACCTCTGTGTCGGCACTCGGCAGCCCGTCCATAATTGTATACTAGTATCCAATCCATCCATCTCCATTGTTTACCTGAGGTGCCTTTTAGTTGTGCCTATTAAAATATGGAGAACAAAAATGTTGAGGTTCCAAAATTAGGGAAAGATCAAGATCCACTTCCACCTCGTGCTGAAGCTGCTGCCACTAGTCATGGCCGAGACGATGAAATGCCAGCAACGTCGTCTGCCAAGGCCGATGCCCAATGTCATAGTACAGAGCATGTCAAATCCAAAACACCAAATATCAGTAAAAAGCCTCTTTTTTTCTTTGCGTCATGTGCTGTTTGGGGAGGGTTTTTTGGAAGGGACATCCTGCGTGACACTGCAGTGCCACTCCTAGATGGGCCCGGTGTTTGTGTCGGCCACTAGGGTCGCTAATCTTACTCACACAGCTACCTCATTGCGCCTCTTTTTTTCTTTGCGTCATGTGCTGTTTGGGGAGGGTTTTTTGGAAGGGCCATCCTGCGTGACACTGCAGTGCCACTCCTAGATGGGCCCGGTGTTTGTGTCGGCCACTAGGGTCGCTAATCTTACTCACACAGCTACCTCATTGCGCCTCTTTTTTTCTTTGCGTCATGTGCTGTTTGGGGAGGGTTTTTTGGAAGGGACATCCTGCGTGACACTGCAGTGCCACTCCTAGATGGGCCCGGTGTTTGTGTCGGCCACTAGGGTCGCTTATCTTACTCACACAGCGACCTCGGTGCAAATTTTAGGACTAAAAATAATATTGTGAGGTGTGAGGTATTCAGAATAGACTGAAAATGAGTGTAAATTATGGTTTTTGAGGTTAATAATACTTTGGGATCAAAATGACCCCCAAATTCTATGATTTAAGCTGTTTTTTAGTGTTTTTTGAAAAAAACACCCGAATCCAAAACACACCCGAATCCGACAAAAAAAATTCGGTGAGGTTTTGCCAAAACGCGTTCGAACCCAAAACACGGCCGCGGAACCGAACCCAAAACCAAAACACAAAACCCGAAAAATTTCAGGCGCTCATCTCTAGAAATTATACTTCACACACAAATAGAACTTAAAATAGATTATTATTTATTTGAAAATTTACCAAAGATCAACATTTTCAATAGAACCATCTGAAACTGTTTTATTTGACTTTAAATGATGTGGAATTGTCTGAATATGATGGGTAAAACCTCAATATGATGGAAAAAATATGGGAGAGAGGCATACTGTATGTGGCACTCTGGCTACATAAATTATAGCATTTATAGGCACAGCAATGGTTTTAAAAAATGCGGCTATGCAAATTAGCACTGTAATTAAGGTGTTTGTGGGTAATACAGTGCATGTGATATGTTTTGCCCAGTAGGAATGCTTCTGCATAATTTTGTTGATTTTTGGTCAATGTATTTATTTGAAAAAAATTTTTTTGGGTGGGTGGGTTCTGTTGCAAATAGAACACATTTAGAACTTCAAATAGAAACCATTGCACCATCAAAATCAGAAAGGAAAAAAAATCAGCTGTTGCATATAAATCATTCTACAATCGTATCCTAGATAAAACACAAAGAACATTGTAATTACCAATTCACAATAGAGAGAGCATTTTTATGTCTGCTACAATGCACTCCCCACCACAACACACACACACAAACTTGTGCACACACACAAAAATCTCTGGTGGTTTACATTGCAGACCCATAAAATATGTGGTAGTTTCAGAATGCAGATAACTCCAAATATATGCTGGTTTTAAAATACATACCTAAGACAACAGTATGAGGCTTTCTTGAAGGGTCGGACTGGTCTACAGAGGTACAGAGGAAACACCCAGTGGGCCCCACTGACTGCTGGGCCCTCCTCCTCCTAGGGATCTGGTTCCAGACTGTGCACTAATTATATGTGCATACCTCCCAACTTTTTCTTCGCTGACAGAGGGATACACGGGCGGCGAAGCCGCGCGCGCTCC
The DNA here is from genome assembly GCF_028390025.1 of Pseudophryne corroboree. NCBI lineage: Eukaryota > Metazoa > Chordata > Amphibia > Anura > Myobatrachidae > Pseudophryne > Pseudophryne corroboree. Next base: position 688,629,986 of record NC_086447.1, on the reverse strand, counting down.
CGAAAAGGGGGCATGGCCTAAGAAAAGGTGGCGTGGCTTCGCGGGAGGACCCGCGGTCGCGAGCCATGCCCCCGTTTTCATCACTGAGGGGGCATGCCCAGCGCTCTGTGAGCCGCTGGCATGCCCCCTCTCCCTGTGACTCAAGTGAATAGACGCTGTGCGCATGCGCACAGCGTCTATTCACCGCTGCTCTGCTAAGCAGGGCAGCGAGAGTCAGAGACTCCCAACTGCCCCCACCGCGGGACACTGCGGCCCGCGGGTGGGACTGTCCCCAAAAAACGTGACTGTCCCGCGAAAATCGGGACAGTTGGGAGGTATGCATGTGTCTTACATACTGCATAAGACTATGGTGTATTTTCTACAGTACATTCCTGTTATTAATCGGATACATTATCTTGCATACAGTAGTATTATTTACTATGTTTCTTTTACGTCCTAGAGGATGCTGGGGTCCAATTTAGTAACATGGGGTATAGACTGGTCCACTAGGAGCCATGGGCACTTTAAGAGTTTAACAGTGTGGGCTGGCTCCTCCCTCTATGCCACTCCTACCAGGCTCAGTTTAGAAAATGTGCCCGGTGGAGCCGGTCACAGATAGGGGAGCTCCATAGGAGTTTTCTGAGTTTTTTTAAAAATAGTTTTAATAGAGTTATTAGGTTACAGGGAGGCTGCTTGCAACAGCCTCCCTACTTTGTGGGACTTAGGGGGGGAGTAGGAACCAACTCTTGAAGTTAATCGTTCTCTGTCTCCGCTGACAGGACACTGAGCTCCTGAGGGTGCTGATCGCAAGCCCACGAGGCGACCGCTGACTCCCGCAGCATGGCCGCCACCCACCCCCTAACAGAGCCAGAAGAAAGAACAGTGGTGAGTACAGAGCTGGCGGCCGGTTAGCGGGTCGACGGCGGGAATGGCGACACAAGGATGGGAGCACAGCTCTGACTGGCTGAGCTCCAATGCAGGCTCAGCAACACATGCTGTGTGTGCTTGAGGGGCGTCCTGAGCCAGCGCTGATACCCTACACTGGTCAGTCAGCTAACAGGGCCTAATCCCGCTGTTAGCAATAAAATCCTCAGGCCAGTATAATACAATTTGTGCGGGAAGCCGCGCGCCATTACAGGGGGCGAGGCTTCTCCTCAGAGCGGATTCAGCACTCACCAGCACCATTTTCTCCCTGCAGATCTGAGGAACAGAACGCTGACAGGGAGCGCTGCCCTCCACATAACTCCAGATATCCTCTGCAGCACCAGGGTATTATAGACAGGGGGGGTGGGGTGGGGGGGTGGAGTGTGTTGATAGTGCTAATTGATCTATTAAGGTTGGTTAGTTAGCGCCGGGCTTATATCATAATAACTGCCCACAGGGGCGCTGTGTGGCTGGCTCCTTATACTCTGTGACTCTCTGAAGGTACTCTGGGGGGAAACTGTGTCTGACATTTTCCTGTGTGTGTGTGTGTGTGTGTGTGTGTGTGTGTGTGTAGGTGTGTATCTCACATTAACATGTCTAAGGACTCTGTGTCCTGTGCTGCAGAGTGTTTATCTTCTCCTGAAGAGTCTCTTCCATGTACTCTGGGCTGCAATACGCTTTCTCAGCCTTCTGAATCCGAACCCCCTTGGGTGTATTCTTTAAGGGTAATGATATCCCAGATTTCATCAAGGATGTCACATAATGAAAAAGAGATGCAGGTTTTGAGAAAATTTGTGGAAGGTTTGACATACTCGGTCCCAACTGATTCATCTAAGACCCCCCCTACATACCCACAAAAACGTACACTAGCCCAGATAATGCAAGGTGACACTGATACCGACTCTGATACAGGGGACGGTGATGGGGATATGCAGGGGGGGGATGCATCACTTGCTAAGGGGGTGCAACTAATGATTGAAGCCATTAGGGATATTTTACATATTACTGAGAAGGTACCTGAGCAGGTAGAGGAATCCTCGCTTACATTCCCGACTTCTAAGGTGTTAAACTCTTTGTTTGAAAAATCCTGGGAAAACCCAGAGAAAAATTTCAGATCCCAAAAACGGTTCTTATTGCTTTTCCTTTCCCTGAAGAGGACAGAAAAAAGTGGAGACCCCCCTCCCCTCCCTATAGTAGATGCTTCTGTATCTAGGTTGTCAGAAAATGTGGTTTTACCTGTCCCTGGTTCAACCGCATTGAAAGAGCCGGCTGACCGCAAGATTGAGACTATGCTCAAATCACTATACACAGCTAATGGCGTAGCTTTAAGGCCCACTATTGCTTGTGCGTGGATTTCTAAAGCCATAGTAAAGTGGTCAGGCACATTACTTGAGGACTTTGATACTATGGATAGGTGTGACATTGAATTGTTTTTGCATCACATACTGGATTCTGCAGGTTTCATGGTGGAGGCCATGAAGGACATTGGCATTCTGAATGCGAGGGCTACGTCCATCACGGTCTCGGCACGCAGAGGACTCTGGCTACGCCAATGGACTGCAGACGCAGAATCCAAGAAAAGTGTGGAGTACCTACCCTTCACAGGTCAGGCTCTGTTTGGGGACGCATTGGATGCATGGATTTCCGTGGCAACTGTGGCTAAGTCAATCTTTCTACCCTCAGCAGCAGCACCACCTTTCGGACCGCAAAATTTAAAAAATCCAAACCCCCCTCCACCTTCTTTAGCGGAGGTTGTGGAAAATCCAGAAAACCTGCACCAACAGGATCTCAGGAACAGAAACCAAGGTCTGCTTCCTCGAAATCTTCTGCATGATGGTGGACCTCCCAGCCTGGAGATCAGGCAGATGGGAGTGAGGCTAAAAGATTTCAGTCACATCTGGGCATCATCATGCCTAGACCCCTGGGCAACTGATATTGTTGTCCAGGGGTAGAGACTGGAGTTCCAAGAACTCCCACCTCACATATTCTTCAAATCAGGCTTACCAGCTTCGCAGACAGAAAGTGCTATCATACAGGATGCCATTCAAAAATTGGTTGAAACAAATGTCATTGTTCCAGTTCCACCTCACCTACAACACAAAGGTTATTACTCAAACCTGTTTGTGGTACCAAAACCAGACGGTTCGTTAAGGCCAATATTAAATCTAAAGTCATTGAACCCCTACTTGAGGGAAATTAAATTTAAGATGGAGTCTCTGAGAGCAGTGATCTCAGGTCTGGAGGAGGGGGAATTCCTGGTATCCCTGGATATCAAGGATGAATACCTTCACGTTCCGATCTGGCCGCCTCACCAGGCTTACCTCAGATTTACGCTGCTGAACTGTCACTATTAGTTCGAGGCACTGCCATTTGGCCTCTCCACGGCACCGAGGGTGTTCATCAAGGTCATAGCAGAGATGATGCTACTCCTCCGCAGGCAGGGAGTGAACATAATTCCATATCTGGATGATCTGCTGATAAAAGCATCTTCCAGGGAGAGGTTGTTGCAGAGTATTGCTCACTCAACTCGACTACTCCATGATCATGGGTGGATCCTCAACCTTCCAAAATCACATTTGGAGCCAACAAGGAGACTGCCCTTCCTAGGGATGATACTCGACACGGAGGTGCAGAGGGTGTTTCTACCAGTGGAGAAAGCGTTGGTGATCCAATCAATGGTACGGGACATCCTGAAGCCAGCCCGGGTATCGGTTCATCAGTGCATTCACCTTCTGGGGAAGATGGTAGCCTCCTACGAGGCTCTACAGTACGGAAGAGTCCAAGCAAGGTCCTTCCAACTGGATCTCCTAGACAAATGGTCTGGTTCTCACTTAGGGCCATATACAATGGCCTTCTACAAGCGCCATATCGTCTCCAGGATCAGGCCATTCAGGTTCAGTCGGACAATGTAACGGCAGTGTCCTACATAAACCGACAGGGCGGAACGAAGAGCAGAGCGGCAATGTCAGAGGTAACAAGAATCCTCCTCTGGGCAGAAAAGCACGTGGTTGCATTGCCAGCAATCTTCATTCTGGGAGTGGGCAACTGGGAAGCGGACTTCCTCAGCAGACGCGATCTTCATCCGGGAGAATGGGGCCTCCACCCAGAGGTGTTTGCAGAAGTGATAAGCCAATGGGGTGTCCCTCAGATAGACACGATGGCCTCTCACCTCAACAAGAAGCTTCGGAGGTACTTTTACAGGTCACGAGACCCACAAGTAGTGGTGGTGGATGCCCTGGTAACTCCATGGGTGTTCCAGTCAGTGTATGTGTTCCCTCCACTTCCACTCATCCCAAGGATTCTCAAGCTAATAAAAAAAACAAGAGTTCAGGCGATCCTCATTGCTCCGGACTGGCCACGAAGGGCTTGGTACGCGGCTCTTCTGGAATTCCTGCTGTAGTATCCGAGGCCTCTTCCTCTTCGTGAGGACCTTATTGAACAGGGGCCATTCGCTTATCAAAACTTACCGTGGCTACATTTGATGGCATGGAGGTTGAACGCCAGATCTTAGCTCGGAAGGGTATTCCGACGAAGGTCATTCCTACCCCGATACAGGCTAGGAAGGGAGTTACGTCTAAACATTACCATCAAATTTGGAAAAAGTATGTGTCTTGGTGTGAATCCAAGAGGTTTCCTACAGTGGAGTTTCAATTGGGACGGTTTCTCTTCTTTCTGCAAGCAGGTGTGGCTGTGGGCCCACGCTTGGGCTCCATCAAGGTCCAGATTTTGGCCTTGTCCATTTTCTTCCAGAAGCAATTGGCTGCTCTCCCGGAGGTTCATACTTTCTTGAAAGGGGTTCTACACATCCAACCACCTTTTGTGCCTCCTACAGCACCATGGGATCTTAATTTGGCGCTGCAGTTCCTGCAATCGGATTGGTTCAAGCCTTTACAGGAGGTGGATGTCAAGCTTCTTACTTGGAAGGCGGTCACGCTGTTGGCATTGGCATCTGCTAGACGTGTATCAGAACTGGGGGCACTGTCATGTAAGAGCCCCTATTTGATTTTCCATGAGGATAGAGCTGAGCTCCGTACGCGTCAGCAGTTTCTTCCAAAGGTTGTGTCAGCTTTTCATATCAACCAACCTATTTTGGTGCCAGCGGCTACTGACTCCTCCATTACCTCTGCCAGTCCTTGGATGTTGTGAGGGCTTTGAAAATATATGTGAAGAGAACTTCTCGTCACAGGAAGTCGGATGCTCTGTTTGTCCTTTATGATAGCAACAAGATTGGGTGTCCTGCTTCTAAGCAGACAATTTCTCGATGGACCAGGTTTACTATCCAACATGCTTATTCTACGGCAGGCTTGCCATGTCCAAAATCTGTTACGGCCCACTCTACTCGTAAAGTGGGTTCTTCCTGGGTGGCTGCCCGGGGGGGCTCAGCTTTACAGCTTTGCCGAGCAGCTACTTGGTCAGGGTTGAACACGTTTGCTAAGTTCTACAAGTTCGATACTTTTGCCTCTGAGGACCTACAGTTTGGTCAATCAAAAGGCAAAAATTTATAACGATTCCTCTGTGCACAAAAGACTGCTGCCAGCTTACATAAACTCTTATGAGGTTCCTTCACCCCTCACCAAAGTGACAAACTAGAAAATATATTTAGAGAATATGACTTAGCCGGCGCTGTCAGAATGTAGTTCTTGTCGTCTTCACACTCCCATTCACTTAACACTCGGTTTCACCATTGGGAAATGAAACAAAGGTAATAATAGTGAAGCTTGTTTTTAATATACAGATAAACACAATTATGCACATATGATCCAAAATCACCAAGCAGCTCCTGATAACAAAAGAATGCAGGGTAATTTCCAGATGGCTATGGAATCGTGGCCAAACAGTTCCAAATTGAGCATGGATAAAGAAGATGGATTCGGTCAGTATCCACACTAGTCACTGGCAGCAACTTCCGCGTTCCCCTGTTTCAGCAGCAGTTTCCAACGCGTTTCCACCCCTATCTGGTTGTGATTGGACAATTCACATTTAAATAGTGACATGTGGCAAGAGGTTACCATTCACCCAGGACACCTTGAGAAAGACCCCAGATAGGGGTGGAAACGCGTTGGAAACTGCTGCTGAAACAGGGGAACGCGGAAGTTGCTGCCAGTGACTAGTGTGGATACTGACCAAATCCATCTTCTTTATCCATGCTCAATTTGGAACTGTTTGGCCACGGTTCCATAGCCATCTGGTAATTACGCTGCATTCTTTTGTTATCAGGAGCTGCTTGGTGATTTTGGATCATATGTGCATAATTGTGTTTATCTGTATATTAAAAACAAGCTTCACTATTATTACCTTTGTTTCATTTCCCCATGGTGAAACCGAGTGTTAAGTGAATGGGAGTGTGAAGATGACAAGAACTACATTCTGACAGCGCCGGATAAGTCATATTCTCTAAATATATTTTCTAGTTTGGTCAATCAGTTCTGCAGGAACCTCAGCACTCTCCCTCCCATACTGTGAGCTTTGGTTCATCCCCATGGTACTAAATTGGACCCCAGCATCCTCTATCACGTAAGAGAAAACAGGATTTTAATTACCTAGCGGTAAATCCTTTTCTCGTAGTCCGTAGAGGATGCTGGGCGCCCGCCCAGTGATCGTCTTCCTGCATTGTTACTTGGTTCGGTTTGTTGTTTCAGCCGTTACTGAATCATTCCAAGTTGGTTAGCTTGGCTTTCCATTTTGTTATGTGTGAGCTGGTGTGAATCTCACCACTATCTGTGTATTTCCTTCTCTCGAAGTATGTCCGTCTCCTCGGGCACAGTTTTTGGACTGAGTCTGGTAGGAGGGGCATAGAAGGAGGAGCCAACCCACACTATTAAACTCTTAAAGTGCCATGGCTCCTAGTGGACCCATCTATACCCCATGGTACTAAATTGGACCCCAGCATCCTCTACGGACTACGAGAAAAGGATTTACTGGTAGGTAATTAAAATCCTGTTTTATCAAGGGATCAAGACCATCCACTCCATAATGGTTAGCCAAGCCTCTGTGGTGACTGGCCACACCTTCGCTGAAGACAGGCCACACCCCTAAGCATGGAATCCTACCACTGCATTCCCCCTGTGGGCTCTTCATGCCCCAGTCCAACACTGTGGCTTTGTATTGTAATATAGAACTCCCCTATTTTCTTTTAGTGATAAAATCAGATCGCAGATCTCTGATGGTAACCTAAATGAATTACTTACCCATCATATGTTTTCTACTAGTACATGTTAGCTAGAGAACAAGTTTTGCTGGGACACCAACATCCCCTGTCAGTGTATGGCACCTAGCTACATTCTTATTGGTGAATGTTCAGTGCCCTCCACAAATCAGTTTGTTAGCAGCGCTCTGCTGAATGTTATACTCAATGGAAACAGCCAATAGCCATGAACTCTGTGTGACTGCATGTACAGTAGGTCTTTGCAAAACTACATTTGCTGGCTTTAGCACAAAGTTATGCTTAGCACTTTTATTCATGTGCTTATTGGACAAGCAATGGCAGCAATTCCCTGGTTCTGTGGCTTATTTGTTGTGGGTAGTTTCAGATAAGGCATTGTTTAAATTCTACAATAGTAACCCAACTATTACGTACATGTTTGTTAATTGCTCAGATTAGCTTTTCATATGGCCCATAGTATAGTGTATTAAATGATTTTAACAGTGAATATAAGATGTTAATGTCTGGTCACTAACCTGCCCCTTAAAACTGTACGATGTTTAATCATTGTGGCTCATTTGAGATATGCTCGAATACATCCTTTTTACAAGTAGTTGCCAGCAAGTGTTCTACAAATATAAGTAGATGAACAAGTTCTTTAATGAACTGCAATGTATTGCTGAAAACAATGTAAATAACATGCCATATGGACATTTTTAAATTGCTTGACTAATCTAGAGGTCTAGATGGACAAGATGACTTACAGTACTACATAATCGGCTGTGTTTTTGTACTCTTGTTATAGATATTGCTTATTCTTCGGAACCCAAAAGACGCAGCGGTGTCTTATTACCATTTCACAAACAACACTCCTGTGCTTCCTACATACAGCTCTTGGGACTTGTTTTTCAAAGATTTTATAACTGGAAACAGTAAGTTATCAATAGTTGAAGTGTTTCCTACTTTTTGACTGCATATGCTGTAGCAAACATATAAAAATGGCAATCACTCGAACATTACACTAAAACATGTATGAGGTCTTCAAAGATTTTTTTACATTGCACACATTATGCTCTATGCACTATTACATCATACTGTATTTACATTTTCTCATACGTCCTAGAGGATGCTTCAAGAACCATGGGGTATAGACGGGATCCGCAGGAGACATGGGCACTTTAAGACTTTGAATGGGTGTGACCTGGCTCCTCCCTCTATGCCCCTCCTCCAGACTCAAGTTTAGATTTTGTGCCCAGTGAGACTGGTCACACACAGGGGAGCTCTACTGAGTTTTTCTGAAAAGACTTTGTTAGGTTTATTATTTTCAGGGAGACCTGCTGGCAACAGGCTCCCTGCATCGTGGGACTGAAGGGAGAGAAACAGACCTACTTCTGTGAGTTTCAAGGCTCTGCTTCTTAGGCTACTGGACACCATTAGCTCCAGAGGGTCTGATCGCTAGGTACGCCTAGATGCTCGTTCACGGAGCCGCGCCGTCACCCCCCTTGCAGAGCCAGAAGTCAGAAGACGGGTGAGTAGAAGAAGATCAGAAGACTTCAGTGACGGCTTTGAGGTACCGCACAGCGTCCGAGCTGTGCGCCATGCTCCCACACACACAGGCACTGTAGGGTGCAGGGGGAGGGGGGGGCACCCTGGGCAGCATATAAATCCTCAACAGACTGGCAATAGAGTATATAAGTGTCTAGCCACTATATTTAACCCCCGTCAGTATAAATATATGTATATAATAGCGGGGCTGAAGCGCGCCATTAAGGAGGCGGGGCTTCCCCCTCACATCTCATTTCAGCGCCTTTTTCTCCTCACAGAGACGCTGGTCCCTCCAAAGCACTGCTGTACAGATCAGAGTGAAAAACGAGGGGGGGCACAGTTGTTTGGTGCAATATAAGTTAAAAATAAAAGCACACTATGGGGGTAATTCCAAGTTGATCGCAGCAGGATTTTTGATAGCAATTGGGCAAAACCATGTGCACTGCAGGGGAGGCAGATATAACATGTGTAGAGAGAGTAAGATTTGGGTGGGTTATCTTGTTTCTGTGCAGGGTAAATACTGGCTGCTTTATTTTTACACTGCAAATTAGATTGCAGATTGAACACACCCCACCCAAATCTAACTCTCTCTACACGTTATATCTGCCTCCCCTGCAGTGCACATGGTTTTGCCCAATTGCTAACAAAAATCCTGCTGCGATCAACTTGGAATTACCCCCTATATCATGAGTGCTGTGGAAATGAGCTGCTAAACTCCTTCTGTGTTTCCCTGACAGAATGTACTGGGGTCTATCCCTTATAGCCAGTGTAATGTCAGTGGGTGTTTGGTACACGTGTGTCGGCATATCAGAGGCTGAGTGCTCTGCCACAAAGGGAATGACTCTGTCGACACCTAATGGTACTTGTACATGTAAATAAAGGTCAACATGTCAGTAGAGGTATATTTTTCCCAAGAGAAAACTATATGGGAGACACAGACGTGGGGGGGTGACCCTGTCTGCACCAACAATATCTGACTGGGTGAAAACTGACATGATAATGTGATGCATATCAGAAAGAGCTATACCTATATGTATATGTATGTATAGTGAGGTTACATACTGTAGGTCTGTGGCACGATCACAGACGTGATAATATTTATGGAGGGAGTCATATTCATAGAATAGATTTCTCTCAGACCCCTCGGGATTGCAAAAATGTTATTTTGCCCAGTTACTACTCCCTGAGATCGACTCGGATAATGTTTCTTATGTCGACCATAATGTTTCCTGATTAGATCCACAAAATCGCCATTCAGTACATGTTCATACACATTAGAACGTATTAACGTCACTAGGGACCCTGCTGTTCCTGACAAAGGGATATATGTATATGTGTTATACATATATGGATATATGTGTGTATAGGTGCATTTAAAAGGTATATATATGTATATATATAAAAAATGTATAATGCATGCTGAGGTAAAGTTATTCCTTCTCATGTGCTGAGCGCTCTGTTAAAAACTCTGGGTCAAGGATTCCGAGTATTTATTCTTTTCCCGCCGTGGATAGAATAAAGTGAGAGTCACCCCCTGTTCTGCACGGTGCCCTGTCGCAAAGGATCGTATGCAGGAAAATATGTGATACTCTAATTATGTGTCCGCATGTACGTTGATTATACTTGCATTACATGCGCATGGGGGAGTAGTTGTATGCAGGGTACTCCTTAAGTTGGGTCATGTCTATATCATTGCAGCATACTGCCGTGCGACTACAAGGGATTAGGCCTCTTGGGTTCGCGGGCCAATTCCATGGCGGTTTCGACAAGGAGGGCGTTGTGGATTCACCAATGGAATGCTGAGGCTGACTCCGAGAAGAACTGTAGTCTCTTCCCTGTGAAGGTGAAACCTGGTTTGGGGATGGTTTGTTAAGTTGATCTCGGCAGATACCACTGGTAGGTCTACCTTATTGACATATGTTCCCTACAACGGTTGGTGACGCATTTTTGTGGGATGAAGTCATTTCGACCGAATGGATACAGTTTTCCCTTTCTTTGCAGGTAGAGGAAGGTGAAAAGGTAAGAGGTCAGCAGCCTTTTCAAGTTCGCAGAAGCTGAAATCATCCTCTGTTTCTGCCATATCCACTGCATGACTCTGGGTCTATCTTGCGGGAGCCCACACCAGTGGGACCACGTCTAATACTCTTCAGTCAGTCCTGGTACGGACATGGACCAGTGAGTTTGAGAATAGAGTCCCAAGGGGGACATACTGGAATTTCCAGGCGATTCCCCTCACTGTTTTTTCAAATAGACCTTACCGATTCTCCTCTGGATGGGGAGGTAGTATGCGACGCCATACAAGAGTTGTGTCAGGATCAGGTCATTGTCCTGATGTCCCGGTCACAAAAAACAAACAAAAAAAACTGTTATTGAAGCTTTTTCCTGCTTCTGAGGCCGGACGGCTCGGTCAGTACAATCCTATATCTAATATCCCAAAAATTTCTACTTAAGAAGTTGAACTACAAGATGGAATCTCTCAGGGCAGGGATCTCAAATCTGTTAAAGGAGAAAGAGGGTCTAAGTGTGGTTTCTTCCACATTGGGCTTACCTGGGTTTGCTATGCAGGATTGTCATTACCAATTCACCGGAGTGATGGCGGTATGATGGTTTTCCTTCGATAGTGAAAGTGTCATGAATATTCTGTACTGGGAAGCTCTCCTGAGTACGACAAGGTCAAAAAACAAGTGGTGCAAAACGTTGCTTTCTCCCTGACAGTTCTTCAACAAAGTGGTTGGCTCCTGAACTTGCCAGAATCACTGTGGATCCCATCTACGCGGTTATCAGCGTTGTGAATAATGTTAGTACAGAACTGTTGAGAGTTTGTTTCTTCCAGTGGAAAAAGCTCTGAGTCGGGTCAGATCTGCAACAGTGTCAATCCATCAATAAGTTCCGTTGATGAAAAAGATGGTTGCGGCCTACGAGGCCATTCAGTGAGCAGGTTAAATGCCAGGACCAGTTGGACATGTGGTCCGGGTCTCACCTGCACATGCACCAGAAAATAATCCTATCTTCCAGGACCAGAATCTCTCTCCTGTGGTGGCTGCACAGTTCTCACCTCCTAGAGGGACGCAGGTTCGGGATCCAGGATTGGATCCTGGTGACCGCGGATGCAAGTCTCCGAGGCTGGGGAGCAGTCACACAGGGGGAAAATTTCCAGGGAAAAGGGTCAAGCCAGGAAGCTTGTCTGCACATAAACATTCTGGATTTAAGGGCCATTTACAATTGCTTTCGGCAAGCGGAACATCTTCTTCGTGGTCTGCCCGTCTTGATTCAGTCAGACAACGTAACAGCAGTAGCGTACATAATCCGCCAGGGCGGAACAAAGAGCAGAGCGGCGATGGCGGAGGCCACAAGAGTTCTTAGCTGGGCGGAGAAACATGCAAGCGCTCTGTCAGCAGTCTTCATTCCAGGAGCAGACTTCCTCAGCAGACACGATCTCCATCCAGGAGAGTGGGGTCTTCATCAAGAGATCTTTGCAGAAGTGACAAGTCATTGGGGAATTCCTCAAATAGACATGATGGCGTCTCGCATCAACAAGAAACTTCCGAGATATTGTTCCAGGTCGAGGGACCCTCAAGCAATAGCGGTGGACGCCCTGGTGACACCGTGGGTGTTTCAGTCGGTCTATGTGTTCCCTCCGCTTCCTCTCATTCCAAAGGTGATAAAGATCATAAGAAGAACAAAGGTTCAGGCGATCCTCATTGTTCCGGTCTGGCCAAGGAGGGCTTGGTATCCAGATCTTCAGGAATTACTTATAGGGGATCCCTGGCCTCTTCCTCTGAGGGAGGATCTGTTACAGCAGGGGCCGTGCGTATTTCCAAGACTTACCGCGATTTCGTTTGACGGCTTGGCGGTTGAACGCCGGATCCTAGCCCGAAAGGGTATTCCCAAGGTAGTCATCCCCACTCTCATTCAGGCCAGGAAAGGAGTAACGTCTAAACATTACCACCGTATTTGGAGAAAATACGTGTCTTGGTGTGAATCCATGAAGGCTCCTACGGAAGAATTTCAGTTAGGACGTTTTCTCCATTATCTACAACTTGGTCTGGATGCGGGCCTAAAGTTGGGCTCAATTAAAGTACAAATTTCAGCCTTATCGGTTTTCTTCCAAAAACAATTGGCCTCCCTTCCAGAAGTTCAGACTTTTGTGAAAGGCGTGTTAGACATCCAACCTCACTTTGTGCCCCCAGTGGCACCGTGTGATCTTAACGTAGTGTTGCAATTCCGTCAATCTCATTGGTTTGAACCTTTACAGAAGGTAGAGTTGAAATTCCTCACTTGGCATGCTGTTGGCCTTGGCATCCGCAAGGCGGGTGTCTGAATTAGCGGCCTTGTCTCACAAAAGCCCTTATTTGATCTTCCATGAAGATAGAGCAGAGTTGAGGACTCGTCAGCAATTTCTGCCGAAAGTGGTTTCGTCGTTCCACTTGAACCAACCTATTGTGGTGCCAGTGGCTACTGATGCCTTGCTGGAATGGAAGTTTCTCGATGTAGTCAGAGCTTTAAAAATGTATGTCGCCAGAACGGCTCAGTTTAGGAAAACGGAGGCTCTGTTTGTCCTGTATGCTCACAACAAGATTGGGGCTCCTGCTTCCAAGCAGACTATTGCGCGCTGCATCTGTCATACGATTCAGCATGCTCATTCTACGGCTGGATTGCCGTTACCGAAATCGGTGAAGGCCCATTCTACCAGAAAGGTGGGCTCGTCCTGGGCGGCTGCCCGTGGGGTTTCGGCATTACAACTTTGTCGAGCGGCTACTTGGTCGGGTTCAAACACCTTTGCAAAGTTCTACAAGTTTGATACCCTTGCTGTTGAGAACCTCATGTTTGGTCGATCGGTGCTGCAGAGTCATTCGCACTCTCCCGCCCGTTCTGGAGCTTTGTTATAACCCCATGGTTCTTGATGTGACACCAGCATCCTCTAGGACGTATGAGAAAATAGGATTTTAATACCTACCGATAAATCCTTTTCTCTTAGTCTGTAGAGGATGCTGGGCGCCCGTCCCAGTGCGTACTGTATCTGCAATTATTGGGTATGGTTACACACATGGTGTGTTGCGTTTTTAGTCAGCCTATTGCTGACGTTTTTCATGCCATGGCATGCGTTATGCTGTTATTGTTTGTGTTTACACACAGGTTGTGTTATGCTTTCTGTCAGCATATTGCTGCATATTCTTCATGCCGTTGACTGGTGTTCTATTGAATGCCACGTTCTGCGGCATGCTGGAGGTGTGAGCTGGTAAGATGCTCACCGTGGTTTAACAATAAATTCTTTCCTCGAAATGTCCGTCTCCCTGGGTACAGTTACTTAAACTGGAGTCTGGAGGAGGGGCATAGAGGGAGGAGCCAGTTCACACCCATTCAAAGTCTTAAAGTGCCCATGTCTCCTGCGGATCCCGTCTATACCCCATGGCTCTTGAAGCATCCTCTACGGACTAAGAGAAAAGGATTTACCGGTAGATATTAAAATCCTATTTTTAAGTTGTAACCCTCCACAGTGGCGTCACAAGCCGGGTGCAGGGGGTGCGGTCCGCACCCGGGTTTTAACCTCGGAAGGGGTGACACCAAAGTGCCGGCTCTTCTGCAGTGACAGGAGCTGAGTGCTGCAGTGTGATATTCACCTGCAGCACTTGGCTCCTTTCACAAATGAATAGCCAGCACTGCACTCAGCCCAGTCTCTGGGGGCAGCCAGCATCTCTAGGGATGCTGGACACCCCCCCAGAATGCGGAAACTGAGATCCCTGTGAGGCCACGCCCCCTTTGGTAGGACATGCCCCTTTTGGTGCACACCGGGTGTCACCACATCTGGTGACGTCTCTGACCCTCCAGAAGAGTTCTCAGAGGGTAGATGCAGTTGATCACTGAGAAGGGTAGTGTGGTTCTCTGATAATCGGATCATTGCATCCATTCACAAAAACCCAGGAATCCCCCAGACATTCTGTGAGACTAGGCACATATGTAAAAATGCACTTAGTTGGAATGGTCTTGGATAAAACACTCTGACACTATTAGATGGTCACAACAGCATAGTAGTGTTCCAGCAGCATAGCAGTGTTGCAGCGACTGCATAAAGTATTTCCACAGGCTTTCTGTATGTTATCAACAGGTTCTCTCTTCTTCCATCACATGCAACCTGCAACTAAATAACCCCATGACAAGTGACTCAGGCTTAGCTGTGGTTGGCTTCGGCACAGGATTTGTGGACACCGGAACTGGAATGGAGCAAGGAGGTTGAATATCTATTTCGAATGAATGGGTGGTGGCAGGGAAAACTACTGTACCTTGTAATGTTTAAGCTCGAGGAATCTCTGGAAAGCTGTTGCAATTGATGGTATTAGAGATGCTGGATAACTTGTGAAGAGGTTCCCATCTGAACTGGATATATACCAGACTGGAGTGCTAACCGGGCTGGAACCGAGATGATGACACTTGGGATGAGACTCTGGAAATTCTGGACTGAACTAGTGAGACTTTGGTAAAACTGGACTGGAACCCGTGAGGCTTGTAGAACCGGACTGGAACCGGTGAGGCTTGTGGAACCGGACTGGAACCGGTGAGGCTTGTAGAACCGGACTGGAACTGTTAACAGCCTGGTACATAGATGGTGAATACAGTAACTCAGGAAGCAGGACTCTGTAGTCACTGTAGGGCTGTGACTGAGTTGCTCAGGCCCAGAATGCTGCAGCTGGACTTCCTTTAAACCCCCTGCTGGGCTGTGATTAGCTGCAGGGAAACTGGCTGGCCGGACTGAGGCTTAGGGTTGTGAAGTGGAGATCAGCTGGAAATCATGGACTGCAGCAATGTCAGAGAATATCATAGTACTGCATACAGGAGCTTGAATAAACATCAGGCACACAAATAGTTACCAGCTGGAGTCTATGTGCCTGTGCAATCGGCCTGGAAAGGTGCTGCAGCTTGGAAACTAGTATGCACAGAAAACACTGGAGTCGGAGAATGAAGCAAGGCTGAGCAAACTCTGGGATACTGCAGAAAATCCGGGCCTGTAGAACAGTAGGCTGAGGTAAAAGACTGGGTTGGTTGCAACAACATAGGAGATTAAAGTCAGGTTCATGAAACCTGGCCTTAAGGAGGTCATGATTCAAATGGATGTGAGGAATGGCAGAGTCACCACCTAAATCTCAGGATGGTAACGCCTTACTCACATGTGGCAGTTTTTCGCTCAGCCACATAACCCCTTCCCCCAAACCAAGTGTAGTCCTTGATCACCATGGCGAAAGCCTGTCACTTTAGTTCATCTCGACCAGTGACAGACTTAAAAAAAAAAAATGGACGAAGAGAAAGGTACCCCCTCATGATGTGATACCCCAGCCCTATACCAACATAATTTGGGCCTTTTTTGGTTCCTAGAGTATTATTAACCACAATAACATTAATTTCCACTCATTTCCAGTTCATTTTGACTACGTCACGGCTCACAATATTGTTTTCGTCTGCCTTAGACCAAAGGCTGCTGGCTGGTTACTAAGCGACAGAGCAGCGGCACAAAAACACGGCAGTTTATAGCACATCTATGAAATACTGCCACACGGCAGTGGCAAAAATGAAAAGATGGAATTGCCTTTGGGCCCTCCCAGTCACCCTTATTTTGGATATTAAAAAGTACAGGCACAGTCAAAACAAGCTAGGAATGGGGTTAAGGCAGCTAAGCTAACAGCTCTACAGTGATATGATGTCATTGTCATTATCATCCTCATCAGTGTGTGCATCATCCTCAAACAATATTATTTCATCCTCACTGGAATCCACCACTACAGAAGTCTCTGTACTTTGACAACTGCCAGTAAAGGTCTTCCATATCGAATTTCCAGTTAATTTTGAGGAACATATTTTTTTTCCACGTTTCAAGGAAGTACGCCTCCTACGCCAATTTCTGCTAAGGTTCTCGGCTGTGCTGAATACTCTTTCTGAGTACACACTGGAGGGTAGGCAGCTTAAGTAATGGAAAGCCAGTATGCACAAAGGCCTCCAAATTACCTTTTTTTATTTCCAGTAGTCAAAAGGACTCTATGACATGCCTATTTGTACGGTGTCATGAAAACAATCCCCCATCGCATGGAATGGAGTTATGGTAGAGGTGTCACTAAGTTTAGGTTATTCTTCCAGACCTGACCAGATGTCAAAATGTTGTGTTGACTCATCTGCATCACCACTGGGTCTTTTGGGAAAGCTGAGGTTTTTTTCCTGGCAACTGCTGGTGAAACTGAGGGAGGAGATGTCATTGTGATGTGTACTGCTTGACCTGCCAACTTGCTCACCGGGAGATCTCTGCATCTTTGAAAGAAAGGCGCTACGTAAAATTCAAACCTAAGATAAAACACGGTCACCAAAATGTTGTGATCCAATTTCAAGATATTGGCAACCATTCAATCATGGCAAAGTGAATAAATGACTTCATGTACAAGTCCGACATAATTTGTGGAATTGCTTCGTTTCATCTCCTCCTTCAATTTCTTCAGCTGATTTTCCAAAAGCCTAATTAGTGGAATAACCTGACACAGGTGGCTACTTCGAAGGGTTTGACACCTCGAGCAAGACAGAAAGTATTCTCCACTGTGCTGGGCTAAGGTACACTACCCCTCCTTTACCAATGTCATAGCTTGTTATACAGCTATGGATGGCTTTTTGCTGTTATTCCATCTGCTGAAGCATGTAAAGGGTGGAATTCCACCTCTTGCTTTAGTTGGTAGCAGGGCAAATGTAACTGTTTTTGCAGGTGTTGCAATCTCCTGCATGTTGTTGCGGAATGCTGAAATGTCCTGAAATCTTTCAGGCCACATACAGCATCTCCTGCACGCACCTGTCAGTTTTTAAAACACCCTGTACCGCCCAGTTGATTATGTGAGCAAAACATAGGAAGTGATGGAATTCACCCATCTGTAATTTCACAATTTCTCATATGTCCTAGAGGATGCTGGGGTCACATAGAGAACCATGGGGTATAGACCAGGGACGTGCAGTCAGGGGAGGTAGTGCCTCCCCTGTCATACTGACAAAGAAGATATTTATAACACATATTCTGTGTTATATAAATCTTCTTTGTATTATTCTCATCATTTAGGCTGTGAAAATGCAGGCAGCTGTGGATGGGAGGCAGCTGGAGCAGTGCCTCTGGCTGTCAATAATAATGTGGCTGAGGCGGGGGGCGGGGCCAAGCCACCGGCAGAAAAAGCCCATTCAAAAAAACGAGGAGAAGAGGCAGCTCTAACTCTGCCTCAATGACAGGGCTGTCCCCTCAGCCTATATACAGAGCACGCCTCTGCCCCTCTCTGGCTCTCCCCTCTGTCTATCATTCCGACAATGCCCCTTTCCTCCAATCACCCCTCCCATACACGGAGATGAGGTCTGTGAGGATCTGGCTTTGAATGTGGGTGAGTAGCATGTTCCCCGAGGCTCCCCTCTCCTGTAACCAAAACACAGCCACAGTACATACAGTTTTGTGTTGAAGCTGCAGCAGTGCAGCTTATCCCCTGGCCAGTGTGATGAGCTCCGGCCACCTGGCCAAATAACATCAGCCCAGCCCGAGGCAGAGGCACCCAACCTGCCAGAGCAGGGGCTGGTGACACCCCCTACCCCTCTCATCACAGCTCCTTTCCTGTCCGGCACTCAGTCTGTTGGGGGCGGACCCTGTACACACAGACTCTGACAAGTGAATGCAATTTACTATAGATGTAATATATGGATTAGTCAGTGTGTTTGTGTGGCTGAGCCAGTAGTCTAGTGGTTAGGCATACTGGCTAGCAACCAAGGGGTCCTAGGTTCAATCCCCACTATGGGTTGCAATTATATTTATTTAACACATTGATTTTTATGATTCTATTTTAACCATAACTATCTGCTCTAGGCATCAGTTAGGTTGAATGCTGGAGGACATGGTTTTGATTCCCAACTAGGGTGAAATGTTTCTATTTATTTCACAAAATGTTGTTTTCATAGACTTTTAATATTCCAAACAAAACATACTTGCTGCAAGTAGTTTGGTGACCTAATGGTTAGGTGCTCTGCTTTAGAATGCTGTAGTCATGGGTTTGATTCTTTGCTAGGTTATGTATGTTTTTAATTCTGAATTGATTATTAAAATATAGTTTATGTCTCTAAGACATTATACATTATATTATTTTCTACTGTGAAGGATTTCTGCCCCTCCCCACTGGCGGATACTAGCCAGTGCCTCCCCAGCCATTGACCTCACCGCACGTCACTGGTATAGACGGGATCCGCAGGAGACGTGCACTTTAAGACTTTCAAAGGGTGTGAACTGGCTCCTCCCTCTATGCCCCTCCTCCAGACTCCAGTTTAGAATCTGTGCCCACTGAGACTGGATGCACTCTGAGGAGCTCTACTGAGTTTCTCTGAAAATGACTTATGTTAGGTTTTTTATTTTCAGGGAGTACTACTGGCAACAGTCTCCCTGCTTCGTGGGACTTAGGGGAGAGAAGTCAGACCTACTTCTGTGAGTTTAAAGGCTCTGCTTCTTTGGCTACAGGACACCATTAGCTCCTGAGGGTCTGATCGCTAGGTATGTCTAGATGCTCGTTCCCAGAGCCTGCCGTCACCCCCCTTGCAGAGCCAGAAGTCAGAAGACAGGTGAGTAGAAGAAGAAAAGAAGTCTTCAGTGGCGGCTTCTGAGGTACCGCAGCACTCGCACGCTGCGCGCCATGCTCCCAGACACAGCGGCACTACAGGGTGCAGGGCGCGGGGGGGGGGGGGGCGCCCTGGGCAGCATATATGACCTCTATAAATAACTGGCAAGAGCGGACATAGTGCCAGGGCACTGTCCGGACCTCTGCCAGTATAAAAATGTATTTGAAAAGAGCGGGTCTGAAGTGCGCCGTTACGGGGGCGGAGCTTAGCCCTCACAGCACACAGCCCGGCGCCATTTTCTCTACACAAGGCTGCAGAAACGCTGGTCCTTCCTCACACTGCTGCATTAGTATCAGGGTGAAAAACGGGGGGGGGGGGGGGCACAGTTATTTTGGTGCATTATATGTTAATTATAAAAGCGCTGCAGGTCTGGGGCATTTTCAGTGGTGTTTCAGACCGGGATTGAGTGCTGGGGTGTGAGCTGGCAATAACTCCCTCTGTGTCCCTCTGACAGGCTTTACTGTGGGTCTGTCCCCTATAGGCCCAGTGTGTCTGTGGGTGTTGGGTGCACGTGTGTCGGCATGTCTGAGGCGGAGTGCTCTTCCCAGGAGGAGACTATGTTAGGGACACAAACGGCTGTGGGAGTGACCCTGTCGGCACCGCCGACACCTGATTGGGTGAATATTTTGGGTGCTTTGAATGCTAATGTGGCTCTGATAAATAAGATATTGGATAAATCTGAGTCTCAGAACCAGGCATGGAAGAAATCCATAGAGGATGTGTTGTTACAAGTCCAGACCCCCTCGGGGTCACAAAAACGTTAATTTGCCCAGCTGGCAGACACGGATACCGACACGGACACCGACACGGACACTGACTCAAGGGTCGACTATAGTGATGCCAGATTAGATCCAAAACTGGCAAAGAGCATTCAGTACATGATTGTGGCAATAAAAGACGTATTACATATCACTGAGGACCCTGCTGTTCCTGATACTAGGGTCTGTGTGTATAAAGGAAAGAAGCCTGAGGTAACGTTTCCTCCCTCTCATGAACTGAACACGCTTTGTGAAAAGGTTTGGGAAAATCCTGACAAAAAGTTTCAGATTCCCAAAAGGATTCCAGTAGCGTATCCGTTTCCCTCTGGGGATAGGGAAAAATGGGAGTCACCCCCCATTGTGGACAAAGCTCTATCACGGCTGTCCAAAAAGGTGGCTCTTCCGTCCCCTGACACGGCAGCCCTAAAGGATCCTGAAGATCGTAGGCAGGTAAATACATTGAAATCCATTTATGTCACCACGGGTACGCTTCTCAGACCAGCCATTGCTTCTGCTTGGGTGACAGTGACGTAACTACTGCCCCCGCAGTCCTCGCGGTGGCTTGGGGGCGAGGGGCTGCGGGGGCGCCACTGACTTTGCACAGATTGACATGCGGACGAGCGTCCGCATGTCAATCTGCGGTCTCCTTCCCTCCGCTGCTGTAAGGAGGGACACGGAGCGCACATCGCGCGCCTCTCCTGTGTGCCTCCCTGGCTCTCCCCCGGCCTGTCTAATAAAGGAAGTGCCGTTCGTGAGCTCTGATTGGCTCACGAACTGGCACTTCCTTTATTAGACCGGCAGGAGAGCCAGGAGGGACACAGGAGAGGCGCGCTATGCGCTCCGTGTCCCTCCAACACAAAGGAGCGGGGGGTGGGTGCAGGCACTGTGGGGGAAGATCTGGCATTGGGGGCATATACCTGGCACTTTGGGGGAAGATCTGGCACTGGGGGCATATACCTGGCACTGTGGGGGAAGATCTGGCACTGGGGGCATTTACCTGGCACTGTGGGGGAAGATCTGGCACTGGGGGCAAATACCTGGCACTGTGGGGGAAGATCTGGCACTGGGGGCATATACCTGGCACTGGGGGCATATACCTGGCACTGTGGGGGAATATTTGGCACTGGGGGGGAGCAGGCACTGAGGGGGCATATGTGGCACTGTGGGGGAATATCTGGCACTGGGGGCATATACCTGGCACTGTGGGGGAAGATCTGGCACTGGGGGCATATACCTGGCACTGTGGGGGAATATTTGGCACTGGGGGGGGGCAGGCACTGAGGGGGGCATATGTGGCACTGTGGGGGAATATCTGGCACTGGGGGCATATACCTGGCACTGGGGGCATATACCTGGCACTGTGGGGGAGCAGGCACTGAGGGGGCATATGTGGCACTGTGGGGGAATATCTGGCACTGGGGGCATATACCTGGCACTGGGGGCATATACCTGGCACTGTGGGGGAAGATCTGGCACTGGGGGCATATACCTGGCACTGTGGGGGAATATTTGGCACTGGGGGGAGCAGGCACTGAGGGGGCATATGTGGCACTGTGGGGAAATATCTGGCACTGGGGGCATATGCCTGGCACTGTGGGGGAATATCTGGCACTGGGGGGAGCAGGCACTGAGGGGGCATATGTGGCACTGTGGGGGAATATTTGGCACTGGGGGGAGCAGGCACTGAGGGGACATATGTGGCACTGGGGGGGGGTATATGTGGCACTGGGGGTATGTACCTGGCACTGTGGGGGAATATCTGGCACTGGGGGCATATACCTGGCACTGTGGGGGAATATCTGGCACTGGGGGCATATGTGGCACTGGGAGCATGGCCCTAGCAACAAGCACTACCCCCTAGCAACGAGCATGACACCCAGTGCATGAAACCCCTGGCAACGAGCATGACACCCAGTGCATGAAACCCCTGGCAACGAGCATGACACCCAGTGCATGAAACCCCTGGCAACGAGCATGACACCCTGAGCATGAAAACCCCTGGCACTGTGCATGGAACCAAGAGTATGAAACCGCTGGCAACGAGCATGACACCCAGTGCATGAAACCTCTGGCAACGAGCATGACACCCTGAGCATGAAAACCCCTGGCACCGTGCATGGAACCAAGAGCATGAAACCCCTGGCAACGAGCAGGTAATTTAAAAGTAATTAGAAGCCTTACTGTAGAACTTAATGTGTAATGGGCATTACGGTGTGTGGCATAATGTATCACGGACATTGCGGTGTGTGTCATAATGTGTCAGGCATTACGGTGTGTTGTATACTATATCACGGGCATTGTGGTATGTGGTATAATGTCTCAGGATTATTTTGGTGTGTGTCATACTGTGTCACAGACATTGTATGTGCTATAATGTATCAGGGGCATTGCAGTGTGTAGCATAATGTATAACGGGCATAATGTGTCACAGGCATTACGGTGTGTGGCATAATGTCGGGGGCATTACAGTGTGTGCATATTGTGTCATGTGCATCATTGTGTGTGGCATAATGGCTAAGGCCATTGCAGTATGTGGAATAATGTATACTGGGCATTACTATAAGGAGGAAAAATGACAAATAATGTAAGGGGCATGAATCAGGATTATTTTTCTTTCCTGTGGTGGCTAACGTCTGGGCGTGCAGGTTGCAAAACTGGGGTATAAGGTAGTCTTTTCCTGCAATGCCACGCCCCTTTACGCGAAGCCACGCCCATTTCAACGAAGCCACACACCCTTTTTGGCGTCCCTTTACTAGTGCCGATTATGGGGGGTATGGGGGGGGGGGGCGACGAAGGATTTTTTGGCTTGGGGGAGAAAAATTTCTAGTTACGCCACTGGTGGGTGAGTAGCGCTATCGAAAAATGGGCAGATAACTTGTCATCTGAAATAGATATCCTGAATAGGGATAGCATTCTTTTGACACTAGGTTATATCAGGGACGCTGCAGTCTACCTAAAGGAAGCTGCAAGGGATATTGGCCTCTTGGGATCAAGGGCCAATGCCATGGCAGTCTCAGCTATGAGAGCATTGTGGATTCATCAATGGAATGCTGATGCTGACTCTAAGAAAGCTATGGAGTCTCTACCATATAAAGGTGGTGTATTGTTTGGTGACGGCCTCGCTGATTTGGTATCTACGGCTACCGCGGGTAAGTCATCATTTTTACCTTATGTGCCTGCACCACAAAAGAAAGCACACCACTATCAGATGCAGATGCAGTCCTTTCGGCCCAATAAATACAGAAAAGGCAGAGGGTCTCCCTTCCTTGCTACTAGAGGAAAGGGAAAAGGTAAATGATCACCGGCCACGGCCGGTTCCCAGGAGCAGAAGTCCTCCCCGGCTTCTGCCAAATCCACCACATGACGCTGGGGCTCCTCTGCGGGTGTCCACACCGGTGGGGGCACGTCTCAAGCTCTTCAGTCAGTTCTGGGCTCGTTTGGCCCTGGACCCATGGGTTTTAGAAATAGTGTCCATGGGGTACAAACTGGAGTTTCAAGACGTTCCCCCTCACCGATTTTTCAAATCGGCCTTACCAGCTTCTCTTCCGGACAGGGAGGTGGTATGCGCCGCAATACAAAAATTGTGTCACAATCAAGTCATTGTCAGGGTTACCCCATCACAACAGGGAGAAGGCTTTTATTCGAACCTGTTCGTGGTCCCGAAGCCAGACGGCTCAGTCAGACCAATCCTGAACCTCAAATCCCTAAATTTCTACTAAGAAAATTCAAATTCAAGATGGAATCTCTCCGGGCAGTGATCTCCAGTCTGGAGGAGGGGGATTTTATGGTGTCGGTAGACATAAAGGATGCCTACTTACATGTTCCCATTTATCCTCCACATCAGGCTTACCTGAGGTTTGCAGTTCAGGATTGTCATTACCAATTTCAGACGTTGCCGTTTGGTCTGTCCATGGCTCCGAGGATTTTCACCAAAGTAATGGCCGAAATGATGGTTCTCTTGTGCAAGCAAGGAGTCACAATTATCCCGTACTTGGACGATCTCCTGATAAAGGCGAGATCCAAGGACCAATTACTGCAGAACATGGCAATTCTGCAGCAACATGGTTGGCTCCTAAACTTGCCAAAGTCACAGTTGGTTCCGACGAGACGGCTGTCGTTTTTGGGAATGATTCTGGACACAGAATTACAGAGAGTTTTTCTTCCAGTGGAAAAGGCTCTGGAAATTCAGAACCTGGTCAAACAAATTCTGAAACCAGCAAAAGTATCGATCCATCAATGCACTCGGTTGCTGGGGAAGATGGTGGCGGCCTACGAGGCCATTCAGTTTGGCAGATTCCATGCCAGAGTGTTTCAGTGGGACCTGTTGGACAAGTGGTCCGGGTCCCATCTGCACATGCACCGAAGGATAATCTTGTCTTCCAAGACCAGAATCTCACTCCTGTGGTGGCTGCACAGCTCTCAACTCCTAGAGGGACACAGGTTCGGGATCCAGGACTGGATCTTAGTGACCACGGATGCGAGTCTCCGAGGCTGGGGAGCAGTCACACAGGGGGAAAGCTTCCAGGGAAGATGGTCAAGCCAGGAAATTTGTCTACACATAAACCGTTCTGGAGCTAAGGGCCATTTACAACGGCCTTCTGCAAGCGGAACATCTTCTTCGCAATCGGCCTGTCTTGATTCAGTCGGACAACATAACAGCAGTAACGTACATAAGCCGCCAGGGTGGAACAAAGAGCAGAGCGGCAATGGCAGAGGCCACAAAGGTTCTCCACTGGGCGGAAGGGCATACAAGCGCTCTGTCAGCGATCTTCATTCCAGGAGTGGACAACTTGGAAGCAGACTTCCTCAGCAGACACGATCTCCATCCAGGAGAGTGGGGTCTTCATCAAGAGGTCTTTGCAGAAGTGACAAGTCTTTGGGGAATTCCTCAAATAAACATGATGGCGTCTTGCCTCAATAAGAAACTTCAGAGATATTGTTCCAGGTCGAGAGACCCTCAAGCAATAGCAGTGGATGGCCTAGTGACACCGTGGGTGTTTCAGTCGGTGTATGTGTTTCCTCCGCTTTCACTTGTTCCAAAAGTAATAAAGATCATAAGAAGAACAAAGGTTCAAGCGATCCTCATTGTTCCAGACTGGCCAAGGGGGGCTTGGTATCCAGATCTTCAGGAATTACTTATAGGAGATCCCTGGGCTCTTCCTCTGAGGGAGGATCTGTTACAGCAGGGGCCGTGTGTGTTCCAAGACTTACCGTGACTTCGTTTGACGGCTTGGCGGTTGTACACCGGATCCTAGCCCGAAAGGGTATTCCCAAGGTAGGCATCCCCACTCTTATTCAGGCCAGGAAAGGAGTAACGTCTAAATATTACCACCGTATTTGGAGAAAATCCGTGTCTTGGTGTGAATCCATGAAGGCTCCTACGGAAGAATTTCAGTTAGGACGTTTTCTCCATTATCTACAACTTGGTGTGGATGCGGGCCTAAAGTTGGGCTCAATTAAAGTACAAATTTCAGCCTTATCGTTGTTTTTCCAAAAACAATTGGCCTCCCTTCCAGAAGTTCAGACTTTTGTGAAAGGCGTGTTACACATCCAACCTCCCTTTGTGCCCCCAGTGGCACCGTGGGATCTTAACGTGGTGTTGCAATTCCTTCAATCTCATTGGTTTGAACCTTTACAGAAGGTAGAGTTGAAATTCCTCACTTGGAAAGTGGTCATGCTGTTGGCCTTGGCATCCGCAAGGCGGGTGTCTGAATTAGCGGCCTTGTCTCACAAAAGCCCTTATTTGATCTTCCATGAAGATAGAGCAGAGTTGAGGACCCCTCAGCAATTTCTGCCGAAAGTGGTTTCGTCGTTCCACTTGAACCAACCTATTGTGGTGCCAGTGGCTACTGAAGCCTTGCTGGAATCGAAGTTTCTCGATGTAGTCAGAGCTTTAAAAATGTATGTCGCCAGAACGGCTCAGTTTAGGAAAACGGAGGCTCTGTTTGTCCTGTATGCTCACAACAAGATTGGGGCTCCTGCTTCCAAGCAGACTATTGCGCCCTGCCTCTGTCATACGATTCAGCATGCTCATTCTATGGCTGGATTGCCGTTACCGAAATCGGTGAAGGCCCATTCTACCAGAAAGGTGGGCTCGTCCTGGGCGGCTGCCCGGGAGATCTCGGCATTACAACTTTGTCGAGCGGCTACTTGGTCGGGTTCAAACACCTTTGCGAAGTTCTACAAGTTTGATACCCTGGCTGATGAGGACCTCATATTTGGTCAATCGGTGCTGCAGAGTCATCCGCACTCTCCAGCCCGTTCTAGAGCTTTTGTATAACCCCATGGTTCTTGATGTGACCCCAGCATCCTCTAGGACGTATGAGAAAATAGGATTTTAATACCTACAGGTAAATCCTTTTCTCTTAGTCTGTAGAGGATGCTGGGCGCCCATCCCAGTGCGTACTGTATCTGCAGTTTTTTGTTACGTTTCAACACATGTTGTGTTACGTTTTTAGTCAGCCTGTTGCTGACGTTGTTCATGCCATTGACTTGCGTTATGTTGAATGCCATGTTGTATGGCGTGCTTGAGTTGTGAGCTGGTATGTATCTCACCTTAGTTTAACAATAAATCCTTTTCCTCAAAATGTCCGTCTCCCTGGGCACAGTTCCTATAACTGGAGTCTGGAGGAGGGGCATAGAGGGAGGAGCCAGTTCACACCCTTTGAAAGTCTTAAAGTGCCCATGTCTCCTGTGGATCCCGTCTATACCCCATGGTTCTTGATGTGACCCCAGCATCCTCTACGGACTAAGAGAAAAGGATTTACCGGTAGGTATTAAAATCCTATTATTTGTGGCATTATCAGAAATGACAAATCCTGAGGAGAGTCCAAGTGAGGTAAGCCATTTTGCTATGACATCCCTTAGTTTTTGTAAGAGGTTGTCAGCGGTATGCTTCTTAGTGAAACCATGTGATACAAAGAGTAGCCTGCCTCTGAATGAGCAGACGTTGGTGGTCATTCCGAGTTGTTCGCTCGCTAGCTGCTGTTAGCAGCATTGCAAACGCTAGGCCGCCCTCTGGGAGTGTATCTTAGCTTAGCAGAATAGCGAACGAAGGAGTAGCAGAATTGCTGCTAAATATTTTCATGAAGTTTCTGAGTAGCTCCAGACCTACTCCTAGATTGCGATCAGCTCGATCCGTTTAGTTCCTGGACAGGATCTTAGTGACCACGGATGCGAGTCTCCGAGGCTGGGGAGCAGTCACACAGGGGGAAAGCTTCCAGGGAAGATGGTCAAGCCAGGAAATTTGTCTACACATAAACGTTCTGGAGCTAAGGGCCATTTACAACGGCCTTCTGCAAGCGGAACATCTTCTTCGCAATCGGCCTGTCTTGATTCAGTCGGACAACATAACAGCAGTAACGTACATAAGCCGCCAGGGTGGAACAAAGAGCAGAGCGGCGATGGCAGAGGCCACAAAGGTTCTCCACTGGGTGGAAGGGCATACAAGCGCTCTGTCAGCGATCTTCATTCCAGGAGTGGACAACTTGGAAGCAGACTTCCTCAGCAGACACGATCTCCATCCAGGAGAGTGGGGTCTTCATCAAGAGGTCTTTGCAGAAGTGACAAGTCTTTGGGGAATTCCTCAAATAAACATGATGGCGTCTTGCCTCAATAAGAAACTTCAGAGATATTGTTTCAGGTCGAGAGACCCTCAAGCAATAGCAGTGGATGGCCTAGTGACACCGTGGGTGTTTCAGTCGGTGTATGTGTTTCCTCCGCTTTCACTTGTTTCAAAAATAATAAAGATCATAAGAAGAACAAAAGTTCAAGCGATCCTCATTGTTCCAGACTGGCCAAGGAGGGCTTGGTATCCAGATCTTCAGGAATTACTTATAGGAGATCCCTGGGCTCTTCCTCTGAGGTAGGATCTGTTACAGCAGGGGCCGTGTGTGTTCCAAGACTTACCGTGACTTCGTTTGACGGCTTGGCGGTTGTACACCGGATCCTAGCCCGAAAGGGTATTCCCAAGGTAGGCATCCCCACTCTTATTCAGGCCAGGAAAGGAGTAACGTCTAAATATTACCACCCTATTTGGAGAAAATACGTGTCTTGGTGTGAATCCATGAAGGCTCCTACGGAAGAATTTCAGTTAGGACGTTTTCTCCATTATCTACAACTTGGTGTGGATGCGGGCCTAAAGTTGGGCTCAATTAAAGTACAAATTTCAGCCTTATCGTTGTTTTTCCAAAAACAATTGGCCTCCCTTCCAGAAGTTCAGACTTTTGTGAAAGGCGTGTTACACATCCAACCTCCCTTTGTGCCCCCAGTGGCACCGTGGGATCTTAACGTGGTGTTGCAATTCCTTCAATCTCATTGGTTTGAACCTTTACAGAAGGTAGAGTTGAAATTCCTCACTTGGAAAGTGGTCATGCTGTTGGCCTTGGCATCCGCAAGGCGGGTGTCTGAATTAGTGGCCTTGTCTCACAAAAGCCCTTATTTGATCTTCCATGAAGATAGAGCAGAGTTGAGGACCCCTCAGCAATTTCTGCCGAAAGTGGTTTCGTCGTTCCACTTGAACCAACCTATTGTGGTGCCAGTGGCTACTGAAGCCTTGCTGGAATCGAAGTTTCTCGATGTAGTCAGAGCTTTAAAAATGTATGTCGCCAGAACGGCTCAGTTTAGGAAAACGGAGGCTCTGTTTGTCCTGTATGCTCACAACAAGATTGGGGCTCCTGCTTCCAAGCAGACTATTGCACGCTGCATCTGTCATACGATTCAGCATGCTCATTCTATGGCTGGATTGCCGTTACCGAAATCGGTGAAGGCCCATTCTACCAGAAAGGTGGGCTCGTCTTGGGCGGCTGCCCGGGAGATCTCGGCATTACAACTTTGTCGAGCGGCTACTTGGTCGGGTTCAAACACCTTTGCGAAGTTCTACAAGTTTGATACCTTGGCTGATGAGGACCTCATATTTGGTCAACCGGTGCTGCAGAGTCATCCGCACTCTCCAGCCCGTTCTAGAGCTTTGGTATAACCCCATGGTTCTTGATGTGACCCCAGCATCCTCTAGGACGTATGATAAAATAGGATTTTAATACCTACCGGTAAATCCTTTTCTCTTAGTCTGTAGAGGATGCTGGGCGCCCATCCCAGTGCGTACTGTATCTGCAGTTTTTTGTTACGTTTCAACACATGTTGTGTTACGTTTTTAGTCAGCCTGTTGCTGACGTTGTTCATGCCGTTGACTTGCGTTATGTTGAATGCCATGTTGTACGGCGTGCTTGAGTTGTGAGCTGGTATGTATCTCACCTTAGTTTAACAATAAATCCTTTTCCTCAAAATGTCCGTCTCCCTGGGCACAGTTCCTATAACTGGAGTCTGGAGGAGGGGCATAGAGGGAGGAGCCAGTTCACACCCTTTGAAAGTCTTAAAGTGCCCATGTCTCCGGTGGATCCCGTCTATACCCCATGGTTCTTGATGTGACCCCAGCATCCTCTACGGACTAAGAGAAAAGGATTTACCGGTAGGTATTAAAATCCTATTATTTGTGGCTTTATCAGAAATGACAAATCCTGAGGAGAGTCCAAGTGAGGTAAGCCATTTTGCTATGACATCCCTTAGTTTTTGTAAGAGGTTGTCAGCGGTATGCTTCTTAGTGAAACCATGTGATACAAAGAGTAGCCTGCCTCTGAATGAGCAGACGTTGGTGGTCATTCCGAGTTGTTCGCTCGCTAGCTGCTTTTAGCAGCATTGCAAACGCTAGGCCGCCCTCTGGGAGTGTATCTTAGCTTAGCAGAATAGCGAACGAAAGAGTAGCAGAATTGCTGCTAAATATTTTCATGAAGTTTCTGAGTAGCTCCAGACCTACTCCTAGATTGCGATCAGCTCGGTCCGTTTAGTTCCTGGTTTCACGTCACAAATACACCCTGTGTTCGGCCAGCCACTATCATGTGGCCTTTCACTGGGCATTCAGACCCAGACATATGTGTAATTATTTATGGGGTGGGTGTGGGGTGCGGTGGCCCCTGTGTCGGTATGGCTGGGCGGCTTCAGGTCGGCACACCCTAACACTTTATTAACACTTATGATTTTCCATATCACTTTGTATATATATTTGTATTTTAATCACACTTCACTTACATAGCACTTATGTGCTTCTTATTAACCCTTATTAACTTTCACCTGTGTGCTGACCTGGGGTAGCCGACCTGTGCCGACATGATGGGGTCCTGCACCCCGGACCCATACCTAGTATTAGGGACCCCCAGTGACAGAGACGCCTTGCCGATCGGCCTGGGGGCTTAACCCTATATCTGCAGATATACGCAACTAAGATGTCTGTATTATCTAATTATTATGTAGTATTATTTTTCACTCCGTGTGCATTAGGGAACACAAATTGTTTTTTCTTACACAGAATTACCCCTCCCTTTTAGCACCTGAGTGACAACACAATCTGATTGAGCAGATTGCCAATATATGTGCATTGTCATGTATAATAATGTCAACATCCATATGTTCATGCAAATCAACAATATCATACGGTTTATGCATATCAATTCTTTCTCCAACATGATGAAAATAAATATAATTGAAGAGCCGTCAATTATTAAACATTTATTATAAATACAAACAACACAATTATAATCATGTCTAGACTAGATTGTGCCTCTTTCATTTAATACAGTTCACGTTTTGGCTTATTACACACATGATAAATGTGTAAGTTCTGTAACATGTTTGTTATTAAGCACGTTTTTGCATTTATGTCATGCATTTGGAATACATTGAAATATTTGAACAGATTGATCTATTTTATGTACAGTATAAGACAATTTATAGCTGATTGTCAGCCATATAAACAAATGTTCAAAATAAAGTATGTTAGTGTCCCGCTCACCAGTACCCTTCACTGTGTGATTTAATACAGATGGTTCCATTCATTCAGTTTCAAAACAAGAGTTTACATTTTTAAGTAAGCATTATTATTGCATTTAAAAACATTGTGCAGTTTTGGAATATTGTGAAACTTTATCACTAATTATCTGCTTGGTCTGATTTTGAAACACATTTAAAAAAATGTTTGCGTGTTTTCTCTATTTTAGTCATTTATGGATCATATTTTGATCATGCTCTTGGCTGGGAGAAACACATGGATGATAGGAATGTACTTGTACTAACATTTGAAGATATGAAAATGGTGAGTAATTACCTTCTAGTATGTATTTGAAATAATTTTAATAACCATCTTAGGGGGCAATTCAGACCTGATTGTCTCGCAGCGATTTTTGCAGCCCTGCGATCAGATAGACGCCGCCTACAGGAGGAGTGTTTTTTCGCAGTGCAAGTGTGCGAACGCATGTGTAGCAGAGCTGCACAAACTTCCAATGCCTGGACACTCCTGCATTTTTCCAGACACTCCTTGAAAATGGTCAGTTGCCACCCAAAATGCTCTCTTCCTGTCAATCTCCTTGTGATTGCCCGTGCGAACGCCTTTTTCGCACCATCCCGGCGCTCCCTGGCGCTGCAGACTACTGCATCTGCGCATTGCGGTGCATATGCATGCGCAGTTCAGACCTGATCGCCCGCTGTGCGAAAACGCACAGCAGCGATCAGGTCTGAATTACCCCCTTAGAGCGGTGCTTGTTAATTCAGTTATAGTGATGCTTTCCTTGCACATGCATTAACACTTGGTCCTAAATTATGGATGGTTTAAATGAGGGCACAGCTGCCAACATTTGACAGTAGATTCCAGGGACCCTTTGTTGTTGAGTCTGTGTATCCAAATACATCCTGTATAATATCAGTAATTGTTGACTTTAATATATATAAACTATTTTGACCAGGTGTTTAAGTGGTTCGGAAAAGGGCGGAACTGCAATCCGACAGTTCTGTTTAGAGGGGGAACACATTTCAACTCCGCCAGCCTATCTCACCCAGCTTCAGTTACTCCTCTTGCCAGTCACTGCACTGCTGCTACAGAGGCCATGCTGTGCACCGCGCCGCCCATATCAATAGATGTGTGGGACGTGCCCTGCTTCAGCAACTTGACTCAGCTTCCCCTGCTATGGTGGTGACGGGGGTAAGACCGAGTGACGTCACTAGGTGATGTGGGTCACAGAGGGAGAGGAGGGCCCATGCAGATACAGATAGCATTCATGTCATGTGAGTGTGTGGACTCACTGTGAGACTGCAGTCACTGCACACAGCACAAGTGCTCCAGAACCAGAACTGTTCTGTCCTGTCCAGTGGAAAGGACAGTACTCAAAGTTGTCACAGGTTGCTGATCAAATACCAGTCATTTCAGTAAGTTGAGCTGCTGGAGAGACTCAGGTGGGGTCAGGTGTTGAATGGACACAGGTTGGGTGAGCTGGTGGAGGCACACAGGTGTGGTGAGCTGGTGGAGGGACACAGATGGGGTGAGTACTGGTGAGATATGGGGAGTGATGCTGGAGAGACGCAAGGAGAGATGACTCAGGTGAGACGCCGGGGGAGATAATGGTGAAGAGATGCAAGGGGGATGTTGCTGAAGAGACACAGGGGAGTGGCGCTGGAGGAAGCAGGGGGGATGATGTTGGTGAGGGATGGGGGGGAGGGGTTACTGGAGAAGAGGAAGGTGTGTGGCACTGGAAACAGGATGTTTGATCAGTAAAGTTCCAATTTTGTCCTGCCCAAAACTTCTAATACTATGGTGGTCATTCCGAGTTGTTCGCTCGGTAAATTTCTTCGCATCGCAGCGATTTTCCGCTTTGTGCGCATGCGCAATGTCCGCAGTGCGACTGCGCCAAGTAAATTTGCTATGCAGTTAGGAATTTTACTCACGGCTTTTTCATCGTTCTGGTGATCGTAATGTGATTGACAGGAAGTGGGTGTTTCTGGGCGGAAACAGGCCGTTTTATGGGAGTGTGTGAAAAAACGCTACAGTTTCTGGGAAAAACGCGGGAGTGGCTGGAGAAACGGAGGAGTGTCTGGGCGAACGCTGGGTGTGTTTGTGACGTCAAACCAGG
The DNA here is from genome assembly GCF_028390025.1 of Pseudophryne corroboree. Taxonomy (NCBI): domain Eukaryota; kingdom Metazoa; phylum Chordata; class Amphibia; order Anura; family Myobatrachidae; genus Pseudophryne; species Pseudophryne corroboree. The sequence goes on along the minus strand of NC_086447.1, from coordinate 688,597,026 downwards.
AACGACAAGCACTGAACTGATCGCAGATGCCGAGTAAGTCTGGAGCTACTCAGAAACTGCTAAGAGAGGTGTAATCGCAATATTGCAAATACGTTGTTCGCAATTTTAAGTTGCTAAGATTCACTCCCAGTAGGCGGCAGCTTAGCGTGAGTAAATCTGCTAAAAGCAGTTTGCGAGCGAACAACTCGGAATGAGGGCCTATGTATTATATTATCTGGTTGAACTTCTGTTGTTGTGAGGATGACATATTGGGGGTCATTCCGAGTTGTTCGCTCGCAAGCTGCTTTTAGCAGATTTGCTCACGCTAAGTCGCCGCCTACTGGGAGTGAATCTTAGCTTCTTAAAATTGCGAACGACGTATTCGCAATATTGCGATTAGACCTCTCTTAGCAGTTTCTGAGTAGCTCCAGACTTACTCGGCATCTGCGATCAGTTCAGTGCTTGTCGTTCCTGGTTTGACGTCACAAACACACCCAGCGTTCGCCCAGACACTCCTCCGTTTCTCCAGCCACTCCCGCGTTTTTCCCAGAAACGGTAGCGTTTTTTCCCACACACCCATAAAACGGCCTGTTTCCGCCCAGAAACACCCACTTCCTGTCAATCACATTACGATCACCAGAACGAAGAAAAAACCGTGAGTAAAATTCCTAACTGCATAGCAATTTTACTTGGCACAGTCGCAGTGTGAACATTGCGCATGCGCATTAAGCGGAAAATCGCTGCGATGCGAAGAAATTTACCGAGCGAACAACTCGGAATGACCCCCATTATTTCTAAGTAAACCAGTGGCATCCATACCACATGATCTCCTATATGAATACTGCATAATGACTCAAGACTTTGCATTGAACGGGGTTATCAGTAGGGGTTGAAAAAAGAATAGGGATATCCAATTGACAAAATCTTGGGGACCCAATAAAAGTATAAACTAAGAGTGTGGCAGAAAAATAATTAAGAGTGACATTGAGGGCTAGAACATTTATTCTCCATTTAAGTTACCTAATATTGTCTCATCCGGTGGTGGGAGTGTTACATAAGCATCTAAAATGCATTTCACACTATCATAGCCCCAGAGGCGTTTAAAGAGAGGAGGAGGTCCGTGTACAGGCTCCGTCTGCGCCCCCTCCTCTCTAGCCGGTAGCGCTGTATTTCTGGGCACTAGGGTCCCTAGGGGACCCTATCACTGTCCCAGAGTCTATAGCGCATGCGCAGATTACTTGGAAAATGGTGCTGCGACCATTTTCCCAGTGATTTTCCTACTGCGCATGCGCAAAACGCTGGGAAAATGGTGCAGCGCCATTTTCGCAGTGATTTCTCCAGAGGGTACGTATAAAAAGTAATGGGTGCAAGGTGTACAGGTTGGGCCCCCAGGACTCCAGGGGCCCATGTGCACCTGAGCAGCCCCAACGGCCATTCACTTTCAATTTAGCTACACACAATATTGTGTATGTGCATGAAGTATTGTTCCTGGTGATATTGAGGTTTTACCTTGCTCTCTCACTTCCCTTATCTATGATTCCAATGTGTATTTCAGTTTCCACATTAGTATACAGCTAGAATTTTAAAGAGCAGTTTTCAAGAAATAAAATTTTTATTTACTCTCCGTTACAATCAACCCTAGTTGCACCTCTGAAAGTGGCATGGTAGTATCTCAGAGTAGCTCCATCAAGTCGTCCCGGGTATGGGTCGTTGGATAGACACAACTTGGGTCGACAGTAATTAGGTCGACCGTGGAAGGTCGACATGCATTAGGTCGACATGGTCAAAAGGTCGACACAGGTTTTTTGACCGTTTTTGGCGTCGTTTTCTTCGTAAAGTGACGGGGAACCCCAATTAGTGCACCATGTCCCTTTGCATGGCTCGTTTCGCTCGCCATGCTTCGGGTAAGGTGCCTGGCTCCGCTACCACTTCACTCAGCACAGGTTACCGTTCCAAACGTAGTCCACATGGATTGTTAAGTATGAAAAAAAAAATGTAAAAGAAATGTGAAAAACTCATGTCGACCTTTTGACCTGTCGACCTAGTGCATGTCAACCTAATGGCCATGTCGACCTATTGACCATGTTGTCCTAATGCATGTCGACCTTCAGTGGTCGACCTAATGATAGCCGACCTAAGCTGTGTCAACCTAACGACCGTATCCCATCATCCTCATCCCCCCTTACCTTGCAACAACAGCTGCAGCTCTTTTCCTCAGACCAGCACATGATGCTGTGTGATAGGCTGCATGCAGTATGGCCATGGAGGCGCTTAAAGTACTATTTTTTTCTGTATTTTTTTCTAAGGGTGAACGGCCAGTCCTCCTGTTAGAGGGGATATCATACTTACCTCGCCCCTGTCCGCCGGCAGGGCTGCCATCAGAAATAATGGGGCCCGGGACTGAACCTCGCCCCTGTCCGCCGGCAGGGCCGCCATCAGAAATAATGAGGCCCGGGACTGACCCTCACAAGGCAGGGCCCCCCCCCTCCATCCGATCTCCCCCCCTTCCCCAAACTACCTCTTGAGGAAGTCTGGGTGGTTGTAGTGTTTATCAGTGGCCCAGGTCAGCTGCCTGCCTGCGCATCGGAAGGCAGCCACGGAGAGAGAGCCGCGGTGATATTCTTCATCTTCATACAGAGCCGGCCGTGAGCCAATCGGAGATCACGGACCGGCAGCCAATGAGGCAGCTCCTGATTGGCTACCGGTCCGTGAGCTCCGATTGGCTCACGGCCGGCTCTGTATACAGAATATGATCGCTGGCCGCGGCTTGCCTCTGCCTCCATTCTTCCGAGGCTGACCTGGCACCCTGATCCACACTACAACCACCCAGGCCCCATCTCACCCCGGGCCCGGGACTGGAGTATCCGCCATCACCCCTTGATGGCGGTCCAGTCCGCCGGTCACATATATCGAACCCATGTGCTGTTGTGATTGAGATGCACAGTATTCAAAGTGTCTTGGAAATATGCTTTATTGCTCCTGGGAGGTGACTGGCAGTTAGTTATACAGACGCACATAGAGATCCGTCTTGTGGGTGTGTTGCTGAACTGGTTGCAAATCACTCACATTGGAGGCCTACTCTCATGGAGAATGTGCACCTAGCATGCCGCTGGTGCAAGTGTTGATGGTGCAACCAATGGTTGCGACTAAAGATGTACCAAGCAATATTTCAACATCTACAGATGCTCAAAGTGGGCACCTCAGTCCTTGTACAGTAAGATGCACGCTTGTACACCAGGGGAATGGCTAATACTAGCATTACCATAAAGTCTCAGATGCGGCTACTGCAAAAGACGCTAAAGCGGTCACGGAGTCAAAATCCGGAGATTACTTTTAAAATGTAAGAATTACATACTGTAGGAAATTCAGAAAAAACATAAGAACTTTATTGTGCAGTTGGACAATGCTAAAAAAAACACTTCCAGGAACAAATTTTTAAAACCTGGATGGCCCCTGAGAGCTAGAGACAAGTTTTTGATTCAGAGGTGGACACTATAGCAGCCGCAGCTGTGTCTATATGCACAATGCGACCCTAGCTACACCCGATGAGACACCCAGCAGCTGCAGCATTATGCTGCCACTGTCTGTAAAAAGAGGTATCCGGATGATACTGTAAGTCGACAGTAATAAGGTCGGCAGTGAATAGGTTGACCCCATAAGGTCAACATGCATTAGGTCCACATTAACAAAAAGTTGACATGGTTAATGGGTCGACAATGCTTACAGTCCACAGGTTCAAATGGTCGACATGACACTGAACGACACACTAATGATTGACACAAAGATTTATTTATTTTTCATACTTTACCATCCACGTAGACTAAGATTGGGAATAGTAACTTGCCTGAAGCATGGCGAGCAAAATGAGCGATACAAGGGGATGCGGTACACTAATGGAAGTCACATGAGGTTAAACATACAAAATGGAATCCAAAAATGCAACAAAAAAAACCCCTGTCAACTTGTTTTGTGTCGACCATACCCATGTCGACCTTTTTACTGTATCAAACTTTTGTACATGTCTACCTTTTCATTGTTGGCCCCATGTCAACCACCTGGGGTCGACCTAGTGACTGTCAACCTAATATTGGTCGACCTACTGACCCACACCCGTTAAAAGATGCACCATTGGCCATTGCACCAGCCCTGCGACAATCTCGTATCTGGCTAGCCACCCACCGTTACCCAGGACCAGATTAGCCTACAAGGGGCCTTGTGTACTTATGACAGGGAGGCCCCTACACCCTGGCCCTCCCCCTCTTGTTTGCACTGCCCCCACTTGTATGGGCCTGCAAAGTGCAGTAATGTGCTTCGTCCAGGGGGTGGGGGGGAGATGACAGCACTACACTCATTATACTGTAGCAATGTAAGTTACAGGAGGGTGTATATTAGTATATATCAGTGGTTTAATAATGCCTTTGTACTGTTTATGGCTACAGTTTTTATATAAAGTTTTCCTGCAGTGGTAACAAAAGGCCTGATTCAGGTTAGTAAGTAAACCTGATTTCTCTGTCATCCATAAGGGATATTGGGGGAAACTAGTACGATGGGGTATAGATGGGGTCCAAAGGAGCCAGTGCACTTTAAATTTCTTCAACTGGGTGTGCTGGCTCCTCCCCTCTATGCCCCCTCCCACAGGCAGTTTAGAAAAAAGTGTCCTCAGGAGAGGATGCACATCTCTGCAGCTCCAGAGAGTTTTCTTCAATTTCATTTAAATCTTTTATTTTTTTCCGGTATGCTGTCTGGGCAACAGCATACCTGCGCCGTGGGAGTTAGGGTGGAACGGTCACCGGCCTTGCAAGGTGCAGAGCCACTTCCCCGCTGCAGGACCACCATCCTGTGGGGCTGTTTGTTCATCGGGGCACTGCGCCTTGGCTGTCACAGCCGAAGCACGCCGCACACCCCTAACGCTGCCTGAAGCTGACATCGGTGGTGAGTACACACCGGGGACCCCGCTAGGGGGGTTCCCGGTTCAAGTGCGGCTGATCACGGGCGTGATGTACGGGGCCCTCCCTGGGGGGTCCCACTAGGATCCCCCGTGAGTACACTGGCACAAATATGCTTAACTAAGCACTTGTGTGAGGTTTTAAGCTTATTGGAGACTTTGCCAGTATAAATAATATGTATAGCTCTGGTGCCATTGGAGGGGGCGGAGCTTCCTCAGAGTGGGACCAGCAGCGTTTTGGCGCCTTTCTCTGCTTTCAGCAGCACACACTCAGCGCTTCCTGCCTCACAGACACACTGGAAAGTGGTACAGGGTGTAGCTAATGGGGAGAGCCGCTATTGTACACTATTCTGAGTCTATTTAGGATTGCATTTATTAGTGTTATTGTGATTACAGAGCTAACAGTCTCTCTGTGTGTCTCCTCTCACATACAGTAGGAAAAGCAGGCTTGCATTATAACGGTCTGTGTGTAAGTGTATGTGTTTATACTTACTGTGAAATATGGTTAAGCACAAGCTGTGCAGCATGTGTCACACCAGATTTTCTCCATTGTCTAATGACTCTTTTTCCTGTGAGCAATGTAGTCAATCTCCACAAATTAGTGAAGAGGTTGGGGGAGAGGGTACAGAGCCTCACTGGTTAGGGTCTCTTAAAACTATGATGTCAGATATGTCTTCCCAGCTCACTGCTAATTAGAGATGAGAGCCGGAAATTTTTCGGGTTTTGTGTTTTGGTTTTGGGTTCGGTTCCGCGGCCGTGTTTTGGGTTCGACCGCGTTTTGGCAAAACCTCACCGAATTTTTTTTGTCGGATTCGGGTGTGTTTTGGATTCGGGTGTTTTTTTCAAAAAACCCTAAAAAACAGCTTAAATCATAGAATTTGGGGGTCATTTTGATCCCAAAGTATTATTAACCTCAAAAACCATAATTTACACTCATTTTCAGTCTATTCTGAATACCTCACAATATTATTTTTAGTCCTAAAATTTGCACCGAGGTCGCTGTGTGAGTAAGATAAGCGACCCTAGTGGCCGACACAAACACCGGGCCCATCTAGGAGTGGCACTGCAGTGTCACGCAGGATGTCCCTTCCAAAAAACCCTCCCCAAACAGCACATGACGCAAAGAAAAAAAGAGGCGCAATGAGGTAGCTGTGTGAGTAAGATAAGCGACCCTAGTGGCCGACACAAACACCGGGCCCATCTAGGAGTGGCACTGCAGTGTCACGCAGGATGTCCCTTATAAAAAACCCTCCCCAAACAGCACATGACGCAAAGAAAAAAAGAGGCGCAATGAGGTAGCTGACTGTGTGAGTAAGATAAGCGACCCTAGTGGCCGACACAAACACCGGGCCCATCTAGGAGTGGCACTGCAGTGTCACGCAGGATGGCCCTTCCAAAAAACCCTCCCCAAACAGCACATGACGCAAAGAAAAAAAGAGGCGCAATGAGGTAGCTGACTGTGTGAGTAAGATAAGCGACCCTAGTGGCCGACACAAACACCGGGCCCATCTAGGAGTGGCACTGCAGTGTCACGCAGGATGGCCCTTCCAAAAAACCCTCCCCAAACAGCACATGACGCAAAGAAAAAAAGAGGCGCAATGAGGTAGCTGACTGTGTGAGTAAGATAAGCGACCCTAGTGGCCGACACAAACACCGGGCCCATCTAGGAGTGGCACTGCAGTGTCACGCAGGATGGCCCTTCCAAAAAACCCTCCCCAAACAGCACATGACGCAAAGAAAAAAAGAGGCGCAATGAGGTAGCTGACTGTGTGAGTAAGATAAGCGACCCTAGTGGCCGACACAAACACCGGGCCCATCTAGGAGTGGCACTGCAGTGTCACGCAGGATGGCCCTTCCAAAAAACCCTCCCCAAACAGCACATGACGCAAAGAAAAATAAAAGAAAAAAGAGGTGCAAGATGGAATTGTCCTTGGGCCCTCCCACCCACCCTTATGTTGTATAAACAGGACATGCACACTTTAACCAACCCATCATTTCAGTGACAGGGTCTGCCACACGACTGTGACTGATATGACGGGTTGGTTTGGACCCCCCCCCAAAAAGAAGCAATTAATCTCTCCTTGCACAAACTGGCTCTACAGAGGCAAGATGTCCACCTCATCATCATCCTCCGATATATCACTGTGTACATCCCCCTCCTCACAGATTATCAATTCGTCCCCACTGGAATCCACCATCTCAGCTCCCTGTGTACTTTGTGGAGGCAATTGCTGCTGGTCAATGTCTCCGCGGAGGAATTGATTATAATTCATTTTAATGAACATCATCTTCTCCACATTTTCTGGATGTAACCTCGTACGCCGATTGCTGACAAGGTGAGCGGCGGCACTAAACACTCTTTCGGAGTACACACTTGTGGGAGGGCAACTTAGGTAGAATAAAGCCAGTTTGTGCAAGGGCCTCCAAATTGCCTCTTTTTCCTGCCAGTATAAGTACGGACTGTGTGACGTGCCTACTTGGATGCGGTCACTCATATAATCCTCCACCATTCTTTCAATGTTGAGAGAATCATATGCAGTGACAGTAGACGACATGTCCGTAATCGTTGTCAGGTCCTTCAGTCCGGACCAGATGTCAGCATCAGCAGTCGCTCCAGACTGCCCTGCATCACCGCCAGCGGGTGGGCTCGGAATTCTGAGCCTTTTCCTCGCACCCCCAGTTGCGGGAGAATGTGAAGGAGGAGATGTTGACAGGTCGCGTTCCGCTTGACTTGACAATTTTCTCACCAGCAGGTCTTTCAACCCCAGCAGACTTGTGTCTGCCGGAAAGAGAGATCCAAGGTAGGTTTTAAATCTAGGATCGAGCACGGTGGCCAAAATGTAGTGCTCTGATTTCAACAGATTGACCACCCGTGAATCCTTGTTAAGCGAATTAAGGGCTCCATCCACAAGTCCCACATGCCTAGCGGAATCGCTCCGTGTTAGCTCCTCCTTCAATGTCTCCAGCTTCTTCTGCAAAAGCCTGATGAGGGGAATGACCTGACTCAGGCTGGCAGTGTCTGAACTGACTTCACGTGTGGCAAGTTCAAAGGGCATCAGAACCTTGCACAACGTTGAAATCATTCTCCACTGCACTTGAGACAGGTACATTCCACCTCCTATATCGTGCTCAATTGTATAGGCTTGAATGGCCTTTTGCTGCTCCTCCAACCTCTGAAGCATATAGAGGGTTGAATTCCACCTCGTTACCACTTCTTGCTTCAGATGATGGCAGGGCAGGATCAGTAGTTTTTGGTGGTGCTCCAGTCTTCTGTACGTGGTGCCTGTACGCCGAAAGTGTCCCGCAATTCTTCTGGCCACCGACAGCATCTCTTGCACGCCCCTGTCGTTTTTTAAAAAATTCTGCACCACCAAATTCAAGGTATGTGCAAAACATGGGACGTGCTGGAATTTGCCCATATTTAATGCACACACAATATTGCTGGCGTTGTCCGATGCCACAAATCCACAGGAGAGTCCAATTGGGGTAAGCCATTCTGCGATGATCTTCCTCAGTTGCCGTAAGAGGTTTTTAGCTGTGTGCGTATTCTGGAAAGCGGTGATACAAAGCGTAGCCTGCCTAGGAAAGAGTTGGCGTTTGCGAGATGCTGCTACTGGTGCCGCCGCTGCTGTTCTTGCGGCGGGAGTCCATACATCTACCCAGTGGGCTGTCACAGTCATATAGTCCTGACCCTGCCCTGCTCCACTTGTCCACATGTCCGTGGTTAAGTGGACATTGGGTACAACTGCATTTTTTAGGACACTGGTGAGTCTTTTTCTGACGTCCGTGTACATTCTCGGTATCGCCTGCCTACAGAAGTGGAACCTAGATGGTATTTGGTAACGGGGGCACACTGCCTCAATAAATTGTCTAGTTCCCTGTGAACTAACGGCGGATACCGGACGCACGTCTAACACCAACATAGTTGTCAAGGCCTCAGTTATCCGCTTTGCAGCAGGATGACTGCTGTGATATTTCATCTTCCTCGCAAAGGACTGTTGGACAGTCAATTGCTTACTGGAAGTAGTACAAGTGGGCTTACGACTTCCCCTCTGGGATGACCATCGACTCCCAGCAGCAACAACAGCAGCGCCAGCAGCAGTAGGCGTTACACGCAAGGATGCATCGGAGGAATCCCAGGCAGGAGAGGACTCGTCAGAATTGCCAGTGACATGGCCTGCAGGACTATTGGCATTCCTGGGGAAGGAGGAAATTGACACTGAGGGAGTTGGTGGGGTGGTTTGCGTGAGCTTGGTTACAAGAGGAAGGGATTTACTGGTCAGTGGACTGCTTCCGCTGTCGCCCAAAGTTTTTGAACTTGTCACTGACTTATTATGAATGCGCTGCAGGTGACGTATAAGGGAGGATGTTCCGAGGTGGTTAACGTCCTTACCCCTACTTATTACAGCTTGACAAAGGGAACACACGGCTTGACAAATGTTGTCCGCATTTCTGGTGAAATACTTCCACACCGAAGAGCTGATTTTTTTGGTATTTTCACCAGGCATGTCAACGGCCGTATTCCTCCCACGGACAACAGGTGTCTCCCCGGGTGCCTGACTTAAACAAACCACCTCACCATCAGAATCCTCCTGGTCAATTTCCTCCCCAGCGCCAGCAACACCCATATCCTCCTCATCCTGGTGTACTTCAACACTGACATCTTCAATCTGACTATCAGGAACTGGACTGCGGGTGCTCCTTCCAGCACTTGCAGGGGGCGTGCAAATGGTGGAAGGCGCATGCTCTTCACGTCCAGTGTTGGGAAGGTCAGGCATCGCAACCGACACAATTGGACTCTCCTTGTGGATTTGGGATTTCGAAGAACGCACAGTTCTTTGCGGTGCTTTTGCCAGCTTGAGTCTTTTCAGTTTTCTAGCGAGAGGCTGAGTGCTTCCATCCTCATGTGAAGCTGAACCACTAGCCATGAACATAGGCCAGGGCCTCAGCCGTTCCTTGCCACTCCGTGTGGTAAATGGCATATTGGCAAGTTTACGCTTCTCCTCCGACAATTTTATTTTAGGTTTTGGAGTCCTTTTTTTACTGATATTTGGTGTTTTGGATTTGACATGCTCTGTACTATGACATTGGGCATCGGCCTTGGCAGACGACGTTGCTGGCATTTCATCGTCTCGGCCATGACTAGTGGCAGCAGCTTCAGCACGAGGTGGAAGTGGATCTTGATCTTTCCCTAATTTTGGAACCTCAACATTTTTGTTCTCCATATTTTAATAGGCACAACTAAAAGGCACCTCAGGTAAACAATGGAGATGGATGGATACTAGTATACAATTATGGATGGACTGCCGAGTGCCGACACAGAGGTAGCTACAGCCGTGGACTATTGTACTGTACTGTGTCTGCTGCTAATATAGACTGGATGATAATGAGATGTAGTATGTATGTATAAAGAAGAAAGAAAAAAAAACCACGGGTAGGTGGTATACAATTATGGATGGACTGCCGAGTGCCGACACAGAGGTAGCTACAGCCGTGGACTACTGTACTTTGTCTGCTGCTAATATAGACTGGTTGATAAAGAGATGTAGTATGTATGTATAAAGAAGAAAGAAAAAAAAACCACGGGTAGGTGGTATACAATTATGGATGGACTGCCGAGTGCCGACACAGAGGTAGCTACAGCCGTGGACTACTGTACTGTGTCTGCTGCCAATATAGACTGGTTGATAAAGAGATGTAGTATGTATGTATAAAGAAGAAAGAAAAACCACGGGTAGGTGGTATACAATTATGGATGGACTGCCGAGTGCCGACACAGAGGTAGCTACAGCCGTGGACTACCGTACTGTGTCTGCTGCTAATATAGACTGGTTGATAATGAGATGTAGTATGTATAAAGAATGAAAAAAAAAACCACGGGTAGGTGGTATACAATTATGGACGGACTGCCGAGTGCCGACACAGAGGTAGCTACAGCCGTGGACTACCGTACTGTACTGTGTCTGCTGCTAATATAGACTGGATGATAATAAGATGTAGTATGTATAAAGAAGAAAGAAAAAAAAACCACGGGTAGGTGGTATACAATTATGGATGGACTGCCGAGTGCCGACACAGAGGTAGCTACAGCCGTGGACTACCGTACTGTGTCTGCTGCTAATATAGACTGGTTGATAATGAGATGTAGTATGTATAAAGAAGAAAGAAAAAAAAACCACGGGTAGGTGGTATACAATTATGGACGGACTGCCGAGTGCCGACACAGAGGTAGCTACAGCCGTGGACTACCGTACTGTGTCTGCTGCTAATATAGACTGGTTGATAATGAGATGTAGTATGTATAAAGAAGAAAGAAAAAAAAAACCACGGGTAGGTGGTATACAATTATGGATGGACTGCCGAGTGCCGACACAGAGGTAGCTACAGCCGTGGACTACTGTACTGTGTCTGCTGCTAATATAGACTGGTTGATAAAGAGATGTAGTATGTATGTATAAAGAAGAAAGAAAAAAAAACCACGGGTAGGTGGTATACAATTATGGACGGACTGCCGAGTGCCGACACAGAGGTAGCTACAGCCGTGGACTACCGTACTGTACTGTGTCTGCTGCTAATATAGACTGGTTGATAAAGAGATGTAGTATGTATGTATAAAGAAGAAAGAAAAAAAAACCATGGGTAGGTGGTATACAATTATGGATGGACTGCCGAGTGCCGACACAGAGGTAGCTACAGCCGTGGACTACTGTACTGTGTCTGCTGCTAATATAGACTGGTTGATAAAGAGATGTAGTAGTATGTATAAAGAAGAAAGAAAAAAAAAACACGGGTAGGTGGTATACAATTATGGACGGACTGCCGAGTGCCGACACAGAGGTAGCTACAGCCGTGGACTACCGTACTGTACTGTGTCTGCTGCTAATATAGACTGGTTGATAAAGAGATGTAGTATGTATGTATAAAGAAGAAAGAAGAAAAAAACACGGGTAGGTGGTATACAATTATGGATGGACTGCCGAGTGCCGACACAGAGGTAGCTACAGCCGTGGACTACTGTACTGTGTCTGCTGCTAATATAGACTGGTTGATAAAGAGATGTAGTATGTATGTATAAAGAAGAAAGAAAAAAAAAAACCACGGGTAGGTGGTATACAATTATGGACGGACTGCCGAGTGCCGACACAGAGGTAGCTACAGCCGTGGACTACCGTACTGTACTGTGTCTGCTGCTAATATAGACTGGTTGATAAAGAGATGTAGTATGTATGTATAAAGAAGAAAGAAAAAAAAACCACGGGTAGGTGGTATACAATTATGGATGGATTGCCGAGTGCCGACACAGAGGTAGCTACAGCCGTGGACTACTGTACTGTGTCTGCTGCTAATATAGACTGGTTGATAAAGAGATGTAGTATGTATGTATAAAGAAGAAAGAAAAAAAAACCACGGGTAGGTGGTATACAATTATGGATGGACTGCCGAGTGCCGACACAGAGGTAGCTACAGCCGTGAACTACCGTACTGTGTCTGCTGCGACTGGATGATAAATAATGATATAAAAAATATATATATATCACTACTGCAGCCGGACAGGTATATATTATATAATGACGGACCTGCTGGACACTGTCTGTCAGCAGAATGAGTTTTTTATAGAATAAAAAAAAAAAAAACACCACACAAGTCACACGACGAGTGTTTAACTTTTTCAGGCAATCACAATATAGTATACTACTAACTATACTGGTGGTCAGTGTGGTCAGGTCACTGGTCAGTCACACTGGCAGTGGCACTCCTGCAGCAAAAGTGTGCACTGTTTAATTTTAATAATATGTACTCCTGGCTCCTGCTATAACCTATAACTGGCACTGCTCCCCAGTCTCCCCCACAATTATAAGCTGTGTGAGCACAGTCAGATATATACATAGATGATGCAGCACACTGGGCTGAGCAGTGCACACAGATATGGTATGTGACTGAGTCACTGTGTATCGTTTTTTTCAGGCAGAGAACGGATTATATTAAATAAAACTGCACTGTCTGGTGGTCACTGTGGTCAGTCACTACTAAACTCTGCACTCTCTACAGTACTCCTAAGCTCCAGTAAATCAAGTGTCTCTGTCTCAAATCAATCTCACTCTCTCTCTTCTAATCTAAATGGAGAGGACGCCAGCCACGTCCTCTCCCTATCAATCTCAATGCACGTGTGAAAATGGCGGCGACGCGCGGCTCCTTATATAGAATCCGAGTCTCGCGAGAATCCGACAGCGTCATGATGACGTTCGGGCGCGCTCGGGTTAACCGAGCAAGGCGGGAAGATCCGAGTCGCTCGGACCCGTGAAAAAAAACATGAAGTTCGGGCGGGTTCGGATTCCGATGTTGCAAACTTGCAAACATCACAGGAGCAATTTGCTGCGACCATGTGTGAATAGTTGGACCCGCGATTAAACAATACATTGTCTATGGGCCACGGGTGCATATAATCGCATATGCCAATTTGTAGGCACACTACATGTGAAAAAGTGATCAGAGGTGTGATTATTTGCACGATAGATGATGGCATCTACATCTATATAAATATAATCTCATCTATCTTGTCACATGCAGCAGCCCCTATACTTACACACTGGGGCAGGACTCAGGAGGACTCTGTGTTTCTCTCTCCAGTCCCGAATGCTTTGATCAGGTTACACAGCACCTCAACCTACCCTGCTGTGTATGTGGGAAAGAAGCTGGGATCCATCGGCCACTTGCAGCCCTCTCCCCTCTCCTGTCTCTTTTATGGTCGGGAAGTGCCATGAGCAGCTAATGAAACCTAATACCCCTGTATCTTTTCCTGTACTGTACACTGTCCAGATTGCATTCTCGGCTGGCTGACAGATTTTTCCATTCATAGTGTACAGGCAGGGGTCCCCTGAGAGTGGGGGGCTAGGGGTACAGTGTCACCTGAGCCCCCCTTTCATCTAGTTCTGTTGTTACCTCCAAGGCACACCCACTGAAATTGCCTCTCTCTGCAACTAAAATGTCTTCTGTTTCCACTAGCGGTAACACGAATGCGCAGTGCGGTTCAGAAGCATGTGCAGACTTAAAACATTGGCTGCTTACGTCTGCCGTCAACACTGCATCCACCCCTGATTCAGACCCAATTTACCATATATGTTATAGCTACTGTATATAGCAGTTTTCCTAAAATTTACATATCTAGTTATATAACTCTCTAAAATTATTACAGAAATGTATTATTTTGAGAATCGAAAATGTTTGCATCCATTTTTTTTATTGTTAATTTATGCTCTAACAGGACCTTGCTGCAGAATTGAGGAAAATATCTGATTTCTGTAGCTTATCTTTGACGGACGAGCAAATCGAGAAGGTTCAAAACAAAAGTACTTTTAAATCTATGAAAGAGAAATCCAGTGATACTCATGGGAAATTAGGAAACACTCTCTTCCGAAAAGGTAAACAACACCATTATACGAATACATTACTTTTGGAATAGGAAATCCATATGTACTTCAGACCCCTACAGCACCTGTACATGGGGGTTACAATATATGATGGCATCTGCAATGAAAAATACAAAATATACAGTACCAGCAGTTATGTTTTCTATGAATGAACAAACAAAAGTTTGCTAAATGATACCCCTTTTCCGCTGACGTTATAACCCTGGGGACAGTGGCGTAACTACTGCCCCCCCAGCCCTCGCGGTGGCTTGGGGGCGAGGGGCTGCGGGGGCGCCACTGACAGAACAGATTGACATGCATACGAGCGTCCGCATGTCAATCTGCGGTCTCCTCTCCCTCCTTCCCTCCGCTGCTGCCTACTGTGTACGGAGGGACACGGAGCGCACATCGCGCGCCTCTCCTGTGTCCCTCCTGGCTCTCCCCCGGCCGGTCTAATAAAGGAAGTGCCGTTCGTGAGCTCTGATTGGCTCACGAACCGGCACTTCCTTTATTAGACCGGCCGGGGGAGAGCCAGGAGGGACATTGGAGAGGCGCGCTATGCGCTCCGTGTCCCTCCAACACAAAGGAGGGGGAGGGGAAGCAGGCACTGGGGGGGGGCATATACCTGGCACTGGGGGCATATACCTGGCACTGGGGGCATATACCTGGCACTGGGGGGGGATATCTGGCACTGGGGGCATATACCTGGCACTGGGGGGGAATATCTGGCACTGGGGGGGGAAGCAGGCACTGTGGGGGAATATCTGGCACTGGGGGGGGCATATACCTGGCACTGGGGGCATATACCTGGCACTGTGGGAGAAGATCTGGCACTGGGGGCATATATCTGGCACTGGGGGGAATATCTGGCACTGGGGGCATATACCTGGCACTGTGGGGGAAGATCTGGCACTGGGGGCATATACCTGGCACGGTGGGGGAAGATCTGGCACTGGGGGCATATACCTGGCACTGTGGGGGAAGATCTGGCACTGGGGGCATATACCTGGCACTGGTGGGGAAGATCTGGCACTGGGGGCATATACCTGGCACTGCGGGGGAATATTTGGCACTGGGGGGAGCAGGCACTGAGGGGGCATATGTGGCACTGTGGGGGAATATCTGGCACTGGGGGCACATACCTGGCACTGTGGGGGAATATCTGGCACTGGGTGCATATACCTGGCACTGTGGGGGAATATCTGGCACTGGGAGCATATGTGGCACTGGGAGCACGGCCCTAGCAACAAGCACTACCCCCTAGCAACGAGCATGACACCCAGTGCATGAAACCCCTGGCAACGAGCATGACACCCTGAGCATGAAAACCCCTGGCACCGTGCATGGAACCAAGAGCATGAAACCCCTGGCAACGAGCAGGTAATTTAAAAGTAATTGGAAGCTTTACTGTAGAACTTAATGTGTAATGGGCATTACGGTGTGTGGTATACTATATCACGGGCATTGTGTGGTATGTGGTATAATGTCTCAGGGTCACTGCAGTGTTTGGCATAATGTATCATGGACATTGCGGTGTGTGTCATAATGTGTCAGGCATTACGGTGTGTTGTATACTATATCACGGGCATTGTGGTATGTGGTATAATGTCTCCGGATCATTGTGGTGTGTGTCATAATGTGTCACAGACATTGTATGTGCTATAATGTATCAGGGGCATTGCAGTGTGTAGCATAATGTATAACGGGCATTGCGATTCCTGTCATAATGTGTCACAGGCATTACGGTGTGTGGCATAATGTGTCGGGGGCATTGCGATGTGTGCATATTGTGTTATGTGCATTATTGTGTGTGGAATAATGTCTAAGGGCCATTGCAGCATGTGGCATAATGTATACTGGGCATTACTATAAGGAGGAAAAATGACAAATAATGTAAGGGGCATGAATCAGGATTATTTTTCTTTCCTGTGGTGGCTAACGTCTGGGCGTGCAGGTTG
This sequence comes from Pseudophryne corroboree, assembly GCF_028390025.1. Taxonomy (NCBI): domain Eukaryota; kingdom Metazoa; phylum Chordata; class Amphibia; order Anura; family Myobatrachidae; genus Pseudophryne; species Pseudophryne corroboree. The sequence continues at coordinate 688,580,737 of NC_086447.1, read as the reverse complement.
CAAAACTGGGGTATAAGGTAGTCTTTTCCTGCAATGCCACGCCCCTTTACGCGAAGCCACGCCCATGTCAACGCAGCCACACACCCTTTTTGGCGGCGCCTTTACTAGTGCCAATTATGGGGGGTATGGGGGGGGGGGGGGGGGGCGAAGGATTTTTTGGTTTGGGGGAGAAAAATTTCTAGTTACGCCACTGCCTGGGGATCCAACGATCTGGAGTTCGGAATTTCTCAGCTCTAAGTGCCGGCAGAGGAGAGAGACTGCACCCATGTGCAGTGTAAACGTCGCTGATCCGGAGACGTGGTATTAAAGGAGTCTGTACCGGGTCTGACCCAGATTTGAGCCATGTTCCAAATCCCGTCAGACCCGGGATTTGGGTGGAAAAGGGGTATCATTTTCATTGACTTTCCAACTATGCCCTTAAAGAGCAGGTAACGTCTCTATTTGACACTAATATGTCAAAGGCTTATTACTCATGGCTTAGAGGCCATGAGGTCTGTTCCCAACCAGGAGCCTATAGGTTGAGTTAGCATGTTCTTTAAGTGCGTGCATGAGTTTTCCCTCACATTCCAAAAATATACTGGAACGTTAATTGTATTCTGACCAATTTAACCCTAATGTGTTTGCGTGTATATGTGTGTGTTAGGGAATTTAGACTGTAAGCTCCAATGGGACAGGGCTGATATGAATGGGATATAGGATAGAATTTCTAAATATAAAAAATGCTGTAAAACTTTTGAAAATTACTTGGCACTTTAAATCTCATGGCTTAATTGCACATTGCCACTTTCTGCAACTCACAGACTATTATATTTTTTCTCTACTGTATATATAAGAAAATACTGTTAGTACTGTATATCTTATCTTTAACCTTTGCATCACTATAAGGCAGAATTCTGAATGAACAAAACTTGCAAACTGCAACAGTAAATGTAAAAGGCTGTAAGATGACTGACTTTTGTAAAATGATGAGTACAGTCAAAAACTTCTGGGTGTGATACAGAAGATAGGCATTAAACGGATAGGCAGTCATTAGGTTTACACTATAGGGTCGACAGGGTCAAAAGGTCGACGCACACAAAAATTGTGGGTGATAAAAATTTTGTGTTTTTAAACATCTTTTTAACCAAATTTGTTGAAATCCGTTCCCTTGCGGGCTCGCTTCACTCGCCACAAGGTTACTACAGGTAGCGATTTGTGACATGGACAGTAAATTTGTTATATATGTCGACCTTGTTCACATTGACCTTTTGACCCTGTCTATGGTGTCGACCTTTTAACTATCTAGCAACCACCTTCCACACTTCCATAGATCATTATTTGATCAGCTGGGAAATGTTCCATTGTAGCAAATACACCTTTTTGACTATGTTTTATTACTCTTTAAGGAGAAATCGGGGACTGGAAGAGTCTTTTTACTGTAGAACAGAGCAAAGAAGTGGATGCCAAGTTTGACGTGACCCTTGCAGGAACAAAGCTGGGAGAGAAGATAGACTATAGAAAATATTGTACATTTTAGGAAATTAATCTGTTTTTTTGTTTTTTGTTTTTCAAGTCAAGTGTATCCATTTTGTAGATGAAGTTGAGACACGGATTCAAAACTATGTTTTAAATATATTTTGATTAACTCCAACAGCCAACCTAATGGAAAGTGTTCAGTTTACAAATTATTAAAACACTCTCTGATTATAAGCTAACAAGAATGTGAACTGCATTTAAGGATATTGACTAAATTGTGTTATCTAATTTAAGAACATGGTTTTGTTTCTTCATAACACTTTTTTTTAAATGGATAAGAGTTACAATTACATGTGTTTACTGATACAGTGATAGAAAAGAGTCAAAGTACAAGGTCTACATTGTTTGTTCAAAACCTAAAGAGAGACAGGAAGGGAGGGAGGAGAATGTATGGGGGAAGGGATTGTGGTAAGTGAAATTTTGTTTTCCTTCTATAATTTTTATTAAATTATTATTATTTTTATTATGGGAATACAGAAAAGAGAAAGGGGGAATCAAAAAGGAACAAAAGAAAACAAGACAAGATTTAAAAAAACACAATCACAGTAAAACAGTGAGTGCAAATTAACAAGAAAATAGATGAAGGTGAGAATCAGTATCATGGATCACAATTCACAAACATATATCAAAGCATGTAAATCAATAATAGGAGGGACCTAGTAACAGTTAGTCCTCATTAGCGGAGTCTGGCTCTCTCTCACTAGCTGGAATATTAATACCTAGGTAGCGAATGGACTCATCTTGCCAATTATATTTATACTGGGAACGTAGGAAGGGGAGAGAGTCAGAAAGGTGTATAGGAAGGGCATCCATCTTTGTTGTATTTAATTTGTAAAAGGAAGCATTACTATAATCATCTAAAAATTAATGAAGATGAGGAATGGTAGATACAGGATCTGAAACAAATAACAAGATGTCATACATAATTTATTTTCGAGAAGGACGCGCAACTACTCCTGGAAATTTATCATCAGGGCGAAGCCAAATTGCAAGTGGTTCTATAGATAGGATGAAGATCAGAGGAGAGAGAGGACAACCCTGTCTTGTACTGTTAAAAATTGAAAATACATTGAAGAGGAAACCATTGCTGAACACCCGAGCCGAGAGGGGTGACTGCACAAAGTAAAAATAGATGCTAATATCTGATCACGGAAACCAAATTTAAGAAGAACTTCCCGCATATACTTCCAATTTAGGCGATCAAATGACTTCTCTGCATAAAGAGACAGCAAAAAAGGCCTCGATTATCTGAAACAGTGTCAATCAAATTAAATACCCTACGGGTATTATCAGGTGCTTGTCGGCCAGGTACGAAACCAGCTTGGTCCAGGTGTATCAGCAATGGAAGGAACGAGTTGATGTGAGTGGTAATCAGTTTCGCATAAAGCTTAATATCTTCATTTAGTAGAGCTGTAGAGCAGTAGTTTTGGCAATATGCTGGGTCTTTCCCCAGTTTAGGTAACGTCACTATTTGAGCTTCCAACATCTCTTTGGGAAGTGCACCAAGAGTAGTAATTTCATTAAAAAGCCCAGATAAATGAGGTGTCAAAATCTCCCGGAAAGACATGTACAAATCATTAATGAAATCATCAGGCCCCTGGGCTTTACTCCTGGGTAAGGACCGTATGGCCTCATCAACTTCAAGAACAGACCAAGGAGCATTTAACATCTCTAATTGTGCAGCTGTAAGAGACGGCAACTCAATCGCATCTAAAAAAAAGAGGAGATAGAGGCTGAGAAAGGTTGGAGGACAGTAGGGTCTTAAGAAAGATTATAAAGTTGGGCATAATACTCGGCAAATCTATTAGAAATATCCCTTGGATTCAATAGTTTAGTTTTGGAGGAAGAGAAAAGAAGCTTAATTCTGTTTCTAGCATGTTGCAGTCATAACTTCCGAGCTAAAAGCTTACCCGGCCTTTTTCCAAATAAGTAGAATTTCTGACGAAGTCTATTCAGTGCCGATTGAGACTGAGCCATTAGCAGTTTTTGTAATTGACTATGGGGTATATGCAATTGCGGTCAAATTCCCGAAATTGGCGAAAAACTGGACTTTTTCGCCCAAAAAAAAAATTGTCAATGCAATTCAGTACTTTCCGTCAAAAAAACGGACTTTCAAAATTCGACTTTTTGAAATTCGACTTTTGTCAAATTCGACTTTTCTGCAATGATACAAGTGCTGCAATTCGACCAAAGTATATTCAATTGAAGTTTGGAAATTCGACAACAGTGCTTTTAGACAGTAAATTCGTCATTTTCAATCCGCCACACTTTGGTGGGTGAAACTAATAAAAAATGTGGTGTTTTTTTTATTGGTAATAGCATATCTATTTATATTAGAAGGGATTAGGTACTTGGTTTGTCTTTTTTGGAGGCACAAGTATTTTTTATATATTTTTAAAAATAATATTTTTTTTTTAGATGGAATGGTAAAATCCCGGTAAAAAATGGCGTGGGGTCCCCCCTCCAAAGCATAACCAGCCTCGGGCTCTTCGAGCTGGTCCTGGTTCTAAAAATCCGGGGGAAAATTGACAGGGATCCAACGTATTTTTAAAAACAGCACCGGGCTCTGCGCCTGGTGCTGGTGCAAAAAATACGGGGGACAAAAAGAGTAGGGGTCCCCCCGTATTTTATACACCAGCATCGGGCTCCACTAGCTGGACAGATAATGCCACAGCCGGGGGTCACTTTTATACAGTGCCCTGCGGCCGTGGCATTAAATATCCAACTAGTCACCCCTGGCCGGGGTACCCTGGGGGAGTGGGGACCCCTTCAATCAAGGGGTCCCCCCCCCAGCCACCCAAGGGCCATGGGTGAAGCCCGAGGCTGTCCCCCACATCCAAGGGCTGCGGATGGGAGGCTGATAGCCTTGAGAAAATGTAAAGAATATTGTTTTTTCCTGTAGTACTACAAGTCCCAGCAAGCCTCCCCCGCAAGCTGGTACTTGGAGAACCACAAGTACCAGCATGCGGAGGAAAACCGGGCCCGCTGGTACCTGTAGTACTACTGGAAAGAAAATACCCAAATAAAAACAGGAGACACACACCTTGAGAGTAAAACTTTATTACACACCTGCCGACACACACATACTTACCTATGTTGCCGACACACACATACTTACCTATGTGCCGCCGACTGCCACGTCTCCTGATCCGACGATCCGGGGTACCTGTGAATCAAATTATACTCACCTCAATCCAGTGTCCAGATATAAATCCACGTACTTGGCAAAAAAACAAACCGCATTTACCCGAACCACGGACTGAAAGGGGTCCCATGTTTACACATCAGACCCCTTTCCCCGAATACCGGGACACCACGTGACTGCTGTCACGAGGTCCCTTCAGCCAATCAGCGAGCGCAACGTCCTGGCACTCTGCTGATTGGCTGGACGTCTGAGCTGTCAGACAGCGCCTCGCAAAGCCTCTCCATTATACTCAATGGTGGGAACTTTGCGTCAGCGGTGAGGTCAGCCGCTGACCGCGGGTAACCCCACCGCTACCCGCAAAGTTCCCACCATTGAAAGTAATGGAGAGGCTTTGCGATGCGCTGTCTGACCTCAGACGCGCACAGCCAATCAGGTGAGCGCCACGGAAGTAGCGCTTCCTGATTGGCTGAAGGGACCTCAGTGACAGGAGTCACGTGGGGTCCCGGCACATTCGGGGAAAGGGGTCCCATGTGTCAACATCGGACCCTTTTCAGTCCGGCATGGTCGGGTATGCGTTTTCTTTTTTTACCAAGTACGTGGATTATCTCCCGGACACTGGGTGAGGTGAGTCTAATTTTTTTCACAGGTACCCCGGATCGTCGGAGACTGTGGCAGTCGGCGGGTCAACGTAGGTAAGTATGTGTGTGTCGGCAGTTGTGTAATAAAGTTTTACTATCAAGGTGTGTGTCTCCTGTTTTTATTTTGATATTTTTTTCCAGTAGAACTACAGGTACCAGTGGGCCCGTTTTTCTCCCGCATGCTGGTACTTGTGGTTCTCCAAGTACCAGCTTGCAGGGGAGGCTTGCTGGGACTTGTAGTACTACTGGAAAAAACAATATTCTTTCACATTTCTCAAGGCTATCAGCCTCCCATCCGCAGCCCTTGGATGGGGGGGGACAGCCTCGGGCTTCACCCCTGGCCCTTGGGTGGCTGGGGGGGGGACCCCTTGATTGAAGCGGTCCCCACTCCCCCAGGGTACCCCGGCCAGGGGTGACTAGTTGGATATTTAATGCCACGGCCGCAGGGCACTGTATAAAAGTGACCCCCGGCTGTGGCATTATCTGTCCAGCTAGTGGAGCCCGATGCTGGTGTATAAAATACGGGGGGACCCCTACTCTTTTTGTCCCCCGTATTTTTTGCACCAGCACCAGGCGCAGAGCCCGGTGCTGTTTTTAAAAATACGTTGGATCCCTGTCAATTTTCCCCCGGATTTTTAGAACCAGGACCAGCTCGAAGAGCCCGAGGCTGGTTATATTTTGGAGGGGGGACCCCACGCCATTTTTTTTCGGGTTTTTCCCGTTTTTTCCCGTTTTTAAAAAACCGGATCAAAATCCGTCAAATTGGCCATTTTTCGGCCGCGGGACTGTCGAATCCGTTTTTTATTGCATATGGTCAATTTCGGCACCCACTTGCCGAAATTAGCCTGTCGAATTGTGTCGAGTTGAAAAACGGCCGATAATTTGCCGCGATTCGCCGCTAATTGCATATACCCCTATGAATTTCTGATAATTCCTTGCGTAGAGCTGTATATGGTGAGTTTTTGTTTGTATCCTCAAGGTCCTTAAGTATAGTTTCTAAATCTATCTGTCGTTGTGAACGTATCTTTTTAAGGACCGCGCAATAGCAGAGCCACGAGTAACTGCCTTAAACGCGCACCAATGATTGAAGGTAGACGTATCCCAAGGGGTGTTCGTGGCCATATAGGAAGTGATGCTATCAGAAATAATTTTCAGTGAATGCGAAAGAAGATGGGGAGATAAGCGCCAAGGTCTAGGAGGCACATTACGGTGATCTATCTTCCAACACCAAAGTATGGGGGCATGGTCCGACCAAGTAATAGGCAGGATGTCTATCGATTTAGTGTGCTGCTGGGTTCGCTTATCACCAAGGAGCAAATCAATTCTAGAATAGGTATTATGAACTGGAGAATAATATGTATAATCCCACCCAGACAGGTTTTGGATTCGCCACATATCATATAAATCGAATTCAGTTATCAAAATTGCAAAATGCAGTGAAGGGGCCTTAGGGGCCAGATGTCCCTGAAGCCTTAGATGATTTAAGTGATTTATCAAATTTAGGATTCAGAATTAAATTGAAGTCCCCCATTACAACTAATGAGCCTTTAAAGGATTTCCTAATTAATAGAAAAAGTTTGCGAAGAAAAACTCTAACCAAGTAATCTATTATCTAACAGACCAGTTAAAATAAGATAACTGCCATTATTGTCAGAATTTTGCGAATGAAGTACAAAAGGCACACAACTACTAAAAAGGAGTGCCACCCCATTATGCTTAAAAGGGCCTTTAGCAGAAAAACCAAGGGGGTATTTGTGATCCTTAAATGGGGGGATTAATTTAAGAGAAGTGGGTTTCCTGTAGTGCCACAACATCTGCCCCATGCTGGTTAAAAAAAGAGAGAGCCAGCCTGCGCTTGTTAGGGGAATTTGGGGGATTAAGGGGGTAATTCAGACCTGATCATAGCAGCAAATTTGTTAGCAGTTGGGCAAAACCATGTGCACTGCAGGGGGGCAGATATTACATTTGCAGAGAGAGTTAGATTTGGGCGGGTTATATTGTTTTTGTGCAGAGTAAATACTGGCTGCTTTATTTTTACACTGCAATTTACATTTCAGTTTGAACACACCCCACCCAAATCTAACTCTCTCTGCACATGTTATATCTGCCCCCCTGCAGTGCACAATGGGGGTAATTCTGAGTTGATCGCAGCAGGAACTTTGTTAGCAGTTGGGCAAAACCATGTGCACTGCAGGGGAGGTAGATATAACAGGTGCAGAGAGAGTTAGATTTGGGTGAGGTGTGTTCAATCTGCAATCTAAATTGCAGTGTAAAAATAAAGCAGCCAGTATTTACCCTGCACAGAAACAAAATAACCCACCCAAATCTAACTCTCTCTGCAAATGTTATATCTGCCCCCCTGCAGTGCACATGGTTTTGCCCAACTGCTAACAAAGTTCCTGCTGCGATCAATTCAGAATTACCCCCATGGTTTTTCCCAACTGCTAACAAATTTGCTGCTATGATCAGGTCTGAATTATCCCCTTAATCCCTTAGCATTTAACGAAAGAACCCTAGGCATAGTGTGTCAAAAGTAGAGATGAGCGGGTTCGGTTCGTCGAGATCCAAACCCAAACCCCCCCGAACTTCACCTATTTTACACGGTTCCGAGGCAGCCTCGGATCTTTCCGCCTTGCTCGGTTAACCCGAACGCGCCCGAACGTCATCATCCCACTGTCGGATTCTCGCGAGATTCGTATTCTATATAAAGAGCCTCGCGTCTCCGCCATTTTCACTCGTGCATTGGAGATTGAACGGAGAGGACGTGGCTGCGTTCTCTCCCTGAAAAGCTCCGTAATCTGTGCTCAGTGTGCTGCAAATATCTGTGCTCAGTGTGCTGCAAATATCTGTGCTCAGTGTGCTGAAAATATCTACGTTGTCTGCCTGAAAACGCTCCATATCTGTGCTCAGTGTTCTGCAAATATCTGTGCTCAGTGTGCTTTATTGTGGGGACTGGGGACCACCAGTATATAATTAATTATAGTAGTACAGTACAGTAGGCCATTGCTGTATCTTGCAGCTCCGTGTCACTGCAAGTATCCATTCCATATCTGTGCTGCATTTTTGTGAGCAGTATCTCCTATATATTAGCCCAGATCTGTGACTTTGTGCCTCATTTGCTAACGCTGGGCAGAGTCACAACACTGGGCGGAGTTAGTCAAATGAGTCACAGATCTGGGAAAATCTATAGGAGACTAGGAGCAGAAGCAGAGGATATGGGCATGGCACAGGCAGGGGTGCATACCTCCCGGCTTTCTTCAGGCAGAAGGAGGGACACACGCGCGGTGAAAAGGGGGTGTGACCACCGAAAAGGGGGCGTGGCTTCATGGGAGGGCCCACAATCACAAGCCACGCCCCCGTTTTCGTCAGTGAGGGGGCATGCCCAGCGCTCTGTGAACTGCTGGCATGCCACCAGGGGCAGATTATGAGTCCGGGGGGCCCAGGGCACTTGAGATAGGGGGGCCCTATCTCATTGCTGTGCCTGCTGTGGGTTTGGGGTCGTGGCCTAATCGCGCCCGCGTGGCCACGCCCCTTATGCAAATTCCAGATTTTTTTTTAATGGGATTTTGGCCCCTCAGCTAGAGGTAAATCCAGAGGGGGTGGTCGCTCCCCCCTACAGGCAGAAGAAAGCAGGGAGGTAGCACAATGCAGCTGCTGTTGCTGGCAGGACGGGGGAGCTTCAGAGCTGGGACAGAGCTACTCCAGCCCGGGGCCCCCTAAAACTGTGGGGCCCGCGGTACATACCTCCTGCCCCCCCCCCTTATTCCGGCTCTGCTGCAGGACCCCCCCCCTTAATCCGTACCCCCTGATACCTCCCTCTGTCTCCACTAAATAGACTATGTGCGCATGCGCACAGCATCTATTCACCGCTGCTCTGCTAAGCAGAACAGCGAGTACAGGAGCTTCCCAACTGCGCCCCCACCACGGGACACTGCGGCCCGCGGGTGGGACAGCGGGACAGACCCAAAAAAATGGGACTGTCCCGCGAAAATTTGGGTAGTTGGGAGGTATGGGGGTGTGTGAGTTGGTATGCTGTACAGACAGACGGGCACCGGCTCACTGTGTGCTTGACCCCCCCACATCAGCATACTCAGCAGGGGCTCTCTGGCGCGGAGGAGCGTCACTTTCTGGCACACTCCACGCTTCTTAGCTGCAGTTTTGTGGGGCACCTGCCGCTGTGCAAGTTCCGTACTGCCTCTGTTATCTCCAGCCCCAGCAACCCCACCCTAGCTGCAGCGCTGCCGCCCGCAGTGAGGTGCGCCCAGCTCCTTCTCACACTTTAGCCGGTGGGCAGCGCTGCAGAAGTCCGCGCTGCTTGCGGGCTCTGCCCCCCTCCTCCCTCCAGCCGCAGCGTCTCCTGGGGGCTAACCAGTCACTCCCAGTCTCCCCTTACCACAGTGCCCGGCAGCCGCGAGGTCCGCGCCGCGTGCATGCTATGACCCCCTCCTCCCTCCAGCCGCAGCGTCTCCTGGGGTCTAACCAGTCACTCCCAGTCTCCCCTTACCACAGTGCCTGGCAGCCGCGCGAGGTCTACGGTGTGTGACTGAGGAGTGGGGGGGAGGGATGCGTACGGGCAGAGGAAGCAGGACTCGAGCCTGAGAGAGTCAGCCATGCCAAGTCTCCACCAGCAGCAGATCCCAACAGGTTGGAGTGGAACAGCAGCAGCCAGCAGCAGTGACTCCGGTAAGAAACATCTGTCTGTCACCACTGTTTTGTCCCTAATACCAATCTCTCCCGTGCCCTGTGTTCTGTCATGTCCCTGTCACCCCTGGCCTTGCCCTGTCACTCTTATCCTGGCCCTTTCACCCTTATTCTGGCCCTGTCACCCTTATCCAGGCCCTGTCACCCCTATCCTGGTCCTGTCACCCCTGTGCTTGCCCTGTCAACCCTATCCTGACCCTGTCACCCCTGTCCTGGTCCTGCCGCCCCTACCCTGGCCCTGTCACCCCTATCCTGTCCCTGTCATTTCTATCCTGGCCCCGTCGCCCCTGTCCTGGCCCTGCCACCCCTGTCCTTGCCCCGTCACCCCTGTCCTGGCCCCTTCACCCCTGTTCTGACCCTGTCACCCCTGTCCTGGCCCCGTCACCCCTGTTTTGACCCTGTCACCCCTATCCTGGCCCTGTTACTGCATACCCTCCAACTACCTTTTTGGCAGGTACAGTATCCGCAGCGCCTCCAGACCTCTCCCCAATGCACCGCACCTCCGCACCTTCCCCTTCACCACATGTGGCACTTCACCCCTCCCCCACACGCTGTGCCTCCAGACCCCCTACACCACCCGCAGCTCCCACTCCCCCACCCGTCCACCACCCAGAGCACCTCCAGACCCCCTCCACCATCCACTCCCCATATATGTCTCCCCCCCACACCTGCCCCCCTTCCACCCACAGCATCTGCAAACACTCTCCTCCTTCCGTGGTCCCCCCCTTACCCACCCCTCCCCCACCCACGGCACCCCGGTACCCGCCCCTCCACCACCTGCAGCACCTCCGGCCCCCCTTCCCCATCCGCCGGACCACCTGCACCTGCCCCTCCCCCACCCGAGGCGCCTTCCGGACCCCCTACCCCACCCCGGCACCCCCGCCTCTTCCCATCCCACAGCACCTCCAGAACCCTTCACCCATCCACAACATCCCCGCACCTGCCCCTCCAGTGGCACCCCTGCCCCTCCCCCACCTGCAGTGCCTCCGGACCCCTCCCCCATCTGCAGCCCCCACTCCTCTGACCCTCCCCCACCCGCAGCACCTCCCAACCCTTCCCCATCCACAGTCCCCCCCGCACCCGCTACATTCTGAACATCGTGCCCTGCAGGTGCTGTTCACGCCGTCGCAAGGGGCTGCGCCTCCTTCACCATTGCATGCCCTTTCATTGTGCAATATTTAACCAATAACAAAGGAATGCAGGTAATAATAAGAATTTACTTACCGATAATTCTATTTCTCGGAGTCCGTAGTGGATGCTGGGGTTCCTGAAAGGACCATGGGGAATAGCGGCTCCGCAGGAGACAGGGCACAAAAAAGTAAAGCTTTACTAGGTCAGGTGGTGTGCACTGGCTCCTCCCCCTATGACCCTCCTCCAGACTCCAGTTAGGTACTGTGCCCGGACGAGCATACACAATAAGGGAGGCATTTTGAATCCCGGGTAAGACTCATACCAGCCACACCAATCACACCGTACAACTTGTGATCTAAACCCAGTTAACAGTATGACAACAGAAAGGGCCTCTTAAAGATGGCTCCTTAACAATAACCCGAATTAGTTAACAATAACTATGTACAAGTATTGCAGATAATCCGCACTTGGGATGGGCGCCCAGCATCCACTACGGACTCCGAGAAATAGAATTATCGGTAAGTAAATTCTTATTTTCTCTATCGTCCTAAGTGGATGCTGGGGTTCCTGAAAGGACCATGGGGATTATACCAAAGCTCCCAAACGGGCGGGAGAGTGCGGATGACTCTGCAGCACCGAATGAGAGAACTCCAGGTCCTCCTTTGCCAGGGTATCAAATTTGTAAAATTTTACAAACGTGTTCTCCCCCGACCACGTAGCTGCTCGGCAGAGTTGTAATGCCGAGACCCCTCGGGCAGCCGCCCAAGATGAGCCCACCTTCCTTGTGGAGTGGGCTTTTACAGTTTTAGGCTGTGGCAGGCCTGCCACAGAATGTGCAAGTTGAATTGTGTTACAAATCCAACGAGCAATCGACTGCTTAGAAGCAGGTGCGCCCAACTTGTTGGGTGCATACAATATAAACAGCGAGTCAGATTTTCTGACTCCAGCCGTCCTTGCAATGTATATTTTTAAGGCTCTGACAACGTCCAACAACTTGGAGTCCTCCAAGTCGCTAGTGGCCGCAGGCACCACAATAGGTTGGTTCAGATGAAATGCTGATACCACTTTAGGGAGAAAATGCGGACGAGTCCGCAGTTCTGCCCTATCCGAATGGAAGATTAGATAAGGACTTTTATAAGATAAAGCCGCCAATTCAGATACTCTCCTGGCAGATGCCAGGGCTAGTAACATAGTCACTTTCAATGTGAGATATTTCAAATCCACCTTTTTCAATGGTTCAAACCAATGGGATTTGAGGAAATCTAAAACTACATTTAGATCCCACGGTGCCACCGGAGGCACCACAGGAGGCTGTATATGCAGTACTCCCTTGACAAAAGTCTGGACCTCAGGGACAGAGGCCAATTCTTTTTGGAAGAATATTGACAGGGCCGAAATTTGAACCTTAATGGATCCCAATTTGAGACCCATAGATAATCCTGATTGCAGGAAATGTAGGAAACGACCCAGTTGGAATTCCTCCGTCGGAACCCTCCGATCCTCGCACCACGCTACATATTTTCGCCAAATGCGGTGATAATGTTTCACGGTGACTTCCTTCCGTGCCTTAATCAAGGTAGGAATGACTTCTTCTGGAATGCCTTTCCCTTTTAGGATCTGGCGTTCAACCGCCATGCCGTCAAACGCAGCCGCGGTAAGTCTTGAAAAAGACAGGGACCCTGCTGTAGCAGGTCCCTTCTCAGAGGTAGAGGCCACGGTTCGTCCGTGAGCATCTCTTGAAGTTCCGGATACCAAGTCCTTCTCGGCCAATCCGGAACCACTAGTATTGTTCTTACTCTTCTTTGCCGTATGATCTTCAATACCTTTGGTATGAGCGGCAGAGGAGGAAACACATACACTGACTGGTACACCCAAGGAGTTACCAGTGCGTCCACAGCTATTGCCTGTGGATCTCTTGACCTGGCGCAATATTTGTCCAGTTTCTTGTTGAGGCGAGACGCCATCATGTCTACAATTGGTCTTTCCCAACGGTCTATTAACATGTTGAAGACTTCTGGATGTAGACCCCACTCTCCCGGATGAAGATCGTGTCTGCTGAGGAAGTCTGCTTCCCAGTTGTCCACGCCCGGGATGAACACTGCTGACAGTGCTATCACGTGATTCTCCGCCCAGCGAAGAATCTTGGCAGCTTCTGCCATTGCACTCCTGCTTCTTGTGCCGCCCTGCCTGTTTACATGGGCGACCGCCGTGATGTTGTCCGACTGAATCAACACCGGCTTTCCTTGCAGGAGAAGTTCCGCCTGGCTTAGAGCATTGTAGATTGCTCTTAGTTCCAGAATGTTTATGTGAAGAGACTTTTCCAGACTCGTCCATACTCCCTGGAAGTTTCTTCCTTGTGTGACTGCTCCCCAGCCTCTCAGGCTGGCGTCTGTGGTCACCAGGATCCAATCCTGAATGCCGAATCTGCGGCCTTCTAATAGGTGAGCCTTCTGCAACCACCACAGAAGTGACACCCTTGTCTTTGGTGACAGGGTTATTCGCAGGTGCATCTGCAGATGCGACCCTGACCATTTGTCCAACAGATCCCTTTGGAATATTCTTGCATGGAATCTGCCGAATGGAATTGCTTCGTAAGAAGCCACCATTTTTCCCAGGACTCTTGTGCATTGATGTACTGACACTTTTCCTGGTTTTAGGAGGTTCCTGACCAGATCGGATAACTCCTTGGCTTTTTCCTCTGGAAGGAAACCTTTTTCTGAACCGTGTCCAGAATCATTCCTAGGAACAGCAGACGAGTTGTCGGGATTAAATGGGATTTTGGAATATTCAGAATCCACCCGTGTTGTCTTAGCACCTCTTGAGATAGTGCTAAAGCTGTCTCCAGCTGTTCTCTGGACCTTGCCCTTATTAGGAGATCGTCCAAGTATGGGATAACTAATACGCCTTTTCTTCGAAGAAGAATCATCATCTCGGCCATTACCTTGGTAAAGACCCGAGGCGCCGTGGACAATCCGAACGGCAGCGTCTGAAACTGATAGTGACAGTTTTGAACAATGAACCTGAGGTACCCCTGGTGTGCGGGGTAAATCGGAACGTGTAGATACGCATCCTTGATGTCCAAGGATACCATAAAGTCCCCTTCTTCCAGGTTCGCTATCACTGCTCTGAGTGACTCCATCTTGAACTTGAACTTTTTTATGTAGAGGTTCAAGGACTTCAGATTTAGAATAGGCCTTACCGAGCCATCCGGCTTCGGTACCACAAATAAAGTGGAATAATACCCCTTTCCTTGTTGTAATAGGGGTACTTTGACTATCACCTGCTGAGCGTACAGCTTGTGAATGGCTTCCAACACCCTCTCCCTTTCGGAAGAGACGGTTGGTAAGGCAGACTTCAGGAAACGATGAGGAGGATCCGTCTCTAATTCCAACCTGTACCCCTGAGATATTATCTGCAGGATCCAGGGGTCTACCTGCGAGTGAGCCCACTGCGCGCTGTAATTTTTGAGACGGCCCCCCACTGTCCCCGAGTCCGCTTGAGAGGCCCCAGCGTCATGCTGAGGTTTTTGCAGGAGCCGGGGAGGGCTTCTGTTCCTGGGAAGGAGCTGCCTGTTGGTGTCTCTTCCCTCTTCCTCTGCCTCGTGGCAGGTACGACAAGCCCTTTGCTCTCTTATTTTTGTAGGAGCGAAAAGGCTGCGGTTGAAAGGTCGGTGCCTTTCTCTGTTGGGGAGTGACTTGAGGTAAAAAAGTGGATTTCCCGGCAGTAGCCGTGGCCACCAAGTCTGATAGACCAACTCCAAATAACTCCTCCCCTTTATACGGCAAAACCTCCATGTGACGTTTTGAATCCGCATCGCCTGTCCACTGTCGTGTCCATAAGGCTCTTCTGGCTGAAATGGACATAGCACTCATCCGAGATGCCAGTGTGCAAATATCCCTCTGTGCATCACGCATATAGATAAATGCATCCTTTATTTGTTCTAACGACAGTAAAACATTGTCCCTATCTAGGGTATCAATATTTTCAATCAGGGATTCTGACCAAACTACTCCAGCACTGCACATCCAGGCAGTTGCTATAGCTGGTCGTAGTATAACACCTGCATGTGTGTATATATTCTTTTGAATAACTTCCATCTTTCTATCTGATGGATCCTTAAGTGCGGCCGTCTCAGGAGAGGGTAACGCCACTTGTTTGGATAAGCGTGTGAGCGCCTTGTCCACCTTAGGGGGTGTTTCCCAGCGCGCCCTAACCTCTGGCGGGAAAGGGTATAATGCCAATAACTTTTTTGAAATTATCAACTTTTTATCAGGAGCAACCCACGCTTCATCACACACGTCATTTAATTCTTCTGATTCAGGAAAAACTGTTTGTAGTTTTTTCACACCATACATAATACCCTGTTTTACGGTATCTGTAGTATCAGCTAAATGTAACGTCTCCTTCATTGCCAAAATCATATAACGTGTGGCCCTACTGGAAAATACGTTTGAATTTCTACCGTCGTCACTGGAATCAGTGCCCGTGTCTGGGTCTGTGTCGACCGACTGAGGCAAAGGGCGTTTTACAGCCCCTGACGGTGTTTGAGGCGCCTGGACAGGCATTAATTGATTGTCCGGCCGCCTCATGTCCTCAACTGACTGTTTAAGGGAAGATAAACCATCACGTAATTCCACAAATAAAGGCATCCATTCTGGTGTCGACCCCCTGGGGGGTGACATCTGCATATTTGGCAATTGCTCCGCCTCCACACCAATATCGTCCTCATACATGTCGACACCACGTACCGACACACACCGCAAACTCACAGGGAATGCTCTAATGAAGACAGGACCCACTAGCCCTTTTGGGGAGACAGAGGGAGAGTCTGCCAGCACACACCACAAAGCGCTATATATACAAGGGATATCCTTATATTAAGTGCTCCCTTATAGCTGCTTTAATATATATATATATAGCCATTAATGTGCCCCCCCTCTCTGTTTTACCCTGTTTCTGTAGTGCAGTGCAGGGGAGAGACCTGGGAGCCGTTCTGACCAGCGGAGCTGTGACAGAAAATGGCGCCGTGTGCTGAGGAGATAGGCCCCGCCCCTTTTTCGGCGGGTTCTTCTCCCGCTATTTTTCCAGTCAGGCAGGGGTTAAATATCTCCATATAGCCCCTATGGGCTATATGTGAGGTATTTTTAGCCTTGTATAAGGTTTATATTTGCCTCTCAGAGCGCCCCCCCCCAGCGCTCTGCACCCTCAGTGACTGCCCAGTGAAGTGTGCTGAGAGGAAAATGGCGCACAGCTGCAGTGCTGTGCGCTACCTTATGAAGACTGAGGAGTCTTCAGCCGCCGGTTTCCGGACCTCTTCACGCTTCAGCATCTGCAAGGGGGTCGGCGGCGCGGCTCCGGGACCGGACTCCACGGCTGGGCCTGTGTTCGATCCCTCTGGAGCTAATGGTGTCCAGTAGCCAAGCAGCAAATCCACTCTGCATGCAGGTGAGTTTACTACTTTCCCCCTAAGTCCCACGTTGCAGTGATCCTGTTGCCAGCAGGACTCACTGTAAAGAAAAAAAACCTAAACTAAACTTTCTCTAAGCAGCTCTTTAGGAGAGCCACCTAGATTGCACCCTTCTCGTTCGGGCACAAAATCTAACTGGAGTCTGGAGGAGGGTCATAGGGGGAGGAGCCAGTGCACACCACCTGACCTAGTAAAGCTTTACTTTTTTGTGCCCTGTCTCCTGCGGAGCCGCTATTCCCCATGGTCCTTTCAGGAACCCCAGCATCCACTTAGGACGATAGAGAAACTCCATATAGTACAAATATTGAACCCCAAAAAGGCATGCAAGAGTTAAGGGGGCATAGCCCCTTGCGACGGTGTGAAGAGCACCCGTAGGGCGCGATGAAGCACCTAGTATATAGTATTACAGTGCAGCATTTTGGTGACCAACAGTATATAGTTGTACAGTAGACCATTGCTGTATCTTGCAGCTCTGTGTCACTGCAAGTATCCATTCCATATCTGTGCTGCATTTTTGTGAGCAGTATATATAGTATTACATTACAGCATTTTGGTGACCAACAGTATATAGTTGTACAGTAGGCAATTGCTGTATCTTGCAGCTCTGTGTCACTGCAAGTATCCATTCCATATCTGTGCTACATTTTTGTGAGCAGTATATAAAGTATTACAGTGCAGCATTTTGGTGACCAACAGTATATAGTTGTACAGTAGGCCAATGCTGTATCTTGCAGCTCTGTGTCACTTCTAGTATGCTGATCAGTGCTCAATATCTGCTGCATTGTTGTGACCAGTATGTATACTGTACTGTGTGACGTGTGTTATACACCTGGTGATTATACATCCTGCAATCTGTACTGAGCGATGTGTGAGATACACCTGGGGATTATACACCCTATATACTGTACTGTGTGATGTGTGTTATACACCTGGTGATTATACATTCTGTAATCTGTACTGAGCGATGTGTGAGATACACCTGGGGATTATACACCCTGTATACTATACTGAGCAATGTGTGAGATACACCTGGTGATTATACACCCTGTAGTATTATTATTATTATTATTATCCTTTATTTATATGGCACCACAAGGGTTCCGCAGTGCCCAATTACAAAGTACATAAATAATCAAACAGGAAAACAGCAACTTACAGTTGATGACAGTATAGGACAAGTACAGGGTAAATAAACATAGTTACATCAGCAGATGACACTGGAATATGTATCAGGTGGCAGAAGACTGCTGGATGTGGTACAGTTGAAGATTATTAAAGTAAGACAAAGGATAAGCACATGAGGGAAGAGGGCCCTGTTCGTGAGACTTACAATCTAAAGAGGAGCGGTAGACAGACATGGGTGACACAGATTGGGTACATAGAGAACGTGGAACAGAGGGTTAGGATGAGATTTGGCTGGGTTTGGTGAAGAAGTGGACCCCCAGAAGGCACAAGTCAATACTTAACATTGCAACATTTTACTGGGCTATGCAGGAGAAAATTAAAAACAGGGGGGGGGGGGGGGGGGAATCGATAACCTCTACCGCTTTCAAAAAGGTCAATGGAAACTGAAATAATGGACAACTACCTCATGGAAGCCAGATACAGTATACCAAACAGTACTTAGCAGAGTTAGGAATGAGTGCTTATGAAATACAATAACATTTTGTCATAATATTTCAGAAACTGCATGGCTGGTCTCTTGCACTCTTTTGCTCTAATACACCACCTGCTTTAGGATTTATATTCAAATACATTATGTCTCCATAATCCCAAAAACGTCAGTCTTCTCGGAAAGTGGTTTGTTCCTTTGTAAGGGAAAGAGAACAAACGTTCTCAAACAACGGTTTCTCAATTTCTTTTTCCTCTGGGAAGGAATTGTGGATTCGCAGGAATATCTGAGCATTTCTGTAATCAGAAAGCAGCGACTTTCTACAAATGTTTACGAATAATTCCAGTGATTTTGTCATTTTCTTCCAGTGATTTGGACCAATAATACCATTGATTAGAACGAATAATTCCAGTGATTTTGTCATTTTCTTCCAGTGATTTGGACAAATAATACCATTGATTAGAACAAATAATTCCAGTGATCTTGTCATTTTGCTTAGTCATCCAGTGACCTCGGTGCAAATTTTAGTACTAACAATAGTATTGTGAGGTGTGAGGTGTTCAGAATAGACTGGAAATGAGTGGAAATTGTGGTTATTGAGGTTAATAAGACTATAGGATCAAAATTACCCCCAAATTCTATGATTTAAGCTGTTTTTGAGGGGTTTTTGAAAACAACCACCCAAATCCAAAACACACCTGAATCCGACAAAAAATTTTCAGGGAGGTTTTGCCAAAACGCGTCCGAATCCAAAACACGACCGCGGAACAGAATCCAAAACCAAAATACAAAACCCAAAAATTTCCGGTGCACAACTCTAGTCAAAAGAAATGAATGCACATTGTTAGCGATAAAGTCAATTACAAGGAGAGCCCTCAGTAAGCAACTTACATTATGAGTACATTTTGAAATCTGAAAAGAAAAGAAGAAAACACTGAAAAGCGTAAAACAAGGAAGGGAGATAGGAGAGAAAAAACAAATAGCCCAATATATCGGGCCTGCATAACTACTGCAGAAGTAGGAACTAATATGCAATAGTATCGGGGAAAAAAAGGGGGTATCATGGCCTAATGCCACCACCCATGTAAACTTAGCACTATACAGTAATAAACAGTCTACCAAACCGCATAGCCCTAACACAAAATAGAGCATAGAACGAATTTAACCATTCTAACACAAATATGTAGAACTAAGGACATTAAAGTAGAGCAGTATCAGTATACAGTATGAAAAAGAAGAAAATAAGAACACCATGTAAAAAAATAACCCAGTATACTTAGCTAGTCGGTCCAGCACATGGTAGCTGGAACATAATGTCTCGGAGGAGAAAGGCACCCAATGAAAAAAAAACAGTCAGTCAGAGCACTGAATACGGAAAGAGTCTCAGGTGGTATCCCATTCTGTGTTGTGAGCAGAAGCCTTTGTAACTCCCGCCGGTAATTTTAATTAGTGATGTGCACCGGAAATTTTTCGGGTTTTGTGTTTTGGTTTTGGATTTGGTTCCGCGGCCGTGTTTTGGATTCGGACGCGTTTTGGCAAAACCTCCTAGAAATTTTTTTGTCGGATTCGGGTGTGTTTTGGATTCGGGTGTTTTTTTTTACAAAAAACCCTCAAAAACAGCTTAAATCATAGAATTTGGAGGTCATTTTGATCCCAAAGTATTATTAACCTCGATAACCATAATTTACACTAATTTTCAGTCTATTCTGAACCCCTCACACCTCACAAAATTATTTTTAGTCCTAAAATTTGCACCGAGGTCGCTGGATGGCTAAGCTAAGCGACACAAGTGGCTGACACAAACACCTGGCCCATCTAGGAGTGGCACTGCAGTGTCAGGCAGGATGGCACTTCAAAATATAGTCCCCAAAAAGCACATGATGCAAAGAAAAAAAGAGGCGCACCAAGGTCGCTGTGTGACTAAGCTAAGCGACACAAGTGGCCGAAACAAACACCTGGCCCATCTAGGAGTGGCACTGCAGTGTCAGACAGGACGGCACTTCAAAAAAATAGTCCCCAAACAGCACATGATGCAAAGAAAAAAAGAGGCGCAATGAGGTAGCTGTGTGACTAAGCTAAGCGACCCAAGTGGCCGACACAAACACCTGGCCCATCTAGGAGTGGCACTGCAGTGTCAGACAGGATGGCACTTCAAAAAATAGTCCCCAAACAGCACATGATGCAAAGAAAAAAAAGAGGCGCACCAAGGTCGCTGTGTGACTAAGCTAAGCGACACAAGTGGCCGACACAAACACCTGGCCCATCTAGGAGTGGCACTGCAGTGTCAGGCAGGATGACACTTCAAAAAAATAGTCCCCAAACAGCACATGATGCAAAGAAAAAAAGAGGCGCACCAAGGTCACTGTGTGACTAAGCTAAGCGACACAAGTGGCCGACACAAACACCTGGCCCATCTAGGAGTGGCACTGCAGTGTCAGGCAGGATGGCACTTCAAAAAAATAGTCCCCAAACAGCACATGATGCAAATAAAAAAAGAGGCGCACCAAGGTCGCTGTGTGACTAAGCTAAGCGACACAAGTGGCCGACACAAACACCTGGCCCATCTAGGAGTGGCACTGCAGTTTTCTAGCGAGAGGATGAGTGCTTCCATCCTCATGTGAATCTGAACCACTAGCCATGAACATAGGCCAGGGCCTCAGCCGTTCCTTGCCACTCCATGCCGTAAATGGCATATTGGCAAGTTTACGCTTCTCATCAGACGCTTTCAATTTTGATTTTTGGGTCATTTTACTGAACTTTTGTTTTTGGGATTTTACATGCTCTCTACTATGACATTGGGCATCGGCCTTGGCAGACGACGTTGATGGCATTTCATCGTCTCGGCCATGACTAGTGGCAGCAGCTTCAGCACGAGGTGGAAGTGGATCTTGATCTTTCCCTATTTTAACCTCCACATTTTTGTTCTCCATTTTTTAATGTGTGGAATTATATGCCAGTATCAATAGCAATGGCCTACTACTATATATACTGCGCACAACTGAAATGCACCACAGGTATGGATGGATAGTATACTTGACGACACAGAGGTAGGTAGAGCAGTGGCCTTCCGTACCGTACTGCTATATATACTGGTGGTCACTGTCAGCAAACTTCAAAACTAAAATGCACCACAGGTATAGAATCTAGATGGATAGTATACTTGACGACACAGAGGTAGGTAGAGCAGTGGCCTTCCGTACCGTACTGCTATATATACTGGTGGTCACTGTCAGCAAACTGCAAAACTAAAATGCACCACAGGTATAGAATCTAGATGGATAGTATACTTGACGACACAGAGGTAGGTAAAGCAGTGGCCTTCCATACCGTACTGCTATATATACTGGAGGTCACTGTCAGCAAACTGCAAAACTAAAATGCACCACAGGTATAGAATCTAGATGGATAGTATACTTGACGACACAGAGGTAGGTAGAGCAGTGGCCTTCCATACCGTACTGCTATATATACTGGTGGTCACTGTCAGCAAAACTCTGCACTGCACTCCTCCTATATAATACTGCTGGTCCCCAGTCCCCACAATAAAGCAGTGTGAGCACAGATATATGAAGCACACTGAGCACAGATATGGAGCGTTTTTCAGGCAGACAACGTATAATACTGGTGGTCACTGGTCAGCAAAACTCTGCACTGTACTCCTCCTCTATAATACTGCTGGTCCCCAGTCCCCACAATAAAGCAGTGTGAGCACAGATATATGCAGCACACTGAGCACAGATATGGAGCGTTTTTCAGGCAGACAACGTATAACACTGGTGGTCACTGGTCAGCAAAACTCTGCACTGTACTCCTCCTATATAATACTGCTGGTCTCCAGTCCCCACAATAAAGCAGTGTGAGCACAGATATATGCAGCACACTGAGCACAGATATGGAGCGTTTTTCAGGCAGACAACGTATAATACTGGTGGTCACTGGTCAGCAAAACTGTGCACTGTACTCCTCCTATATAATACTGCTGGTCCCCAGTCCCCACAATAAAGCAGTGTGAGCACAGATATATGCAGCACACTGAGCACAGATATGGAGCGTTTTTCAGGCAGACAACGTATAATACTGGTGGTCACTGGTCAGCAAAACTCTGCACTGTACTCCTCCTATATAATACTGCTGGTCCCCAGTCCCCACAATAAAGCAGTGTGAGCACAGATATATGCAGCACACTGAGCACAGATATGGAGCGTTTTTCAGGCAGACAACGTATAATACTGGTGGTCACTGGTCAGCAAAACTCTGCACTGTACTCCTCCTATATAATACTGCTGGTCCCCAGTCCCCACAATAAAGCAGTGTGAGCACAGATATATGCAGCACACTGAGCACAGATATGGAGCGTTTTTCAGGCAGACAACGTATAATACTGGTGGTCACTGGTCAGCAAAACTGTGCACTGTACTCCTCCTATATAATACTGCTGGTCCCCAGTCCCCACAATAAAGCAGTGTGAGCACAGATATATGCAGCACACTGAGCACAGATATGGAGCGTTTTTCAGGCAGACAACGTATAATACTGGTGGTCACTGGTCAGCAAAACTCTGCACTGTACTCCTCCTATATAATACTGCTGGTCCCCAGTCCCCACAATAAAGCAGTGTGAGCACAGATATATGCAGCACACTGAGCACAGATATGGAGCGTTTTTCAGACAGAGAACGGATAAAACTGGTGGTCACTGATCAGCAAAACTCTGCACTGTACTCCTCCAATATAATACCGCTGCTCCCCAGTCCCCACAATTAAGCAATAAGCACAAATATTTGCATCAACAATAATAAACGGAGAGGACGCCAGCCACGTCCTCTCCCTAACATTTCCAATGCACGAGTGAAAATGGCGGCGACGCGCGGCTGCTTATATAGAATCCGAATCTCGCGAGAATCCGACAGCGGGATGATGACGTTCGGGCGCGCTCGGGTTAACCGAGCAAGGCGGGAAGGTTTGAACCTGCCTCGGACCCGTGTAAAAAGGGTGCAGTTCGGGTGGGTTCGGATTCCGAGGAACCGAACCCGCTCATCACTAATTTTAATGGATATGTCCCAATCCATCAGTAATTTGACTCCGGCATCCAGTGATGAAATTGTGTAGGAGGAGTCATCATAGGAGACTATGAGCTTCACCGGAAACCCCCAATGATAGGTAATGTTGTGGCACAAAGGGCAGTAGTAATTGGAGCAAATGAACGTCTCTTGGCAAGGGTTAGTGCGGAGAAGTCCTTAAAATAAGAATTTACTTACCGATAATTCTATTTCTCGGAGTCCGTAGTGGATGCTGGGGTTCCTGAAAGGACCATGGGGAATAGCGGCTCCGCAGGAGACAGGGCACAAAAAGTAAAGCTTTAGGATCAGGTGGTGTGCACTGGCTCCTCCCCCTATGACCCTCCTCCAAGCCAGTTAGGTACTGTGCCTGGACGAGCGTACACAATAAGGGAGGAATTTTGAATCCCGGGTAAGACTCATACCAGCCACACCAATCACACCGTACAACTTGTGATCTAAACCCAGTTAACAGTATGATAACAGCGGAGCCTCTGAAAAGATGGCTCACAACAATAATAACCCGATTTTTGTAACTATGTACAAGTATTGCAGATAATCCGCACTTGGGATGGGCGCCCAGCATCCACTACGGACTCCGAGAAATAGAATTATCGGTAAGTAAATTCTTATTTTCTCTATCGTCCTAGTGGATGCTGGGGTTCCTGAAAGGACCATGGGGATTATACCAAAGCTCCCAAACGGGCGGGAGAGTGCGGATGACTCTGCAGCACCGAATGAGAGAACTCCAGGTCCTCTTTTGCCAGGATATCAAATTTGTAGAATTTTACAAACGTGTTCTCCCCTGACCACGTAGCTGCTCGGCAGAGTTGTAATGCCGAGACCTCTCGGGCAGCCGCCCAAGATGAACCCACCTTCCTTGTGGAATGGGCCTTAACCGATTTAGACTGTGGCAGGCCTGCCTCAGAATGTGCAAGTTGAATTGTGTTACAAATCCAACGAGCAATCGCCTGCTTAGAAGCAGGCGCACCCAACTTGTTGGGTGCATACAGTATAAACAGCGAGTCAGATTTTCTGACTCCAGCTGTCCTGGAACATATTTTCAGGGCCCTGACAACTCCTAGCAACTTGGAGTCCTCCAAGTCCCTAGTAGGTGCAAGGCACCACAATAAGCTGGTTCAGGTGAAACACTGACACCACCTTAGGGAGAGAACTGGGGACGAGTCCGCAGCTCTGCCCTGTCCGAATGGACAAACAGATATGGGCTTTTTTGAGAAAAAACCACCAATTTGACACTCGCCTGGTCCAGGCCAGGGCCAAGAGCATGGTCACTTTTTATGTGAGATGCTTCAAATCCACATATTTGACTGGTTTTAAACCAATGTGATTTGAGGAATCCCAGAACTACGTTGAGATCCCACAGTGCCACTGGAGGCACAAAAAAGGGGTTTGTATATGCAATACTCCCTTGACAAACTTCTGGACTTCAGGAACTGAAGCCAATTCTTTCTGGAAGAAAATTTACAGGGCCGAATTTGAACCTTAATGGACCCCAATTTGAGGCCCATAGACACTCCTGTTTTCAGGAAATGCAGGAAACGACCGAGTTGAAATTTCTTTGTGGGCCTTCCTGGCCTCACACCACGCAACATATTTTCGCCACACGTGGTGATAATGTTGTGCGGTCACCTCCTTTCTGGCTTTGACCAGGGTAGGAATGACCTCTTCCGGAATGCCTTTTTTCCCTTAGGATCCGGCTTTCCATCGCCATGCCGACAAACGCAGCTGCGGTAAGTCTTGGAACAGACATGGTACTTGCTGAAGCAAGTCCCTTCTTAGCGGCAGAGGCCATAAGACCTCTGTAAGCATCTCTTGAAGTTCCGGGTACCAAGTCCTTCTTGGCCAATCCGGAGCCATGAGTATAGTTCTTACTCCTCTACGTCTTATAATTCTCAGCACCTTAGGTATGAGAAGCAGAGGAGGGAACACATACACCGACTGGTACACCCACGGTGTTACCAGAACGTCCACATCTATTGCCTGAGGGTCTCTTGACCTGGCGCAATACCTGTCCCGTTTTTTGTTCAGACGGGACGCCATCATGTCCACCTTTGGTATTTCCCAACGGTTTACAATCATGTGGAAAAAACTTCTCAATGAAGTTTCCACTCTCCCGGGTGGAGGTCGTGCTGAGGAAGTCTGCTTCCCAGTTTCCATTCCCGGGATGAAAAACTGCTGACAGTGTTATCACATGATTTTCCGCCCAGCGAAAAGTCCTTGCAGTTTCTGCCATTGCCCTCCTGCTTCTTGTGTCGCCCTGTCTGTTTACGTGGGCGACTGCCGTGATGTTTTTCCCACTGGATCAATACCGGCTGACCTTGAAGCAGAGGTCTTGCTAAGCTTAGAGCATTATAAATTTACCCTTAGCTCCAGTTTATTTATGTGGAGAAAAGTCTCCATACTTGATCACACTCCCTGGAAATTTTTTCCTTGTGTGACTGCTCCCCAGCCTCTCAGGCTGGGCTCCGTGGTTACCAGCATCCAATCCTGAATGCCGAATCTGCTGCCCTCTAGAAGATGAGCACTCTATAACCACCACAGGAGAGACACCCTTGTCCTTGGATATTGGGTTATCCGCTGATGCATCTGAAGATGCGATCCGGACCATTTGTCCAGCAGATCCCACTGAAAAGTTCTTACGTGAAATCTGCCGAATGGAATTGCTTCGTAGGAAGCCACCATTTTTACCAGGACCCTTGTGCAATGATGCACTGTTTTTAGGAGGTTCCTGACTTGCTCGGATAACTCCCTGGCTTTCTCTTCCGGGAGAAACACCTTTTTCTGGACTGTGTCCAGAATCATCCCTAGGCACAGCAGACGTGTCGTCGGGATCAGCTGCGATTTTGGAATATTTAGAATCCACCCGTGCTGATTGTAGCAGTATCCGAGATAGTGCTACTCCGACCTCCAACTGTTCCCTGGACTATGCCCCTATTAGGAGATCGTCCAATTAAGGGATAATTAAGACGCCTTTTCTTCGAAGAAGAATCATCAATTCGGCCATTACCTTGGTAAAGACCCCAGGGTGCCGTGGACAATCCAAACGGCAGCGTCTGAAACTGACAGTGACAGTTCTGCACCACGAACCTGAGGTACCCTTAGTGAGAAGGGCAAATTTGGGACATAGAGGTAAGCATCCCTGATGTCCCGGGACACTATATAGTCCCCTTATTCCTGGTTCGTTATCACTGCTCTGAGTGACTTCATCTTAATTTGAACCTTTGTAAGTGTTCAAAAAAAAATTTTTAGAATAAGTCTCACCTAGCCTTCTGGCTTCAGTACCACAATATAGTGTGGAATAATACCCCTTTTCTGTAGTAGGAGGGGTAATTTAATTATCACCTGCTGGGAATACAGCTTGTGAATTTTTTCCCATACTACCTCCGTGTCGGAGGGAGACTTGGTAAAGCAGACTTCAGGAGCCTGCGAAGGGGAAACGTCTCGACATTCCCATCTGTACCCCCGGGATACTACTTGTAGGATCCAGGGGTCCTGTACGGTCTCAGCGCCATGCTGAGAACTTGTCAGACGCGGTGGAACGCTTCTGTTCCTGGGAATGGGCTGCCTGCTGCAGTCTTCTTCCCTTTCCTCTATCCCTGGGCAGATATGATCTTATAGGGACGAGAGGACTGAGGCTGAAAAGACGGTGTCTTTTTCTGCAGAGATGTGACTTAGGGTAAAAAACGGTGGATTTTCCAGCAGTTGCCGTGACCACCAGGTCCGATGGACCGACCCCAAACAAGTCCTCTTCCTGTATACGGCCATACTGTGCCGTTTGGAATCTGCATCACCTGACCACTGTCGTGTCCATAACATCTTCTGGCAGTTATGGACATCGCGTTTATTCATGATGCCAGAGTGCAAATATCCCTCTGTGCATCTCGCATATATAGAAATGCTCTATAGTCAATAAAATACTGTCCCTGTCAAGGGTATCAATATTTTTAGTCAGGGAATCCGACCAAGCCACCCTAGCTCTGCACATCCAGGCTGAGGCGATCGCTGGCCGCAGTATAACACCAGTATGTGTGTATATACTTTTTATTATATTTTCCAGCCTTGTCAGCTGGTCCTTGAGGACGGCCCTATCTATAGACGGTACCGCCACTTGTTTTGATAAGCGTGTGAGCGCCTTATCCACCTTAAAGGGTGTTTCCCAACGCGCCCTAACTTCTGGCGGGAAAGGGTATACCGCCCATAATTTTCTATCGGGGGGAACCCACGCATCATCACACACTTTATTTAATTTATCTGATTCAGGAAAAACTATGGTAGTTTTTTCACATCCCACATAATACCCTCTTTTGTGGTACTTGTAGTATCAGAAATACGTAACACCTCCTTCATTGCCTTTAACGTGTGGCCCTAATAAGGAATACGTTTGTTTATTCACCGTCGACACTGGATTCAGTGTCCCTGTCTGTGTCTGTGTCGACCGACTAAAGTAAACGGGCGTTTTAAAACCCTTGACGGTGTTTTTGAGACGTCTGGACCGTACTAATTGTTTGTCGGCCGTCTCATGTCGTCAACCGACCTTGCAGCGTGTTGACATTATCACGTAATTTCCTAAATAAGCCATCCATTCCGGTGTCGACTCCCTAGAGAGTGACATCACCATTACAGGCAATTGCTCCGCCTCCTCACCAACATCGTCCTCCTACCTGTCGACACACACGTACCGACACACAGCACACACACAGGGAATGCTCTGATAGGAGGACAGGACCCACTAGCCCTTTGGAGAGACAGAGGGAGAGTTTGCCAGCACACACCAAAACGCTATAATTATATAGGGACAACCTTATATAAGTGTTTTCCCTTATAGCATCTTAATATATATATAAGCATATCGCCAAATTAGTGCCCCCCCTCTCTGTTTTAACCCTGTTTCTGTAGTGCAGTGCAGGGGAGAGCCTGGGAGCCTTCCCTCCAGCCTTTCTGTGAGGGAAAATGGCGCTGTGTGCTGAGGAGATAGGCCCCGCCCCTTTTTCAGCGGCCTCGTCTCCCGCTCTTAACGGATTCTGGCAGGGGTTAAATATCTCCATATAGCCTCCGGAGGCTATATGTGAGGTATTTTTAGCCAAATTAGGTATTCATTTGCCTCCCAGGGCGCCCCCCTCCCAGCGCCCTGCACCCTCAGTGACTGCCGTGTGAAGTGTGCTGAGAGGAAAATGGCGCACAGCTGCAGTGCTGTGCGCTACCTTTAGAAGACTGAGGAGTCTTCTGCCGCCGATTCTGGACCTCTTCTTACTTCAGCATCTGCAAGGGGGCCGGCGGCAAGGCTCCGGTGACCATCCAGGCTGTACCTGTGATCGTCCCTCTGGAGCTGATGTCCAGTAGCCAAGAAGCCAATCCATCCTGCACGCAGGTGAGTTCACTTCTTCTCCCCTAAGTCCCTCGTTGCAGTGATCCTGTTGCCAGCAGGACTCACTGTAAAATAAAAAACCTAAGCTAAACTTTCCTAAGCAGCTCTTTAGGAGAGCCACCTAGATTGCACCCTTCTCGGCCGGGCACAAAAATCTAACTGGCTTGGAGGAGGGTCATAGGGGGAGGAGCCAGTGCACACCACCTGATCCTAAAGCTTTACTTTTTGTGCCCTGTCTCCTGCGGAGCCGCTATTCCCCATGGTCCTTTCAGGAACCCCAGCATCCACTAGGACGATAGAGAAAAATCTGTAGCCCACCCAGGGCATCCGAATCACTGGCTAACCTCGCCGCTCGGAGAATACGTTTTTTTGTGGAGAAGTGTACTCGAAGCAGTGTGTCTTTAAGAAAAGTAGACAAAACAGTACAAGGATGAGGAAGGCGGTGAATCTGATCTATCAAACGTTCCCGCTCCTCAGCAGTTGGTTGGAGCTTACAGAACAGAATCAAGACATATGGGGATATTTACTAAGCAGTGATAAGAACGGAGAAGTGAACCAGTGGAGAAGTACCCATAGCAACCAGTCAGCACTAAAGTAACATCTATAATTTGCATACTATAAATATATACAGAGCTGCTGATTGGTTGATGGGGCAACTTATCCATTGACTCACTTCTCCGCTCTTATCACTGCTCAGTAAATGTCCTCCATAGTTCTCTAATTCAGAATTGGAGACCGAATCCGGTATACCTCGAAATTTAATGTTATTCCGCCTGGACCTCCCCTCCAAATCAGTAACTTTGTTTTTAAGTGCGTCAAGCTCAGTTTGTTGAAGATCATGGGAAGTAATAAGGACACCAACTCCTCCATTTTCCTTTCCAAATGATCAGTACGGTCCCCAATAGCCACCAATTCAGTCTTAACTTCGCGAATAGCAGCTGTTAAATCTTTAGATAGGTCCTCTTTAAAGGCCGAGAGAAATTGTCAGAGCGATAGCGATTTAACTGTGAGAGGAGAATCCGAATCACAATCAACTCCCATAACAGAAAAAGGACTTTTAGAGCTACTCAATGATGCACCCTCAGGTGAGGGGGAGGTGGATGCACCAGATGGAGAAGAGGACGTACGCATCGTCTTCTGAGTAGGAAAAGACACACAGGGGGAGGCATCCCTTTGGCTTTCTTAGGAGGCATGGTAGCAGCAGACAATTTGTGAACAAACGTCACCGCCTTAGTGTGTAGAATGAAAGAACAGGCAACTACAGTATGTAGAAGGCATATGCGGTTATATGTTACATGGGTGGCGTATCTAGA
This sequence comes from Pseudophryne corroboree, assembly GCF_028390025.1. Classification (NCBI taxonomy): domain Eukaryota; kingdom Metazoa; phylum Chordata; class Amphibia; order Anura; family Myobatrachidae; genus Pseudophryne; species Pseudophryne corroboree. The sequence goes on along the minus strand of NC_086447.1, from coordinate 688,550,773 downwards.
AGCATGACGTTACTTTGCGTGCTCAATGGAAAAGGTCCACTTCACAGATGTGAATCAAGTTGCCACATGGCCCATACCAGGATGGCAGCCGCCAGATCCACTATAGCGGAGGTATACCTTTGGCCCCGTGTCGTGACACAATCCAAACCCCAAATATAGTAGCTCAGAATCTGCTGCTAGCAACAATTGTGAAAATGAGGATTAATTGAAAACATTAGCCAAGTAGTGGTGCAGTAAAACAAGGTGTAAGGACTGCTTTTGTAAGTACTTGTAAGCAGTAAGCAAACCCCCATGCTACTAATAGTGCCAGGGAACACTAACAGGGGGGTACCCCGTCAGCCATTTAGTGTGGGGAGAAATAAGCAGGGAGAGGGTGAGGACAGCTGAGAGTCAGGAGAGACTCACCACCGCCCCGCAGACATGCAGAGTGCGCCCAATCAGAGGACACAGCATGTGGACCAGACTGAACACCACATCTCAGGAGCCAGCCAGGGCTGGGAGGTAGCAGTCACTAAAAACAGAGACCCGCAGGAGGAGAGAGGAGACAGCAATCTCTGGGCGCAGCACTTCTGATCGCGGGCGCCGGGGATCAACACCGCACCTCTGAGGCAGCAGATAGCCGAGCCCGAAGACCAGGATCCGCGGTATCAGGTAGGAGAAGGCAGCGGCAGGTCCTCGGGGCAGGGGAAAGGCCAGACTCCCGGGGTTAAGGGACACAGGGACCTCTTACCGGACAGCAACATACAGCCCCCAGCTTCAACAGGGTGTACAGGCTTCAACCCGCAGAAATGCAGGAGGCATCTCCTAGCTCCGAGAGCTGAAACACCTAATGCGGACAGACTGATGTGAAAAAATATAGGTGGACTGAGGTCCACAGCAACTCGTGTCCAATGCAAAAAATAGATTTATGTAGGCGCCGGCTGGGAGCTCTCTATAGGAACATCTTCACCAGTTGCCTGTCAGACCACGCCCCAGTGCAATGTTTTTTGTGCCACTATGCTAACAACAATGAGAAACAAGAGATGACTCCAGGGGCTGTCTATTCCATTGGACTTAATGGGCAGTTGCCCAAGGGCCCCGTGAGTCTAAGGGCCTTTATCTGATAGCTGAGGTTCCTATGTTTCCAAAGGTAAATCAGCCCTGGGGAATCGGAGATATATGATTTCAAAGCAGCGGTCCCTGTCCGAGCCTATTAATTGTTCTTCCTGGCCAGATATCTCCAGTTTGGTCTTTAGAGTTTTTCTGAGTATAATCCAAAAGCTGGAACTCACCTCTTTCGGTGGATACTGGTACAGTAGCTTGTCTCTACCGGAGATATCAGCTTTCCAGCAGCCGGTCTCTGCTACAGCTCCATACACCTGGGATGTGGTTTTATATTTTTGTTGGTGTATTGCTCCAGCTCCTGGACCCCGATCCCGAAGACCCTGGTACTTCCTGAAAGGTGGGACTCTCTAGTTTTTTAGCCCATTGAAAGCTTAGAAATCCACCCTAAGGAACCAGGGATATTTGTGGCCAAACAAGCTGCCTACTGCTGGAGGATGGGGAGGGGCCCCAATGTTTTGCTTTGCCCAAGGGCCTATACTGCTACGACTGCCCTGATGATTCCACCAAATGTCACATTAAGTTCAGTAATTATGTTGAAATGCAGGATTGTGAGTTTTTCTGCTGTGTGTGTCTAGATAGATAGATAGATAGCCTATATACATTATGTGTGTTGAAAAAAAAAAGCCATTTAAATGTTTATTTTAGAAATGCAAAAACAAAAAAAGGCTACAAAATTCTACCTTTAATCTAGTGAGCTATAAAAACAAGAATAATTACAAGAACTATAGGACTAACCTTTTGCTAGGTGCATGCTCATTAAAATTGTTATGTTATTTAGCCTTAAACACACTGTGCTATGATAAAAAAATAAAAAAAAAGTACAGTAATATCCTAGTCCGCAGTAACAGAAGTGGTACTGGGCAACATTATATGCCTCTGGGTCCAATGTATGAAGCTCTTTACAAAAATGTAAATGTTGCGGCCAAGAGAAAAAGTGAATAATAGGAATAAGAAATCAGCACTACTTCCATGAAGAGTTTACAGTCTGAGGGGGAAATTGAATTGTTCCTATTAATTTATAATAATAAAAATGTCTGTTAGTGCAATTTTTTACCCGATAATGTTGTCCAGCAATTCAACTCTTGCTCATTTTTTTCAGGCGAAAATTGACCTGTTTTCATGCAAAAACACATGTATCTGGGATTAGTTCCCCTACCCATGTGTTTTCACAATCATGTTTATGAAAAAAATGACACTTATCTGGGATTTTGTAACCCCTGGCTCCAGACAGGTGGGAAAAAAAATCCTGGATAATTCCGGCTGTCCGGGGCAATTAAGTTATCTAATGGGGATCAATTAGCCATGGTAATTTACTGCAGCTAATTGAATTGCCTCCTGACTCGCAAATCAGTTTATAATCTAAATCACTTAAAACAAAACAGGTGCAGTGGCAAATGGTTATATATAAAGTACACACACTATGGGGGAATGTAATAGGGTGTGAAACTGAGAGATTTTGGGAGCGTTCTCCTGTTGTTTTAAAATGGCAATCATTTACATTGAAAAAGTAACCCAAATATCTCACTTTCTGATTCTAACACCCTATTACATACCCACTATATGTCTTTGATTTAATCAGCATACATTTCAAATGATTTTTACAAGCATGCTAAGTAATACAGTAGGAATATATATACACAAAGCAAAATATCCTGGCCACGTGCATTAATGTGTGCATACAGTTTCTAGAAAAAGCAAACAAAGGCATTTGCATTATTTTTTCATAATATCAGTAACAAGTGAAATACTGTATGTATACAGTACCTCTCCTGCCACTACAGAAATACACTGTTCTTAACCAGGGATTTACCCTCTCACTATTTCAAAATTAGTAATACAGTTACTACAGTATATAACCTACATGATCATCCTCTATCTCATTCTCTATTTGATAAATGCAGTGAATATACCAGAGTTGTAATGGTTGCCATGTGCTTAGTGTAGAGGTATTGCCTGTCACTGCAACATAGTAACATATGTGGAAACAATGGTCCGATGCAATATATAGCTGTTATAAGTAGCAATTCATGTATACTCACCCTTCCGGTGAAGCAATGCGGTACTCCGGACTCCAGCGATGCTGTCTTATCCAGTGGTGCCCTTCAGTGATGATTGGAGTAAGGCGGCGGGTCCGTCTGCTCATGCGCCGCCACCTGACCTCCCGGGAGGCTGCAGTGGCTGATGGGAGGTCAGGGGGCGGAGCCAGCATGGGTACCGGATAGAGAGCAGGGAAGCATTGATCTTCCCTACAGTTACCAGACCACAGGTCAGGCTGCATCATCTTGAGATGGCAAACCTGAACTCCATGGAGAAGCGGAAAGTTGATCTTATTAAAGTATGGTGATGCGATTCAGCTGCGGAGCGGGGAAGCCAAGCCGTGCATAGCACAAAGCATAGAAAAGCCCTGTTTAACGCAAAACAGGGCTTTTCTCTGCTACATGAATAGACCCCTAAGACTCAAACAAATGAAGACACAGTTGCTTACAGCATGCATCGAATGCTTGTTGTTTGTATAGTTGCCACTTGAATAACTTCTGTATGAGGTTACTGTTCTATGAATTGTCTGTATGCCAGTGTGATTGCATAGCTTGTGTATATACACATGCATATACACACAAACACACACACATATAATACATACATGTACAAACACACATACATATACACACACATAAACACATACACACATAGGTGGTCATTCTGAGTTGTTCGCTAGCTGTTTTCGTTCGCAGCGTTTAGGCAAAAAAATCTGCACTTCTGCGCATGCGTATGCAGCACAATCCGCATGCGCAATGTACTTTCACAACAGCCAAAGTAGTTTCACACAAGGTCTATCGAAGCTTTTCAGTCACATTGCTGGCCGCGGAATGATTGACGTGAAGTGGGCGTTTCTGGGAGGTAACTGACCGTTTTCTAGGAGTGTGTGAAAAAATGCAGGTGTGTCAGATACAAACGCAGGCGTGCCTGGGGAAACGCAGGCGTGGCTGGACAAACGCAGGGTGTGTTCGTGACGTCAAAACAGGAACCAAGTAGTCTGAAGTGATCGCAAACTCGGAGTAGGTCTGGAGCTGCTCAGAAACTGCACAATCTTTTTTAGTAGCAGCGCTGCGATCCTTTCGTTCGCACTTCTGCTAAGCTAAGATACACTCCCAGAGGGCGGTGGCTTAGCATTTGCACGGCTGCTAAAAGCAGCTAGCGAGTGAACAACTCGGAATGAGGGCCATAGAACACATATACACACATGTAACACATGGGGGATTTAAATCTTAACGCGCCCCCTATCTACCATCTAAAGTGACGGGAGATAGAGGGGCAATATTCAAATAGCCCCGTTATCGCCCCTTTCGCGCCCAGTACAGTCGGGTTTAGGCACGCAAAGCACCTAAACCCGGCTAAAGTGATGGGCGCGATCGTGAAGAGACTTGTATGGGCACCCAAACGAGTCTCTTTACGCGCATTTCAGCTCGCTCCTCCGGGGGTAGCAAGCTGAAATGAACTTCGCATGCCCGTCAACATTAGAATAGCTGCAGGTGGGCGCAATCGCAGGCGGGAGCAGGGGGCCAGATTCAAATATTCCCCCCCTGCTCCCTCCCGCGATCATGCTCCCCCCCGAGGCTATTCTAATGTTGCTGCGGACAGGCGCGTCAAGTTCATTTCAGCTCACTACCCCCGGAGGAGCGAGCTGAAATACGACTAAAGAGACCCGTTTGAGCGCCCAAATGGGTCTTTTCATAATTGCACCCATAAGTTTAGTCAGGTTTAGGTGCTTTGTGATAGGGGTGATAACGGGAGCAATTTGAATATCGCCCCTCTATCTCACATACACTGGAGCCTGCCCTGAAGAAAGAGGTGAGGATGCTGCCCGCAGGATGTCATTGCTGAGGCACATTTTACCTTTAGGCCCCGCCCAAAATGGCAAAATTCCATGATTCGCGGGTTGGCGGTAAGGGAGCAGAGCCAATTTGATGTGATTTTAGGTGAATTATGTCATTTTGGCTCTGACCCCCTCAGCGCCAAGACAAAAATCATGGCATACAGCCGCAAGGGGGCGGGGCTCCAAACACTGGCCATAGGACCACGGCTACACGATGCACCCAAGGTAACCCCCCACCTCCTCCCCCTGTGCCACCTGTGTACTTACCTCCCGTGCTTTGGGACAGGGGCTGCCACTGCTTAAACTGCACATGGCGCAAGGCAAAGCAGCTTCCGAGTCCCTTCATCAGCAGCATGGATGTGATGTGTCAGGTGCAGCTGATGAGGGTACTCGGGAGCTCTGCTGTATGCAGCCTGAGCAGCGGCAGGCCCCTGTCCCAAATAGCGAGTTCAGATTACCCTGTGTGCGGGCCCCAGGACGACCGCCCCTGTCTCCCCTCCCTTAAGCCATCCCTGTTGATTGAGACTGAGACAGTCTAAATACATATAAGGGCTACCGACGCAATCTCAATCTTTGGGTATGATTCTGATTCGGGAATAAAGTAAGAAAGAGTGAGTCACTGTGCACCTGGACAAACCATTTTGGTAATGAAAGGGGCACAAGTACATGTATTTTTCTGCAGCAGGTTACATTGGATTCCACAGGGAAACATGGGGGCGTAGAGTGGATCTTGATCCAGAGGCACCAACAGGCTAAAGCTTTAGGCTGTCCCAGGATGCATTGGGGTCTCCTCTATAACACTGCCTCCAGGCACTGTGAGCTCAGTTTTTCAGTTGGTGCTGCAGCAGCAGGTCACCTAACAGGAGGGCTGCACTGGGCAGCCCTGAAAAAGCTTTTTCTGACAGAAAATGTCTTCAAAACTGGGCTATCAGCGCTGTATATCATGGTGACACTTCAGCGCTGCAGCGCCATCATCTCCCAAGCGGCGTCGGGACGTGCGGTGAAGTAAATGGCTTAGGGGGCACTGGCTAGCACCTGAGCCAGATTTACACACAATATATGAGCCAAAGGGTGCATCTGGGCATTATACACAGGTGCAGCAGTATAAACTCCTGGAAATTTGGTGAGATTGATCAAAGATGTGCGGAAAAGATAGGCTGCCTCACCTGCCATAGATTTTTTACCCCAGAGTTTTGGCAATAAAAATGATTAGAACAATGCAAAGATGATATTTCAAACAAATTATTTTTATTTTTCATATACTTTATACAGTAAAAACTCTGGCACAAACATTAGTATGACAGGAAAGGCTCTGCCTCACCCCACCGCATGTCACTGCCGCTGTCAGTTACCTGGTACTTGCGGCGAAGACGTTCCGGCTTTAGGCACACAGTTGCAGTCGCTCTCTTGGTTCACGTGGCTGCTACGGGGAGAAGGTAAGAGGGTCCCCCAGGCGGGACCTGCCATTAAATCGTGTTCCATCCGCAACCTAGGGAGACGGGTTGTGGCGCTGGCAGGGACACTGTTACCTAGCAGGGACCCCACTAGACCACCAGGGCAATAGAGCACAGGTTGGGTGTACTAACTCCCCATTTAATAAGGCTCGCTAGTACCTGGGGTGGAAGTCCAGCATAGGGGCGCTTGACCTGTAGCCTCTCCCCGGCCCAGGGAGACATCTACTGCAGATTTTCCCACCATGGAGCTGCCTCACACTCTCCCTCATTCCCTGACTGAGACGCTGGGCGCCATTTTCTAAGCATAGTTACAATTGGTCTCTGGGACTGCAGGGCAAGGTCTCCCTTGTAAAGCCGCCTGCATATAGCGCTGTGTCTTTTACAAACACTTGAGTATTCTACATGTCTTTATACAGACAGCGTTAGTTAAGAAAAAGTGTACCTACAGTATTACAGGATATATTGTACGAGTATTCTGAAATATACCTGCGGTCTAGGACTGTGCTGTGATATATATATATATATCTGTACATATACTAGTCCAGTGCAGTTTTATTGTCATAATAATTATGTGCATTGTCTGTGACTGTGTGTGCCTGTATCTGCTGTGTGGGCTCACTTTCAGTGTTTCCCAGATATATCTATCTCTATGGGGGTAATTCTGATTTGATCGCAGCAGCAAGTTTGTTAGCAAATGGGCAAAACCATGTGCACTGCAGGGGAGGCAGATATAACATTTGCAGAGAGAATTAAGATTTGGGTGGGTTATTTCATTTCTGTGCAGGGTAAATACGGGCTGCTTTATTTTTACACTGCAATTTAGATTTCAGTTTGAATCACCCCACCCAAATCTAACTCTCTCTGCACATGTTATATCTGTCCCCCCTGCAGTGCACATGGTTTTGCCCAACTACTAACAAATTTGTTGCTGCGATCAACTCAGAATTAGGTCCTATATTCTGTACCCTAGGGGACTAGGGAGGTCATTCCGAGTCGTTCGCTCTGAAAATTTCTTCGCATCGCAGCGTTTTTCCGCTTAGTGCGCATGCGCAATGTCCGCACTGCGACTGCGCCAAGTAAATTTGCTATGAAGTTTGGATTTTTACTCACGGCTTTTTCTTCGCTCAGGCGATCTTAGTGTGATTGACAGGAAATGGGTGTTACTGGGCGGAAACAGGCCGTTTTATGGGCGTGTGGGAAAAAACGCTACCGTTTCCGGAAAAAACGCAGGAGTGGCCGGAGAAACGGAGGAGTGTCTGGGCGAACGCTGGGTGTGTTTGTGACGTCAAACCAGGAACGACAAGCACTGAACTGATCGCAGATGCCGAGTAAGTCTGGAGCTACTCAGAAACTGCTACGAGGTGTGTAATCGCAATAGTGCGAATACATCGTTCGCAATTTTAAAATGCTAAGATTCACTCCCAGTAGGCGGCGGCTTAGCGTGTGCAATACTGCTAAAATCGCCTTGCGAGCGAACAACTCGGAATGAGGGCCTAGGTGCGTTAGGGTCATATATATAGTGTGTCACGGTATTTACCCATTACGTGTATTCTACTGTGTACTCAGTCACATAATACTGGATTTATTCGCTGGTGTTGTGTACTGTGTCTACAGTCACATCCTAACTGATTTATTCGCAGGTATTGTACTCTGTCTGGCTTTACTAAGTCGCTCTGTTGTTGCCTGTGGTGTATCTATAATGGGTGCAGTGTGTGCAGAGCAACACGGGCCCCTGGGTCCAGAGGGGGCACACACCGCACACACTGCACCACTTTCTTCTATACTCACCTTTCCGGCGTCCATCGGTGACTGTGTGTGTGTGTGGGCCCCCTCCTCTCCTGTAGCGCACTGAGCACTAGAGACTCTGGTCCAGTGCCGAGAATCTAAAGCGCATGCGCAGGACTATGAAGAAAATTACACGCCGCCATTTTTTCGGAGTCCTGCGCATGCGCTGTAGACTCTGCCACTGTGACAGAGTCTCAGCGTTGAGAGCACTATCAGCGGCGGTGACGGCTACAGGAGAGGAGGGGGACCACACGCGGAGTCTGCATACGGGTCACCTCCTCTCTAGAAATGCCTCTGGTTGTTGTATTTATGTACAATGTCTTACAAGAAGGGCAGTAAGTCTGTGGACGCTCCTGCATCATGCAGAGCATGCGTCTGTGTACTATGTGTCATACATCTCCCAGTCAGTCCGCAGTTCCTGTAACCAATCAGGAGCAACCCTGGACTGCGTTAGAAAACCTACTGTGTACTCTGGTGGAACGCCTTACGCCCCCTATGGGACCACCTGTGCCATTACAGCCACAAATTGTCCCTATGGTTAATCTGCCTTGGGTGGAAAATTTGTCTTAACCAGTAGCATCAATAACTTATTCCTTGGTCAGGCAAAAATCTACTCCAGGTCACTCTCGTTCATGTCTCAAGGTCATCTAAGCGGGCTGCTTCCTCCTCACAATCCACTAATCTCTCAGATGTTTCATCTGAAGAGGAGGGGGAGCATACTGTCCTGTCAGACACTGAATCGTTGCTTTTACGCAAATCCTACAAATCACTGATGATGAGGATTCCACTACTGTGGCTAAGAAAACTGATATGTTTAAACGGCAGAAGGTGCTTAAAAATCTATTACCCCATTCTGACCATTTGGTGGACATCAGGCAGGAGCTCTGGTCTAATCCAGGGAAGAAATTCCTTCTGTCTAAACGGGCCTTGGGAAAATTCACCGCCGGTGGATTCTCATGTCACCCGTCTAGTGGTGTCATCCACTCTGCCTGTCACCACTGTCATTTCAAAGAAGAAACCGATAGATAAGCATATGGAGGGATACCTGAAGACTATTTACTCCCTTACAGGTGCTGTACATAGACCCACTATTGCAGCCTCTTGGGCTGCAAAAGGAATTGAAGCATGGGTTCAGGCCGTTGCATCAGAAGGCGGGTGCGGGACGCACCCAGGTATCACCCATGGAAGGGGTGACACCAAGTGCTGGCTCTTCTGCAGTGACAGGACCCGAGTGATGCAGTGTGATAATCCTCTGAAGCACTCGGCTCCTGTCACAGAAAAGGAGCCGGCACTGCACGCTGCCTAGTCTCCGGGGGCAGCCAGCATCTCAGAGGAAGCTGGATTCACCCCCGCAGTGAAGAACAGGAGACCCATGAGGCCACACCCTTATAAATTAGGCCATGCCCCCTTTTTGGCCGCCCGCGGCTCCGGCAGGGTGAGTGTGTGGGGGGGGGGGGGTGTAGTGATGCAGAGTGCGCACCGGGTGTACCCACACCTGGTGACGCCTCTGGGTTCAGGCATTAGAGGCACAGCTGCCCAAGGATATATCTGACAATGCCAGACAATACCTGTCCCATATTACCACCGCTGCCTATTACATTCAGGAGGCGTCCTATGAGGCGAGAGTGTTGGCAGCCAAGGCGTCAATTACATCTGTCCTGGCTCGCCATATTCTGTGGTTGAGTTCATGGAAGGTGGACCTAGACTACAAGAAGACCTTAGAGGTACTCCCCTTTAAGGGGGACATTTTGTTTGGGGAAGACCTAAATAAAATTGTGTCTGATTTGGCGCCTGCTAAGACTGCCTTTTTCCCAAATACTAATCCTTCTGCACAGAAGGCTTAAGGTACCACTTTTCGTTCATTTCGGCCTCAAGGGAAAGCAGAAGGTCAGGCATACCCGAGACAATCTTGTGCGCCCAAAACCACTAAGCCCAAGGCAAAGCAGTCCTGGGTGCCCCATCAGCCTGCTTCTAAACAAGACAAGCCTGCTGCATGATGGGGCGGGCCTCTCCCTGAGGGACCCCAGGGTGGGAGGCCAACTTCTGCAGTTCACCCAGGTCTGGTTAAAGACCACTTCAGACACATGGGTGCACAAAGTTGTCTTTCATAGTTACACTGTCTCTTTCAAGAGTTGTCCCCCTCGCCAGTTTTGCACCATGATTATCCCTTCGGATCCATTAAAGGTGCAAGCACTACAAAAGGTTGTGGGTTTCCTCCTGAATACAGGAGTGGTAGTGCCAGTTTCTCTGGTCCAGAAAGGCAGTGGTTACTACTCGACCCTTTTTCTAGTTCCGAAACCCAATGGGTCTTTCCGGCCTATTCTCAACCTCAAATCACTGAGAGTGAGTGAGTGTCCAAGTTCCGTATGGAAACACTGCGCTCGATTGTAGTGGCTATGGAACCCATAGACTATATGGTATCCCTGAATATACAGGATGTGTACCTGCATGTACCTATTGCCATGTCACATCAGCAGTATCTGTGGTTTGCTATTGGCAATCTCCACTATCAGTTCCAGGCTCTACCATTTGGACTAGCTATGGCTCCTCGGATCTTCACCAAGGTCATTGCCATAATGACGGCCCATCTCTGTTACCAGGGAGTCAGGATCCTGCCATATCTGGATGACTTGCTAATTCTGGTAAACTCCCACAATGTCCTCCTCAGTCATCTGGCCTGATGGTGTTGGCATTTGACATGGTATGCTCAATTTCATTCTCGCCCTCTGCAGAGGTTGATCCTTTCCAAGTGGGACGGCCTACCTCATCGGATCAGATCTCACATGATCACTTTGACTCCTGAGGTTCGTCTGTCGCTGACCTGGTGGCTACAGGACCAGCAATTGAGCACGTGCCGTCCCTTCTGGATCCCCGACTGGGTCCTGCTGACAACGGATGCCAGTCTAAGGGGATGGGGTGTGGTGTTGGAGCAACACTCTTTTCAGGGTTGATAGACCAAGGAGGAGTCATTCCTCCCAATAAACATTCTGGAGTTGCCGGCAGTGTTCAATGCGCTATCTCTTGCCCTGCCTCTGGTACAGTACAGGCCTGTTCAAGTACGGTCAGACAACACCACCACTGTGGCATACATAAACCATCAAGGTGGCACTTGAAGCCACATGGCAATGGTGGAAGTGTCAAAAATCCTTTGTTGGGCGGAACGCCATCTGCCAGCAATATCGGCAGTGTTCATTCCAGGTGTCCTGAACTGGGAAGCGGACTTCCTTAGTCACCAGGACGTGCACGCCGGCAAGTGGAGTCTTCATCCAGAAGTCTTTCAACTCCTAGTCGACAAGTGGGGCCTACCAGACATAGACCTGATGGCATCGCAACACAATCACAAGGTTCTGATCTTTGGATCAAGAGCCAGGGACCCGTTCCGGTTCCAGCGCCCATGTGAGGAGAAGCTGATTGCTGCAGCTCTCCTTCACCCTCGGTAACCGGAGCACACAGCGCCTCCCGCTCGCGGCTTTTCTCCGCACCTGGCGCACACTACCTGTGGGAAAGTGCTGGGGACTGGATGGAAAGGTTTCTGTCCTCCCCCATGCCCCCTAAAGCCCAGAGATCGAGGTCTGAAAAACGGCCGGGGGAATCCAAGATGGCCACCGCACCTAGCTCACAAATGAGTCTGCACGCTGCTGGCAGCATTAAACAGGCATTTGCAAAACACATTTCTCCCTCAGGTGAGCCTGACTGTTCCCCTGCCTCTCCAGTGACTTATGCTGATGTAGTGAGAGCTGTTAGGGATGCCATGGAGCCTATCATGGATGCACATGCTGCTAAAATGCAGCAGGCAGTAAAAGACCTAAAATCCCAAATCAAGCAGTTATCTAAGACTGTTCTTACAAATGAACAAAGGCTGGGGGAGACTTTTCAGGATGTTGGGGATCTTAAGCACAGATATGATGAGCTCCAGAAATCTCACTTTCAGCTGCTGAACAAGGTTGACGATCTTGAAAATAGATCGAGGAGATCGAATCTTCAGGTGCTGGGGCTCCCTGAGTCACTGAAAGGTCCTGATTTGACTCTTTTTTTTACAAACGTCCCTCCTTGATTTGTTGCATATCCAAGATGAATGCACTGGCTTAGTTATCGAGAGAGATCACAGACTGGGTCCCCCATGTTCTTCACCTAATAGCAGACCACGTGTGGTTATAGTTAAACGTCTGAACTTTCTCCATAAGGAGGCAATATGGACGGCATCCAGGAGGCATAGGAATTTACAATGGGAGGGAGCTCGTTTGGCCATTTTCCAGGACTACTCCGCGGAGGTATCCCGGGCACGTCGGGAATTTACCCCCCTTTGCTCCCGTTTGGTAAAGGCGAATAAAAAATTTGCTCTGCTCTTCCCTGCAAGACTACGCCTGTTTGATGGAAATTCTTTCCGGGACTTTACAAATCTTGCAGATGCAGAGGCTTATGTTTCTGAGGCATCCAAGGCAGATGACGACTCCTCTCAGGCAGATGACACCCTGGATCGAGATGGCTGAGTATTGCTTCTGGACTTCTCTGTTTCCGGTTATGTCTGCCAATTTAATTATTGCTGTAGAATCTGCTGCAGGTGTTTTTTCCCCCAAAAGAGACTTTGGTCTTATACAGCGGGCTGAACCTTTTTGCCTTGTTTTCTGTTTTAGATTTTTCTTATTCATCTGTTGTCTTTTTGTGGCTATGTAATCTTTCTAGAATGGTTATATATGCTTAGCGGAGATATCTCCCCCTACTTCTTATGTGACAGGCTGCGTTTTTCTTTTTCTGTAACATGCTCTGTGTGCTCTGATATTTTCTTGTTATTTTTCCTATGTATATTTTCATATATTATGTTGCCGAGGGTGGGTAAGGGCGCCCCCTCCCTCATTTTTTCCTCAGGTTTTCATAATTCTGGCTGGCTCATTGGCGGTCTATGACGGCCTCTGTGCTTGCTTGAACCGGTTGTTCTCGTTTTCTGAAGTTATGATTGTCCTTAGCAGGACTTTCTTTCACAATGTTAATGTTATATTTTGTGTGTTTTCTATGTTTCTGTCCCTCTTTTCTTCTCCCCCTCCCCTTCTCCTCCTAATGTGTCCACCCCGGTATGATTTGTATCCGTTTTTCGGCGGCTGTAGATATCATGATTACTGCGCAGGTTTTCAGGTTTTCCCAGTTCATTTGATGCATGGCTAGTTTGAGTGTCGGCACATGGAATGTGGGAGGGATCAACTCCCCAGCTAAACGCAGAAAGATTTTGCTCTATCTTCGGAAGGTGGGGATGGATGTTGTTTTCATTCAGAAATCTCACCTTATGCCAAATGAGGTGGTAAAACTGAACACTATGGGTTGGTCTGTGGTAGCCTCTTCCTCCTTCTCTTCTAAGGCTAGGGGAGTGATTATTTTAGCACGGCACACGGTCCCTATCTCTGTCCATGCGATTTTAGATGACACTCGGGGTCGGTATGTACTGGCAGATATCACATTGTATGCATCCAGGTTCCTACTTTGTAATATCTATGCTCCCAATCAGTACTCTAAGCAATTTTATACGAACATGGTCACTAAGCTACTATTCTACTCTGAAATTCCTATAATCTTGGGTGGAGATTTTAATTTATATTCTTCTCCAACCTTGGATAAATCCCCCCCCCCCTCGCACTCCCCCCTCGTTACCACGTATTGGTATCCCCTATATTTGCTCGCAGTTGTCCTTAGTGGATATGTGGCGCGCATGCTACCCATTAGAAAGGGAATTCACATGCCTCTCAGCTGCGCACCACACGTTCTCGAGGATTGACTATCTGCTGTTATCTGACTCCTTTTTCTCAAAAGTGGCTGACTCTAAAATTGAGGATATCTGTATTTCGGACCACGCTTTATGCTGGATGAAATTGATGCTCCTCTCAGAAAAATCCCCTTTTCGCTCCTGGCACTTCCCCTCTCATTTAAGTGGCTCTCTGAAATTCCGCTCCTCATTAGATGCAGCGTGGCTGGATTATCATACGCATAATAGAGAAACTCTGAGTGAGATCCTGCTCTTTTCTGGCAGGCGTCAAAATCAGTTATTCGGGGGCACATTATGTCCTATAGTAAAAAAGGGGATTTAGATTTAAACTCACAATATTTGGAAGCCCAGGCGGCTCTTACTCACTCTTTTCAGGAATTTAAATCCTCCCCCTCCCCTTCTACTAGGGAACGATACCTTACACAAAAAACACTGTTTGATACCCTCCTTTCTCAAATGGAAGCTAAATATTCATTTTCAAGAGACTGTGGCATTTACAGATATGGCAATAAGTCTGGCAAACTGTTATCCCGTTTGTTAAAAGGCAGACACCCTAAAGTGGTCATTCACTCTCTGCTCACCCAAGGTTGGGACAGAGTACGGACCTCTGCCGAGATTGCTGAGGTGCTACAGTCTTTTTATACCACTCTTTATGCACGTCCTGTTATTAACCAGACCCACAAGTCTAGCTTTTGGTCTTCTACTGATCTGCCTCAAATGTCACACTGTACCTCTCTTCTTGCACCTATCACCACTGAGGAAGTTTCTTTAGCAATAGCTGGACTGAAGACTGGGAAGACTCCGGGCCCTGATGGTTTTGCCAATGACTACTATAAAATTCTATCTACTAGACTGTGCGAACCTCTTTCTGTCTTATTCAATTCTTTTATGCAGGGTGCTTCCCTCCCCCAATATTTTAATTCCGCGGTCATAAAGGTTATCCCGAAGCCTGGCCGGGATCCTGAGTCTCCCAGTTCTTATCGTCCGATCTCCCTTCTAAACACGGATTATAAATTGTTCACTAAAATCCTATCGAATAGACTCAAATTCATAGTCCCTGATATAGTTCATACAGACCAGACTGGATTTGTCTGAGGTCGGCAATCAGTGAGCAATATCTGAAAGGTCTTGACTATTATGCAGGCCTTTCAGCTTTCCAAACCCACTGACACTAATGCATTATTGTCACTTGATGCCGAAAAGGCGTTCGACCTGGTCACCTGGGACCATCTGTATGAAACGCTTCACCGCTTTGGTGCACCTGAGGACTTTGTCTCTCTTATTTCCCGATTATATGAATCTCCCTCCACTCAAGTTTTGGGGAATGGTATCCTCTCATCCCCTTTTCTTATCCAGAGTGGCACATGTCAGGGCTGCCCCTTGTCACCTTTATTATTTGCCTTAGCTTTAGAACCCCTAGCTGTTTCCCTGAGAAATTCTCCCAGATTTACAGGCATAAAAATAATGGACACCATGGTAAAATTATCACTGTATGCTGACGACATGCTTCTATTTATTTCTCATCCTGATACGTCCATCCCTGCGATTGTCTCCCTGATTGAACAATTTGGTTCCTTTGCGGGATACAAAATTAATATATCTAAATCCGAGCTTCTCCTCCTTTCAGGAGACTCTTCCCTCTTTCCATTACACCCGGTCCTGTCCCGATTCCCAGTGGCTCGAGATAGTCTTAGATATTTAGGGGTTCAGATCCCTACTTCTCTCCCGGATCTATATGTGGTTAATTTTGGTCCTATTTTGTCCAAGGTGTCTAAAATCCTTACAGACTGGGCGTCTCTGCCCTTGTCTCTTATGGGTCGCGCAGAAGTTATTAAATCTGTTGTTTTTCCCAAGATTGCTTATTTTCTTCTTATGCTCCCTATTGCCCTTGTTGAGAAAGATGTCCTTTTTCTTAAACAGTGTTTCACTAGATTTCTATGGGCAGGTAAACGACCAAGAGTCCCCTACGCTAGTTTACAGCTATTACGTGAAGAGGGAGGTATGGGAATCCCGGATCCTGTTCTATTTAGTAGAGCAGCGATGTTCCGGCATATCACAGACTGGCTTTGGGGCAGATCAGTATTTACGAACTTGCCACTTGAACTGGCCGTATTCCATCCTTTCTCCCCTGCTGCACTCTTACACACCCCAAACTCCCGTCTCCCATCTGAGATAAAACACAATATTTTATTTTGGCATACATATCGAGCATGGCAGGCCACTCACACTAAAGCCCAGAGAAAACCTGACACCTCTCTTCACACTACGTTTTGGGGTAACCCATGTTTCCTTCCTGGCCTTGATAACGCACATTTTTTGAGTTGGAGAGAAAAGGGGATCGCAGCGATTAGAGACATATATGACCCAGGAGGCAACGCAGTGCTTTCTTTCTCTGATATCCAGATAAAATTTGGTATTTCCCACCGGGAATTTTTTATGTACCTGCAGGCTAGACACTTTGCTCAATCCCAGTCTCACCCAATGATTTCTGAGGCTACCACAGACCCGCTGCGCACCTTAATGGTGCTTACTAAAGATTGTCCTTACCATCTTAGTTACTTCAGAAACACCTTTAGGGTCTCATATAGAGACCGGCTCTGGGATTCCGCGTTGTCTTCATGGGCCAGAGATATCCCCAATATGGGATCGTGCGCTGAATTGTTAGATAACATTTTACCCACTTTTAGGTTCTTATACTCTGCCTCTTTGCAAGAGGTTCACTTGAAGACGCTCCAAAGGGCATATATAGCACCTAATCAGAGGGCACACATGGTCCCAGACGACACTGGCTGTTGCATCAAATGTACTGCGCAGAGTGCCACCTTGTACCACAATATGTGGTCTTGCCGGAAAATATCTAAGTTTTGGTACAAGGTGGTCGCTTATCTCAACACAGTATTTAACTTACGGTTAATAAAACGCCCGAGGGCTTGTTTGCTACTTGATTTTAGGGAGTGGTCTCTTGGGCCTGAAGATAGAGACATTGTTCCGGTACTCTCTGTTATCCTGACAATTGCCAAGAAACAAATTCTTAATAATTGGATCAAACCGTCTACCCCTTCATTGATGGCTGTGAAACACATGACCCTCCGGATTATTTATTTTGAGAGGCATGCTACTCTTCCTGATATTGAATTGGGGGTCAGGCGGTTTGCCAAGAAGTGGGAGAGGTATATTGATACTCTAGACCCGGATGTACAGTCGTTCATCTATAAACTTTTTGAGACCACAACGTGGTATCTATATAGACAAATCGATAGGGCCTCTTGACAACCTAGGCCCATGTACTGTTCCTTTGGGACCTCCTGCTGTTTTCTTAGGAAATGCAATTATATTAATTTTAATACCCCATGCTGTATGTTTAGTCTGATGCCATATGGGTACTGAACCTTCTCTTTGGTTAGAATGGCTAACCATGCCTGAATTACTTCTTTAATATTTTTACTTAGGACTTCTTTGGCCGCTACTCATTCATGATATGATTAAACTTGTATTGTTTTTCCCATTTGTTTCTCCCCCCCCCCCCCCCCCCCTCCTGTCTGTCTTCTTTACTGACCTCTCGGGTATACTGATGTCCTGTGAATCCTCAGGTAGAATTGTATGCTTAGTCTTAGGTATATGGTGATTTCTTATGCTAAGAAGCACGTCGGTAATGTTTTCATCATTTCCTAGACCTCATGTAGGTTAAGATTGTTTATCCTTTACCTCTTACTCAAGCCTACAAGTACCGACTATGTATCTGTGGTTTCACTGATGTGGCTTAAAAGCACCTTACGATGGATTATTGTAACTATACCGGTTCCTCACCGGTTTTTGGTATGTCTGTATCATGAAGGTCTTCCCTGTTCTTGTATTTCTATAAAAAATCTAATAAAAATTGTTGAATAAAAAAAAAAGAGCCAGGGACCCTCAAGCAGCATTCTTGGATGCACTGGCAATTCCATGGAACTTTCGGCTGCTTAACGTGTTCCCTCCAGTGTTACTCCTGCCCGGGGTTCTGCGGAAGTTCAAACTAGAAGAAGGATTTCTACTTCTAGTTGCTCCAGCGTGGACCAGGCGGCATGGGTTCTCAGACTTGCAGGGTCTATCGACAGAGCGTCCACTTCTACTTCCTCAGCGCCCAGACCTCCTCATACAGGGCTCTTGTCTTTATCTGGACCTGGCCAGGCTGACTTTGATGGCGTGGCTCTTGAAGCATCACTCCTGAGAGCCAAAGAATTCTCTGAGGCGGTCATCCAAACTATGTTAAAAGCCCGTAAACAGGCTTCAGCTTGGATTTATTACAGGTTATGGAATTCTTACTTAACCTGTTGTGCTGATAAGAATTATAATGCATACAGATTCAGAACTTCCAGAATTCTCACTTTTCTACAAAGAGGCATGGACTTAGGCCTTCGTCTGGCCTCCCTCAAGGTTCACATATCTGCCTTGTCGGTATGGTGTCAGAGAAAAATTGTTCATACATTCACTCAGGGTGTCTTACGGATTCAGCCTCCCTATGTCCTTCCTGTAGCTCCATGGGATCTGACTGTTGTCCTGAACAGAGGCGTAACTAGGGTTTTTGGAGCCCAGGGCAAGATGAAGAGTGGCACCCCCCCCCCCCCCACACACAAAAAAACCCCCAGCAAAACAACCAAAAAAACAACACATACAGAAAAAGCAGTATTTGTGCTCGCTGCAGGCGCGCGCCGAAAAAATGTCTGTGGCCATGCACCAGAAGGGGTGTGGCCACTGAAAATAGGGCGTGCCAACATGACTATCACCTACCCCCTGTGTCGCCTCTCAGCACACTATCACCTACCCCTTGTGTCGTCTCTCAGCACACCTTCATTACATTTTTGCACAGTACGCATGCAGAGTCCCCTTTTTACACAGTGCCAGATACACAATTGCCCCACAGTGCCAGATACACAGTGCCCCACAGTGTCAGATCCACAGTGACAGATACAGCGCCCCACAGTGCCAGATACAATGCCCCACAGTGCCAGATACAAAGCCCCACAGTGCCAGATACAAAGCCCCACAGTGCCAGATACAATGCCCCACAGTGCCAGATACATGCCCCACAGTGCCAGTTACATGCCCCACAGTGCCAGTTACAATGCCCCACAGTGCCATTTACAATGCCCCACAGTGGCATACATGCCCCACAGTGCCAGTTACATGCCCCACAGTGCCAGATTTAAACCCCCCCCCCCCGCTTACTTCAGTCAGGAACGTCAGTCACTCACCGCTTCCCTCTGCAATGTGAGGGGAGGAGAGCGCAGCGCCTCTCCTGCCCCTCAACGCTCCAGGTCTCCGGCGGCGGCTATCTTAAATGTGGCGCCGGTTCGTTAGCCAATCAGAGCTTGTGGACTGGCAGAGCTCGCGGACTGGAGACCGGACACACACGCAGCGCTGCTGGCAGCGCGGCAGCGGCAGTTAGCACATTGAAGGGCAGGAGAGACGCTGGACTCTCCTCCCATCACATTGCAGCGGGACGGGGGCGAGTGGGCATGAAGCCCTAGCCACCGGCGGCGCCCAACTGTTGGGCCTGCCATTGCGCCCAGGGCACGTGCCCCACTCACCCTGCCTTAGTTACGCCTATGGCTGAAAGTGATGAAGGGAATATTGTGTGACCAGTACTGCGGTAACAAGAGGGCAATTGGATGGTGCAAGGGGGGTGGATAGAAGGACTTACTATAACAAAGAAGGGGGGTGGGCAGAAGGAGCAACTGAGGTCAGAACAGCAGAGAGGGGGTGGTACAGACCAGAGCGAGGGCAGAATGAGGCAGAGTGGGGGGTGATGGTGACTTACATGTCTAACATATTTATATATATATATATATATATATATACACATATACACACACACACATACTTAAATCAAATATATATCACAATACAATTATTAGAATACGGCAGTGCAGACAGACGGAGCATACCGTTTTCAGAAGCACTGTAGTGGGAATCAGGCTCCAAGGCATGGACACCACATTACTCATCAGCAGCAACAGCCGGATAGTGAGCAGACGCAAGGCACATAGGGGAGTACTTTCATGTTCTGGTCCCCCCTCAACTAGTGATTGCAGGCTCTCCCCAATTACTAGAGCACAGATAGGGAGCACCATCCAAGTGCGACCCCCCACTGGCTGGCAGCAGCAGCGCCTCCAAGGTCACCGCATCCACAATCCATTGCAAAGAGCGGTCTTTGGATGTGGTACGGGCTCTCCGTATATATGTGGAGAGAACTGCCTCTATCAGGAGGTCAGACTCCCTTTTTGTCTTGTTTGGTGTTCACAAACGTGGATGGTCTGCGAATAAGCAAACCTTGGCCAGATGGACTCCCAGCTCTTTCTGCTATTAAAGCCCATTCTACTCGGTCTGTTGGACCTTCTTGGGTGGCCCGCCGTGGCGCGTCCGCAGAACATTTGTGCAAGGTCATCTGTGACCACGTTTATTAGGTTCTATGCCTTTGATACTTCTGCCTCCCAGGATGCTTCCTTTGGATGCCGGGATCTCATACCCGCTAAGGCACGTCCCCTCCCTTGAGGAACTGCTTTAGGACATCCCCAATGTTTACCTGTGGAAACAAATGTAACCTGCTGCAGAAAAGGAGCGTTATGGTAGACTTACCATTGTTAACTCTCTTTCTGCGAGGTACATTGGGTTCCACAGGGCGCCCACCCTGACACACCTAGCTTCTATGGGTTTGTATGGCATTAGCCGCTGGTCCCTTTTCCTGTGGTTCTATGTGACTAACATCTACCTTCTCTTTTACTTGCTCCTGCATTGGACTGGTTAACGAAACTGAGCTCACAGTGCCTGGAGGCGGGGTCTATAGAGGAGGCCCCAATGCATCCTGGGACACCTTAAAGCTTTAGCCTTTTGGTGCCTCTGGATCAAGATCCACTCTACACCCTGATGTTTCCCTGTGGAACCCAATGTACCTCGCAGAAAGAGAGTTAACAATGGTAAGTCTACCATAACTCTCCTTTTTTTGCATGCAGGGTAAATACTGGATGCTTTTGCATACAGCCCATAAATACTGGGCAGCTTTATTTTTATACTACAATTTAGATTTCAGTTTGGTCACACCTCTCTCAACTCTAAATGTCTCTGCATAGTATAAATCTGCTCTATCTGCAGTGCAACAGGGTTTTGCCAGGGTTAGCAAGTGAAATTGCTGCCCATGAATGAAAAGAGATGCCCACCGGAGTCATCACAAACTCATTTGCAATCACGTACACATTTACAGCCTACACGCAATAAGGAGGAACATCGGAGCTAAGGGTTGGTCTATGACTACGCAGACTGTACAGCAGTAGTGTCCCAGGCGCCATGTTTTAGCACATATGAGCTTGCAGCTGACGGCAGATAAATGCCCCGAAAATGGGCATGACATGTCCGCGTTTTGCCAACCACTCCCTGTAAACTTCCAGTCGACACTTTCAAATGGTTACTTCCTGAAATCACTCTGTGATGTAATCCTCATTGCAAGCAAGATCACAACGGTTCATTGGTGCATGCGCATTGCGGCTGTAGAACACGCGCAGTCTGCCGATAATCAGTCTGTTGCATGACAGTCAGCCATTGTGTACAAACATGAATTTAACCCTTTCTTTCCAAATCAGAATCATTCTCTTTTATTCCATCTCGAATGACTTAGAACAAGGTGAAGAAACATCCTATTGCTTCTTCATTCATATGCGCTCCATGTAAGTGCACTCATTCTGGTACAAAGAAGTCTTAACATTTTTGGAATCTAATTTATGTGCACTGTACAGTAGTTGTACTTTGTGGAAGTGCCTTTTTTCGGTAAAATAATTTATGTAAGGTAATGCACCTGATGCATTTTTGTTACCTTTTTCCTATACGTACAGTAATTAAAAAAAATACTGTATGACACATGTAAAATGATTGAGTGACACTGAGGGATTAATTGAAACAATTTTACAAATATATGATAAGCCTGCTGACATAACATTAAAGGTGCATACACACAGGGCGGTTTTGAGCTGAAAGCAGCACAAAACACCAAAAGTGAGCTGCTTTCAGCTCAAAATTGCCCAGTGTGTATGGGCGTTTATGGTGCCCATACACTTGTGCGATGCCCGCAACGCGACATCGCGGGGCATCGCACCGGCAGTTCAGGTGCGATGAAGTCGCACCTGAACTGCCAAAGTAATTACCATGCGATCATGCAATAGATCGCATGGTAATCTAATCACGTGATGGGAACATCACCGCTGAGTGGGAGCGGCCTCCATCCGCTACCAGCGGGTGCCCATCGCACATCGCAGTGCGATATATAAAAACACATGCGATCGCACTGCGAATCGATAAATATTAAGTGCAGCACATACTATCTTGAGACGTGAGATTCGACCAGCATGCCCGCGCATCTCGTCAAAAGGTTCCTAAAATGTGCATACAATCCTTCGATTTCTCTCACAGATGCGGTCAAAATCGAAGGTTAGCACCGATTATCTCACAAATCTATGGGCACCATTAGAGTAAGCATGTTATCCAAAGAGGAAGTAAATTTGTTCCATAGAGGAGTGAAAAGGTTTCTTTCTTTTTTCAGTCCTATCGTTTTTGTAATCATTTTTATAGATCATTAGCTTGAAGGTAAAAGTTACATTTTGTAGTTTCAGTGTTTGACACAAAATATACATGTGTAGACATAGGAAAGCAAGTATTTTTGTTTTTATTTCCTTTGCATCTTTTTATGTTTTATATTTTGCTTTGTGCTTTTTTGCATTTCTAGAATAAACAAATAAAAACAAAAGATTGACAAGTGTGGCCTCCATATAACATATGCTGGGTGATTATGTAATGCAAGAGCAGTCTGTTTTCTGAATGGAAAGTATAGTATGGTGGATGTGCACACAGATTATTAAAGTTTCTTTCTCACTGTGACTTTGCAGAACTTAACCACCACCCATTTTTCCTTCTCACGCAACTATATGTAACAGACAAAAAAAAAAAATACTCTGTACTATCACGAGACAAGGGATTGTCTTGTATAGGCACACAATTAAAACATTCACTGATTGTGTAAAATTGTGCAATAAAGAGAGAAATGTAACTAAATATAAAACCAAAAAGCCCCTGTGTCTTTATTATTTTTAAATTGATACCTAATGTGTGTAAGCAGTATATTGATATTTCACCTTGAAGAACTATAGTTTAATCCTATTGTAAAGCTCACAATGGATATGTAATAAAGATTATGGGCGAGATAATTCCACCCGAGTTCAGTGGGCGTGCGGGATGCCGGATGAACTTGGACATTTTTTAAAAGAGGCAATCACTTACAAGGGAAAACCATGCCTTGTAAGTGAATACCCCTTTAAAAAAATATACAAGTTCGGCCAGCATACGGCACGGCCGCAGAACTTGGGCAGCATTACATCCGGCCCAGTGTGTACCGGGTCAGTCCAACTGAGTGTTGTTTCTATCCCTTCATTTTATCCGTTTCTTTTTTGGGTTGGAAAGTCTCTGTTTAAAAAAATCATTACACTAAAAGTTGTTCCAAATAATTGCTGTGCACAGATCCTATTATAGTAAAAATCCTTGGATCAAAGTTGGGCCACATTTTCAAGTGGCTGTCTCCTTGAACACAGCTTTACTGGTAACGGCTGCGTGAGTTGTACATTCTTGGTTTATAAAGATATGTGGCTAAGTGAGTTATTCAGGTTTGTTAGCAAACCAAAAAAGCACACTAATGGGTGAAACCATGTTGCACTGCAGGTGGGAAAGATATAACATGTGCAGAGAGAGTTAGATTTGGGTGGGTTATATTGTTTCTGTGCATGGTAAATACTGCCTGCTTTATTTTTACACTGCAATTTAGATTTCAGTTTGAACACACTCCACCTAAATCTAACTTTCTCTGCACATGTTACATCTGCACCACCTGCACTGCAACATGGTTTTGCCCATTAGTGTGCTTATTTGGTTTGCTAACAAACCTGAATAAGGTGGTAATTCAGACCTGACTGCTGTTGTGTGTTTTTGCACAGCGTGTGATCAGGTCTGAACTGCGCATGCGTATACACCGCAATGCGCTGGCGCGTCGCACAACAGTGACAGGCGCCGACTCCTAGCGATGGGATGGTGCAAAAAACCAATCACATGGGCAATCGCAAGGTGATTGACAGGAAGTGGCCGTTTGTGGGTGGCAACTGACCGTTTTACGGGAGTGTCCAGAAAAACACAGGCGAGATCTGGCGTTTTAAGGGAGAGTGTCTGACATCAGCTCTGGCCCCGATCAGGAGGATAACATCACAGAGGCAGAGTAAGTACTGGGCTGAGCAGAGGCTGCACAAACTGATGTTTGTGCAGCTCTGCTAATGAAGCGAACGCACACTTGCACAGCGATTTCCCCCTCCCCCTGTAGGCCGTGACTATCTGATTGCAGGGCAGCAAAATACGCAACCCATCGACCAGGTCTGAATTACCCCCTAAGGCCCTAAATTTACTAAAGGTCGGGTTGGTGTTTTTGGTCTATTTTCCATCGACTGCAAAGCACCCATTTACTAAAGTCAAAAACAACAGGAAACCGAGCAAAAAAACAGACTTTAGAACACTAGAACATCCGACTCACTGTCAATCTTTTACATAGATGACTATGGTTGGTTTTAAAACTGACCAAAACCCAATGGCAAACCTGCCCAAACAATAGACCTGCCTCTGGCAGACGAGTTTGGGAGAAGCACTGTACAGATTACTATTATCAGTGCAGGCCTTTTTAGTTTAAAAAGTAAATAACGGGTTAATTATTAAAAAAAAATTGCATGGGATACCCTCCAAATCAGTAGCTAGTCCTCTTAGCATGGGCTGGTGCTGGAAAATAAAGAGAACACATGTCCCTTATTTTCTAATAACCAGTGCAGGCAGAACAAACCAGGAGATAATGCTACAGAAAGGAGACACACAGGATGGGGTCTCCCTGCCATAACATTAACCAGCCCCAAACTGGTACACCCAGCCTGGAATTGGTCTGGGAGTCAGGACCCCCCTCCCCCCAACAAAGGGGATTTCTTCTAGAGGAAGCGCCATGCCAGAGCAAAAACGTAGGGCTTTTCCCTACACCCCTTGTAGGGGTGGGTGCTGTATGTAAAATGGATAATAATATTTATCTTTATATGCACACTACAGGTCCCAGCAAGCCTCTCTCGGAATAGAACAATAAGTACCTGCATGCCTGGATATTAAGTGTCCGATGGCACCTGTAAAGAAAATATTAAAAGAACCACATTACAAGGAGGCCAAATGTTTTAACCCTGAATTAAAAAAAAAAAAAAGTCATATCTTTGAGTGGCCTTCCCCATTGACCGGGCCAAAGAGAGTTAAGCCACGCAGGGCTGTAGGGGTGTGTGTGGGCGTTAGGTTTAGACTGCAGGCAGAGCCGGTGCAACCTGCTAAGCAAGGGTGTTCAAAGCAGTAAGCTCTGCTGCTGCGTTCTGGAGGAGGGGCAGTGTGTGGGCGGGGCACCGGAAACCAATAGTGTCAGGGTAAGGGTGGGAATGGGAGGAAAGCCGCCTGCTGCTGTTTGACGTACTTTGAGAGGAGGGCTGACCCGTGCCAGGCAACACATATGGGGAAAATTGGAAGCTAG
Source organism: Pseudophryne corroboree (assembly GCF_028390025.1). NCBI lineage: Eukaryota > Metazoa > Chordata > Amphibia > Anura > Myobatrachidae > Pseudophryne > Pseudophryne corroboree. Next base: position 688,525,199 of record NC_086447.1, on the reverse strand, counting down.
AGCCTGTATACTACTGTACACTGCTCAGTGAGTGCTGATAAGGCACGACAATGGGCGGCCCGCCACAGACACTGTAATGAATCAGGTAAGCAGCTCGGTTCAACAGGCAGCACTAAATCGGTGTGGGGGTAAGGGGGAGAAACACTGGGGTGGGGAGGTGACACTGGCTGGAATAGAACTCCAGGGCATTGGGGGGTGACAGAATGGCTGGGAGATAATATGGGTAGGGACTGACACAGTGGTTGAGAGAGAACACAGGGGTAGGGAGGTGACAGTGGCTGAGAGTGAACACGGGGGTAGGGGTAACACAGTGGCTGGGAGAGAACATGGGTAGGGGATGACCAGTGGTGCAAGTAGAAAAAATGTCTTACGGGTACTGTGTGCGCGAAAAAAAATGGGTGTGGTCAAATGCCACATGGGGCGTGGCCAATTAAATGGGGGTGTGATACACATATGGGGGGAGGGGCAGATACACGTATGACCCCAATAGTGCCAGATACACATTGCCCCACAGTGCCAGATATACATTGCCCCACAGTGCCAGATACACATTGCCTCACTGTGCCAGATACACAAATGCCCCCAGAGTGCCAGATACAAAAATGTCCCCAGAGTGCCAGATACACATTGCCTCACAGTGCCAGATACACAAATGCCCCAGAGTGCCAGATATGCATTGCCTCACAGTGTCAGATACACATTGCCCCACAGTGCCAGATACACAAATGCCCCCACTGTGTCAAATATACATTGCCCCCCAGTGCAAGATACAGAAATGCCCCCACAGTGCCAGATATGCCCCCAGTGCCAGATACACAAGTATGCCCCCAGTGCCAGATATGCCCACAGTGCCAGATATGCCCCCAGTGCCAGATACAGAAATGCCCCCAGTGCCAGATACACAAGTATACCCCCATTGCCAGATATGCCCTCAGTGTCAGATATGCCCCAGTGCCAGATACACATGTCTCCACAGTGCCAGATATGGCCACAGTGCCAGATACACATGTCCCCCCAGTGCCAGATATGCCCCCCAGTGCCAGATATGCCCCCAGTGCCAGATACACTTCCTTCCAGTGCCAGATATGCCCCCAGTGCCAGATATCCCCCAGTGCCAGGTACACAAGTCCCCCCCAGTGCCAGATATGCTCCCAGTACCAGGTATACATGCCCCCCCAGTGCCAGATATGCTCCCAGTGCCAGGTATACATGCCCCCCCAGTGCCAGATATCCCCCAGTGCCAGGTACACAAGTCCCCCAGTGCCAGATATACTCCCAGTGCCAGGTATACATGCCCCCCCAGTGCCAGATATCCCCCAGTGCCAGGTATACATGCCCCCCCAGTGCCAGATATCCCCCAGTGCCAGGTATACATGCCCCCCCCAGTGCCAGATATGCCCCCAGTGCCAGATATCCCCAGTGCCAGGTATAACATGCCCCCCCAGTGCCAGATATCCCCCAGTGTCAGGTATACATGCCCCCCCCTCCCCTGCTCACCGCTGCCGTCGCCGTCCTGTCTGTGTGAGGGGAGGAGAGCGCAGCCTGCGCCTCTCCTTCCCCTCAGTCTCCGGCTGGGGGTCTCAGTTTAATTCAGCGCCGATCCGTGAGCCAATCAGAGCTCGCACCCGCGAGCTCTGATTGGCTCACGGATCGGCGCTGAATTAAACTGAGACACCCGCCGGAGACTGAGGGGAAGGAGAGGCGCAGGGTGGAGTGCGCTCTCCTTCCCTCACATCAGCGGCGGTGCGGCGGGGACGGCGGGGAGCAGCAGAGGGAGGGAAGAGGAGCGGCGGCCCATCGGTGTGGGTACGGCATACCCACGGCTAAATTCTTACAGGTACGCCGTACCCACCCGTACCCACACACTTGCACCACTGGGGGTGACACAGTAGCTGGGAGAGAACACATGGTAGGGGTGACAGAGTGGTTGGGAGAGAACACTGGGGTAGGGGTGACACAGTGGATGGGAGAGAACATGGGGTAAGGGGTGACACAGTGGTTGGGAGAAAACATAGGGGAAGGTGGTGACACAGTGGCTGGGAGAGAACATAGGGGTAGGAGGTGACACAGTGGCTGGGAGAGAACACTGGGATAGGGGGTGAAACAGTTGCTGGGAGAGAATATGGGGGTACGGGATGATACAATGGCTGGGAGAGATTACAGATGTAGTGGGTGACAGTGGTTGGGAGAGAACACGGGGACATGGGATGACACAGTGGCTGGAAGAGAACACAGGGGTAGGGAGGTGACAGTGGCTGAGAGAGAACATGGGGATAGGGGTGACACAGTGGCTGGAAGAGAAAACTGGGTGGGGGGCTGACACAGTAGCTGGGAAAGAATACTGGGGTAGGAAGTGACAGTGACTGGGAGAGAACACAAGGGTAGGGGCTGACAGTGGCTGGGAAAGAACACGGGGGTAGGGATGACAGTGGCTAGGAGAGAACATGGTGGTAGGAGTGACACAGTGGCTGGAAGAGAACACAGGGTTACAGGGTGACATAGTGGCTGAGAGAAAACATGGGGTACAGGGTGACACAGTAGCTGAGAGAGAACACAGGGGTAGGGGGTGACACAGTGGCTGAGAGAGAACACAGGGGTAGGGGGTGACAAAGTGGCTAGAAGAGAACACAGGGGTAGTGGGTGACACAGTGGCTGGGAGAGAACATGGGTAGGAGGAGACACAGTGGCTGAGAGAGAACACAGGGGTAGGGGGTACAGACAGAGGAAGAATGGGCCACAGAGGAAGAAAGGGGTACATACAGAGGCACAGGCAGAACATAGCTTAGGTTGAAGCACAGACAAAATGGAGCACATATAGAACCATGGACAGACAGAAGGGAATACAGATAGAAGGAAATGTCTAATTGGTTGGTTTAGGTAACACAACAAATGACTTTAAAGTTGTAGACAGGTCTTGAGTGATTTTTTTAATATTAATTAAAAAGTGTCATAGAGGTAAGTGGGCCTGGATTCAGAGGGGAGGGGGAGGGGGGGGGTCAGGCATCTGGCAGATGTGCCAACAGGCCAGCACCAATATGTTTAATGGTGGTAAAATTATATAGACTGGGAGATTCTGACATTCCATGGATGAATAAAAACTGGAAGGGCTGCCAAGCTACATCTTGCCTAGGGCCCCACAAAATGATAATCTGGCTCTGCTGCTGCTGTCCAGTGTTGTTGCTGGCTGCCGCTACAACTGACTGGAAACGTGACAGCGTGAGTCACGGCTCTTCAGTCTTCAGTCCACCTGGTGTTGATCTCCAGAGTCAGGTTTCTCCCTCCTTCTCTCTGCTGATGTATATCAGACAGGCAGCAACAGGTACTTAGCACTGCACCCCCTTCTCTCCCCTCCCCTCCTGTGGGCACTACTACTGTGGGCATTATGTGTAAGGGGCACTACTACTGTGGGCATTATGTGTAAGGGACATTATGTGTAAGGGACACTACTACTGTGGGCATTATGTGTATAAGGGGTGCTACTACTGTGGGCATTATGTGTATAAGCGGCATTACTACTATGGGCATCATGTGTAAGGGGCACTATTACTGTGGGCATTATGTCTACAAGTGGCATCACTTCTGTGGGCATTATTTGTATAAGTGGCATTACTACTGTGGGCATTTTGTGTATAAGTGGCACTACTACTGTGGGCATTATGTATAAGGGACACTACTACTGTGGACACTGTGTATAACGGGCAAAATTGTGGGCATTGTGTATAAGGAGCACTACTGTGGGCATTTTGTATAAGAGGCACTACTGTGTGTCGTAACATGTATAAGGGGTACTACTGTGTAGTGTAATGTGTATAAGGGGTACAACTGTGTAGCATAATGTGTATAAGGGGTACTACTGTGTAGTGTAACGTGTATAGGGGGACTACTGTGTAGCATAATGTGAATAAAGGGTACTACTGTGTGATGTATTTAAATTGGGGGTAATATTGTGTGAGAATACACCCATTTTGTGGTGCGTACCTTTGGTTAGGGGTCATTGGAGGAAGGTAAGTACATTTACGTCCCCCCTGTCGGGATTCTCAGAATCGGGATGCCGGGGTCAGTATTCTGATCGCGGGCATCCCAACCGCCGGCATTTCAATCCCAACTCCCCGATAACAATGGTCACATTACCTAGAGACTACAGTGCTACTAGTATCTTTACTGTATAAAACAATCTGCAATAAATGATGGCAGTTCAGGTATAACTGTCACAATATTAATGACCAGAAAAAAAAAACTCATGGCAACACACAGAAGCATCCTTTAAAAATAATAAAATAATAATAACAATAATAATAATAATAATTTTATTTATATAGGGCTTTTCTTCCATAGGACTCAAAGTCGCTTTACAGACATTAAAAAAAAACCTGATACATAATACAGAGCATTTAGAATTACAAGTACTGTATAGTAATAAAATTGTACTGTCCCCTCCAGGATTTCTGAGATGCCTCAAGATTGTTTTACAAGATCTATAGATCCAGTAACATACTGTACAGATATAGTAAACCTTAAAAATGATTTTTGACCCTGCACCAACAGACCTCGGCCACCACAGGGAAAAAAAATAATTCCACCATATTAAGCCCCACACAGTAATGCCCCATGCACCATATTATGCCACATATCGCAATGCCTGTGATACATTATGCCCTACAGTAAAGCTTCTAATTACTGTGGCAGTCCAGTCCGGATGTCATCTCGGGTGTTTGCAGGACAGGGCACAACAGTTTGGGTGCCCCGGGCTAAGGCAACCTGGCTTTAGGACTGGACCAAGAGGAAGCCCAGGGAGGTGTTGGGACACAGCAGGTTGTCTCTTTAATGTTGTGTCAAAGATTATCTGGCAGTTGGAAATTAAAGTATTGTATTGCTGTTGATACACAGAAATACCCTGCAATTTCATACATGTGATCCCATCCATGCAGGTCCGGTCCGGTCCGGTTTTATAACGTTCGTTAGGGCAAGGGCTCAGGGCTCCTGATGCCAACAAGTGGCCAGGCAATAGAGGGCGGGCCAGTGGGTTAGAGACAGGGAGCCTGAGATTGTGTACATGCTGTTTGTGAACTGGTGCCTAATTAAGGTACCCATTGAAACTTGCTGTGAAACGTCAGTTTACTATACTGTGGAAGTAAATGGTCTGCATTTCTTTAACACAACTGTGTCAGCGTCTTATCTGTGGAAGGTCGCTTGTTACAAATTGGCGCCCGAACAGGGACACTCTGCTTCATGCACCAAGCGCAACGGGAACCCAGCGGCTGCAGGAGCCACTGGAGCCGTGACAGTCTCCACAGACTCACAACTGTGTCAGCGTCTTGTCTGGTGGAAGGTCGCTGGTTACATTACTTTTAAATTACCTGCTCGTTACCAAGGGTTTCACGCGCTGGATGTCTTGCTCGCTGCAATGCTCGTTGCCAGGGGTTTCATGCTTTGGGATCCATGCTTGTTGCCAAGGGTTTTATGCTCTGGGATCCATACTTGTTGCCATGGGTTTCATGCTCTGCGATGGGCGTCATGATCGTTGCCAGGGGTTTGTAGTGCTCATTGCCAGGAGTAATGTTCATTGGGGGTCATTCCGAGTTGTTCGCTCGTTGCCGATTTTCACAACGGAGCGATTAAGGCAAAAATGCGCATGCGCATGGTACGCAGTGCGCATGCGCTAAGTATTTTAGCACAAAACTTGGTAAATTTACTCACGTCCGAACGAAGAATTTTCATTGTTGAAGTGATCGGCGTGTGATTGACAGGAAGTGGGTGTTTCTGGGCGGAAACTAACCGTTTTCTGGGAGTGTGCGGAAAAACGCAGGTCGTGCCAGGAAAACACAGGGGAGTGTCTGGAGAAATGGGGGAGTGGCTGGCCGAAGGCAGGGTGTGTTTGTGATGTCAAACCAGGAACGAAACGGGCTGAGCTGATCGCAGTGTAGGAGTAAGTCTCGAGCTACTGCTAAGAATTATTTATTCGCAATTCTGCTAATCTTTCGTTCGCAATTCTGCTAAGCTAAGATACACTCCCAGAGGGCGGCGGCCTAGCATGTGCAATGCTGCTAAAATCAGCTAGCGAGCGAACAACTCGGAATGACCCCCCATTGTCAGGGCTCAGGCGTGTGTAATGCCAGGGGTGTGTAATGCTAGGTGACATGGGTGTGTGCTAGTTGAGAGGGGTGGGTGCTAGTTGCCAGGGGCGGGTAGTGCCAGGAATGTGTGCTAGTTGCCAGGCGTGTGTAATGCCAGGAGTGTGTGCTAGTTACCAGGGGTGTGTAGTGCCAGTGGTGTGTAATGCTAGTTGCCAAGGGAGTGTAATGTTAGTTGGCAGGGGTGTGTAATGCCAGGAGTGTGTGCTAGTTGCCAGGGGAGTGTAGTGCACATTGTCATGGGTGTGTACAGCGCCCGCCTGCCAGCAGCTCCCTTGCTCCCCCTCCTCCCCTTCATTAGCACTCCGCTTGGGGAGTGGAGTTTTGCGAAATGACGCGTTGCGAAATTCCACCCCCCCCAAGTGGAGTACTAATGACAGGGAGGAGGGAGAGCACCCGGAGCATTGCAAAGTGCCGCTGCAGGTGCCTCATGCGACAGCACGGCTTGGCAGCCGCAAGAAATGGAACTGGGTGGGAGGGGGAGGAGGGGTAGGTTTAGGCTGTGGGAAAGAGGGGGTAGGCTGTGGGAAAGAGGGGGTTAGGTTTAGGCACCACTAGGGAGGGTTAGGGATAGGCTGCAGACGGTTAAGGTTAGGGGGCGCACGATAACGATGCTATCTGAATGAAGCCCTATAGCAACAGTCTTTCTTCACAAACTCACTAATGTTGTTATACTCAATGTTGTTATCATCCATACTTTTAAAACTCAATGTGCCTGATTCAGGTCCCGACTGTAGTACGGCGCATGCTGTAAAGTACCAATTTTTGAACACAGGTTGGCAGCAGACTGTCAGCAATTTACACTCAGAAGACGGAGATTTCTAGGCGTCTTTGTTGTATCTGCAGCAGCCAGCTTGCGCGACCCATAGGTCATGCAACCAGCCGATGGTGCTGCATGTAATCCAATGCTGCGCCCTAAGATGCAGGTTGGATCACTAATGGAAGCAGGAGGCTTGCATTAGTGATTAGGCATCTTCTGCATGTAGCTGCGATCCCAGCACTGGAACTGACGTCACAAGCTGAGATTCAACATTGCGTAATGGTCGTAATGTTCCTCACAGAAGGCCAGCTGAGTAAGCATCAGCTTGAGAAGCTGGCCAACGGAAGCAGGGCTGTGAGGCCAGGAAGTATTTGTGGTGACATGCAGACCCCTGGCTCTCCCCTCCCAGAAAACAGGGGCAACACTTTCACGTTTCAAGCAACACAGGCCTCTCTCCGCCCTCTCAATGCCACTGCCTGTCAATCAGGCAGTGAAAGATGGGAACTGCAGGCAACAACACAAGGCTGGTTCTGCACATTCACAGAATGGACCTTGCACAGCCGCAGATTCCCAATAAGCATGAATCTGCATGCCTCCTGAAGTCCTCACTAAAGCGGTCATCTCTTAATCAAGCCCTAAGACCACAAACTCTATTGAAAAAAAAATTGATACTGCTACTGTATATCCTGAATCCACTAGATAGGATCTGGGGAAAAGGCATTTATAAACAAGCCCATATGGACTGTATTCATTTTCATTTCTCAGGGGAAGTGGTTCTCAACTCATCCTCAAGTAGTCCCAACATGTCATGTTTTAGGATTTCTGTCTGCTGAGATAATTGCCAACCAATCAAAAGAAATGAACTTACTTATGCATGAGGAGGCCCGCCTCGTCATGTGGAGGGCTTATCTCCCTGCTTGGGTTCGGGCGTCTGTCCGTCCAGGCTTGCTTAGTCCACAACTTAGCCGCCTTGCTGAAGACAACCTGCCGTGAAAAAGCCTACCCTTTCACTTTGCCTTGAAACCGAAGATGTCCCAGCCTTTGGGTTAGATGATGATGGCAAAAAAAGCAGACTTAGAAGCTGCCAGCATAGCCACAATCTTATCCAATTCTGCGCAAAACAAAAAGTTTCCAGTGGAAGTCAGAACCTCCAACGCCAGGGCCGTAACTACGTGTGTGCCAAGTGGGCCTGGCACACAGCACAGTTGCCCTGAGGGCGCACGGCCAGCGGCATGTAATGAGTCAAATTGACTCATTACATGCCGCATCTGCTGTGTGCGCCGTGCGCCGCCGCCGCGCTGTGGAGGAGAGAGCAGCGCCGGACAGCGGAGAAGGAGGAGGGGGGGAGGGGGTCTGGAGCCGCAGCAGCGCTATTTCATTGGTAGTAAGCGCCGCTGCAGCTGTCCCCTCTCCTCCCGTATTGGCTGCCCGGCGCTGCTGTGGATGCTGGGATGCGGTTCCTCCATCCAGCATCCACAGCAGCGCCGGGCAGCCAATACGGAAGGAGAGGGGACAGCTGCAGCGGCGCTTACTACCAATGAAATAGCGCTGCTGCGGCTCCAGTCTCCCTCCCTCCTACTCCTTGTCCGATGCCTGCACCAAGGGAGCTGCCAGCACGAGGAGCCTGTCAGTTGGGAGATGGTAAGTATATCTCTCTCCCTCTCTCTCTCTCTCTCTCTCTCTCTCTCTCGGGGACACCATCTGCCATAATGTGTAAAAAGGGGGACTGTCTGCCGCAATGTGTAAAAAGGGGGACTGGCTGCCGTAATGTGTAAAAAGGGGGACTGGCTGCTGCAATGTGTATAAAGGGGGACACCGTCTGCCGTAATATGTAAAAACGGGGACGCTGTCTGCTGTAATGTGTAAAAAGGGGACGCTGTCTGCCGTAATGTGTAAAAAGGGGGACGCTGTCTGACGTGATGTGTAAAAAGGGGACGCTGTCTGCCATAATGTGGAAAAAAGGGGACGCTGTCTGCCGTAATGTGTAAACAGGGGGACGCTGTCTGCTGTACTGTGTAAAAATGGGGACGCTGTCTGCCATAATGTGTAAAAAGGGGACGCTATCTGCCGTAATGTGTAAAAAAGGGGACGCTGTCTGCCGTAATGTGTAAAAAGGGGATGCTGTCTGCCGTAATGTGTAAAAAGGGGGACTGTCTGCTGTAATGTGTAAAAACGGGGACGCTGTCTGCTGTAATTTATAAAAGGGGCTCTACCTGGTGTAGTGGCGCTACTGTGCAGCGTAATTTGAATAATGGAGACTACTGTGCACCGTAGTATGAATTGCTATTATTTTGTGGCCACGCCCCTTCCCCATGAAGCCACGTCCCTATATATTTTCACGCCCCTTCCCCATGAAGCCACTGCCCCTATCTTACATGTCGTTTCTTGCACACAGCGCTAAAATGCCTTAGTACGGCACTGTCCAATGCCCTTTTAGACTCTGAATCCACCTTCCAGGAGCATAGCCAGAGCACACAGCAAGCTACCACTGAAGTAGCCGAGGCCCAGGAAGTCAACAGACTCGAATCCCAGGATGCCTCTTCTAAATATCGGGCCACTTGCCTGATGTTTGCAATAAGAGACAGCTAGTTTCTGGAACCATCCAACTTCAGACTGTCCTCTATTGCATCTTGTATATATATGCATATTCTTGGAAATCACTGTAACTTAGCATTTCATATAGAGATACAGTACAGCCACAGTTGCACACACAATATCAGCATGACGCATATAATTTTAATCAGCAGAAGCTGCTTGTGCATCCTAGTCACATAGCAATGCAAATAAGATGCATTTTTGGCAAAAACAAAGGCGTTCAACGTCAGCAGAGATAGCCGAGAGCTACCAGCTGGCTCACGCCAGGCATCTCCTGCTGCATGGAGTGTTGAGGAAATATGTATGAGGTCACAGTGTTAGCGGCAGTGTGAGTGCTGTGTGCGGGGGAGTTGTTTGTGTAATTGTGTCCGGCTTATATGTAAGAGGCACTATGTGTGTCATGTGTATAAATGCATTAATAATGTACAACAATGTATAAGGGGCACTATGTGTGTCATTATGTGTATAAGGGCATTAATAATGTGTGGCATATGTGTAACGGCACTATGGGCCTACTTCAGTAAGGATTGAAAATTTTGCTAATTAGCTTCTGTTCGCATGCTGGGGGCCACCCATGCGGTCCACCGCCTCCCCCTCTTCAATAAGCAGATTTTGCGATCGCATCGCACTGTCTGCTTGTTAGCAGAAACTAAGGTTGTCTCCTGCTGGCGCAGCTTAGCTGCGCCTGCAGGAGGCCCGCCGCCATGTTTCTGATCGTGATGGTTGCATGTGACGTCACACAGCCACCGCAATCACGCATCGTCACGCCCACCGTTTCCCTGGCACTGCCCCCGTTTCTCCGTCACCTCCCCACAACGCTCTGTCTCCGCCCTGGAAACGGTGCATTGCCGCCCCACCCCCGCCACACAACCGCCTCTGCCTGATTGACAGGCAGAGGTGATCGTATTTTCTGCAGCCTCCTGCAGAAAATGCAGGCGCATGCACAGGATGGGCACTGCGCATGCACCCGCATCTTTTTCGAATTTTTTGCAGTTGGCTCGCGATCTGCGATCCAACCTGTATTAGGCCCTATGTGTGTCAATCAGAGGCGTATCTAGGGTAGGGCAAGTGGGGCACGTGCCATGGGTGCCTTGGCAGGCCCAGGAGAGGGGGGCGCCACCGGCGGCCAGGGCATCATGCCCCTCTCGCCCCCGTCAACCCGAAATGTGAGGGGAGGAGAGCACACCGTCTCTCCCTCGCCCTCACCGCCGCTGAAAGCGCTGCTGTGTCCGGTCTCCGGCGTTAGCCAATCAGAGCTTGTGGACCGGCTCCTGATTGGCTGCCGGTCCGCGAGCTCTGATTGGCTAGCGGAGACCTGGAGCGGTGAGGGGAAGGAGAGGCGCTGCGCCGCGCTCTCCTCCCTCCACATATCAACAACAAGCGGTGAGTGACCGGGGGGGGGGGGGGGCGCACAGTGGGGCATGTATCTGGCACTAAATGGGGCATGTAACTGGCACTGAGTGGGGCCTGGCACTGTGGGGCATGTTACTGGCACTGTGGGGCATGTATCTGGCACTGTGGGGCATGTAACTGGCACTGTGGGGTAATGTAAATGGCACTGTGGGGCATGTACCTGGCACTGTGGGGCAATGTAACTGGCACTGTGTTGCAATGTATCTGGCACTGTGGGGCATGTATCCGGCACTGTGGGGCAATGTAACTGGCACTGTGGGGCAATGTATCTGGCACTGTGGGGCAATGTATCTGGCACTATGGGGCAATGTATCTGGCACTGTGGGGCAATGTAACTGGCACTGTGGGGCAATGTAACTGGCACTGTGGGGCATGTATCCGGCACTGTGGGGCATGTATCCGGCACTGTGGGGCAATGTAACTGGCACTGTGGGGCAATGTAACTGGAACAGTGGGGCATGTATCTGGCACTGTGGGGCAATGTAACTGGCATTGTAGGGCAATGTAACTGGCACTGTGGGGCATGTATCTGGCACTGAGTGGGGCATGTATCTGGCACTGTGGGGCAATGTAACTGGCACTGTGGGGCATGTATCCGGCACTGTGGGGCATGTATCCGGCACTGTGGGGCAATGTAACTGGCACTGTGGGGCAATGTAACTGGAACAGTGGGGCATGTATCTGGCACTGTGGGGCAATGTAACTGGCATTGTGGGGCAATGTAACTGGCACTGTGGGGCATGTATCTGGCACTGAGTGGGGCATGTATCTGGCACTGTGGGGCAATGTATCTGGCACTGTGGGGCAATGTATCTGGCACTGTAGGGCATGTATCCGGCACTGTGGGGCATGTATCCGGCACTGTGGGGCAATGTTACTGGCACTGTGGGGCAATGTAACTGGCACTGTGGGGCATGTATCTGGCACTGTGGGGCAATGTAACTGGCACTGTGGGGCAATGTAACTGGCACTGTGGGGCAATGTATCTGGCACTGTGGGGCATGTATCCGGCACTGTGGGGCATTGTATCTGGCACTGTGGGGCAATGTAACTGGCACTGTGGGCCATTTTCAGTGGCCACACCCCTTCTGGAGCGTGGTCACACCCCTTCTGGTGTGTGGCCACGCCCATTTTTTCGACACGCGCACATGCTTCTTTTTGTGTGTGGTTTTTTTTTTTGGGGGGGTGCCATTTTTCGTCTTGCCCTGGGCTCCGAAAACCATAGCTACGCCTCTGGTGTCAATGACTCAATATGTTTACTGTATAAGAGCATTAATTATGCAATGCATATGTATAAGGGGCATTATGTGTGTTATGTGTATAATGCATTAATAATGTGCGGCATATGTGTGAGGGACATTATATGTATAAGGGCATTAATGTGGCATATGTCTAAAGACAAAAATTTAAGATATATCCCTGCGCACAAATGCAGCCAACCCAAGGTCTATCCAGGTGTGTCACCTTACACACTAAAAATAAATGTTAAGAAAGATTTTTAGGATAATCCCTAGGTGGCGCAAATAATCAATAGTACAAAGAAATTACCCGTGTGGGCTAAAGTCCGTTCTTTTTTTCATACAGGAAAGTTCATACGTAAGCCGTCGTCCAGGAGATAGTGTATGAAAAAAAACACAATGCAAACACAAATGTTCAATAACACTCCTTGCAGATGCTCAAAGGGTAAAGTATCCACCCAGGCTCCTTCGGCTATTCCAGTATTTGGGATGTGCAGTTCTGTTCGTAAGGTTCACCTCAGTGATTCACATAAAAGTGCTGCTCACATGTGTGCTTACTTCTAAAAAGATGGAATAAATCCCATCAAGGTTTCTTTCACCCATATAAACGTGGTATCCAAGGACCATAGACAGTCAAACACCCATATTTATATCTCTAGATGTACAGGATGCTCACATATATGCTTACTTCAGGATGCAGTGTACTTTCACATAAAGGTTTCTTTCGACGTATTCAAATGTAGTCCTCTTTTATTCCTTCAATTTTACTTCATGCTCGATATAAGCTCAAAAGAAAATGAAGGAATGTGTGAGGGTACAAAGGATTTTTAATAAAAATGAATTAAAATACACAAATATTCGTCACAAATGGTTCTGTATTCTGACAAAGTACAATATTGTCATAACCAGATGGTGCAACTAATCAACGTGAGAAAAAAAGATGGAAAACCCGGGTAATCTCACCGTTGTTTCGTTGAATTCACTGGTAATTGTTGCTCAGTTTCCACATGCTCCACCAACGCGTTTCTACTGTAGGTAAGTCTTTATCAAGGTGCATGTGAAGACTGATCTGGATCATATTTATACCCTGTGTCACAAATTGGCTCCGCCTCTTCCTGGGCGGGAATAATACTAATCATGCCTAAAAAGATCCCCAATAATGACATTCACCAGGGCTGGATACTATATCATATATGCTTACATGAAGATGATGAAGAAGAGGGGCTAAAATTTAAATAAATAAAACCACAGGAGGGAATTCCCGGTTTGCGTTCCACTGATAGTGGAACGCACAACTCGTCCGCCGGATATCCGGTCCGGCGTCCAATCATACATGAGTGTGTCAGTGCCTGAAAGCAGAACTGACGTGGTGTTTAAATCCTGTGCGCTCCACGTCTCCTGGAGCGCACTGGGGGCGCCGCTGTGCGTCAGCGCCGAAGGCGGAAGTGATGCGGTATTTACATCCAGTGCGTTCCACATCTCCTGGAGCGCACTGAGGCCACCGCTATCTTGCTGATGTATACTTCCGCACTGGACGTGCATTACACCATTATCATTATTATTAATGGGCATGGCATAATAGAACTTGATTAGTGACAATTTTCTATAATAAATAGATAAATGAATAATAAGTGTTTATAAGTCCCACCCTATTATCTTTCTTATTAGATGGATAGTTTAAGGTGTAAGTCAATATATTGGCACAACTTGGTTAATAACTAAAAATAAATATCAATAACAAATACAAATGAAGAAAGAGAAAGAATGCACATATGTAGATGGTTATTCCCCATAATAATTTCCACCAAATGGTGTACTCTGATAAAACACAGCTGAAATCTTCATTGTTAATAAACAGTAAATACTAAGTGGCTATAAATAATTGATGAATACTGAATGCATCTTTGCATAATTGCAGTGCCTAAAAAGAAGAGTGATGATACAGGTGGGTTTCTTCTAATAATATATGCTTCCTAATCTACAATCCATGTAAATTATTTGTATAATGGAATGAAAACATCTTAATTTTAAACTGGTGTGAACCTCAATATACAGATGTATTTTCTTGGAAGGGATGGATGAAAGAGAGGATTCCTTATAGAAACCATTTGGTTTCAAAATCCAAATTAAGTCCCGCCGGATGTAATGTACCAAGTTCAAAAATACTTCTCATTTCTCTTCTCGACAACTGTTCTTCTGTGTAGTTTTTCTGCCAATTTCCCTTAATGATATGAATTCCACAGAAAGAAATAAGTCCTGATATTGAACACTGATGTGTTTCCTTAAAGTGAGCTGACAGCCCATGTGTGGTGACCCCTTTTTTGATGTTCCGTACGTGCTCAGCCATTCGCTCTTTTAATTTTCTTGTTGTCCTTCCAACATATTGTTTTTTACAGGAACATGTTAGCAAATATACGACATTGCTGCTATTGCACGTGATGAATTGGCTAATCCGTCTCACTTTTCCTGTAGAGGAAGAGGTGTACTCTGTAATCTTGGAAGTGGAGCTCTTACAGTTCCTACACATACTGCAGGTACCACATCTATGGAAGCCCTTTGTCAGGACTGTGGTCATCTTTTTCTTTTCATGCAACACACTCTTAACCAGATGACTTTTGAGATTATCTGCTCTTTTGTATATAAATTTAGGTTTATCTTTAAGAGTATCCTTTAGAGCTGGATCACGCAATAGTATTCCCCAATGTCTTTTGATTATGGTTTCTACCTGTTTATGTTGGCTACTAAATTTGGTGATAAATGGCAAACCAAAGTCCTCAATGGCTTTATTGTCCCGTCGTTTCGTTTTAATAAGATTTTCTCTACTGATCTTTTCGTATTTATGAAAGGGGGTATCCACTGTTTTTGTTGTGTACCCTTTAGCTGTAAATTGTTTCCTAAGTTTTAAGCCCTGTGTCTGGTAGTCTCCCAGTTTGGAGCAGTTCTTCCTTATACGGTGGAATTGACTATTGGGTACAGACGTCAACCAATTGGCATGATGATTGCTGTTAGATGGGATGAATGAGTTGCAATCTGTAGGTTTGGTATAAGTCCGTGTGTGCAATTCTCCTTCTTCTACAAAAATCTCTAAATCCTAAAAGTTGACTGATTTTTGGCTGATGTCAAAAGTTAGAGTGATGTTCCTAGTGTTGTTATTCAATGACTGACAGAATTCTTGTAATGATGTGGGGTTGCCCCTCCATACAAAGAAGATGTCGTCGATATAACGAACCCAGGAGACCAGGTCCCCCCCCTCGCCACCCCAACTGTCCACCGCCTCCTGTTCCCATTTGGCCATGAACAGATTGGCGTAGCTTGGGGCGAACCTGGTCCTCATGGCGGTCCCATTCAATTGCAGATAGAACGTTTCTTTATACATGAAAAAATTATTCTTTAGTATTAGTTCTATTCCTTCCAAGATGAAATCTCGAAACAAACTGAGATCGGGTTCTTTGGAGATGAAATGGGATATCGAATCCAAACCATCATTATGATTAATGATGGTATAAAGCGACGAAACGTCCGCTGTCACTAAATGAAGATTTGGTTCCCATTGAATAGCACCCAATTTTCTTATTACATCCGTAGAGTCCTTCAAATAGGATGGTGTTTTAACGACAAGAGGTTGTAACTTGTGGTCGATGAACTGTGACAGATTTGACGTCAGGGATTCAGTACCCGCCACTATGGGTCTCCCAGGTGGTTTCTCCAAGCTTTTATGAATTTTAGGTAAGATGTAAAATACCGGTATAGATGGATTCTGAAACAGCAAATATTTGTAGTTCTTGTCTGTGATGATATTCTGATTTTTATACTTATCGAAAAAAGTGGTGAGTTTCTTTTTAATTTGCTCTGACGGATTTCCTCTAAATTTCTTATACGTCTGTCCATCTTCTAATTGTTTGAGGACTTCTTCGTCATAATCCGTCAAATTGAGAATGACTATACCCCCCCTTTATCCGCTGGTTTTATCACAATGGAGGTTTGTTTCTTGAGGTTGGTTAACGCATCCCTTTCTTTCTTATTCAAGTTTCTTGCCCCATTGGTCCAAGGGATAACATGTTCTAGATCTTCTCTAACTGCTTTTTCAAATGTCTCCACAAAGCAGCCTTTCTTATGTAGTGGATAAAAGATGGATTTCGGTTTAAAAATACTACACTCCTCTTCATCTAGTATTGGTTGATCCTGAAAAAATTTCTTTAAGGTGAGCTTCCTTATAAATCGTTGTAGATCTACAAATACCTCAAAATTATCGATTTTTGAGGAGGGGGCAAATTTAAACCCTCTCGCAAGGACACTCTCCTCTGTTTCTGAAAGTTTGTAGTTACTCAAATTAAAGATTTCAATGTATCCTTCATTATGTCTTTCTTCCTCGGTTCCGTCATCCTGGAGTGTGGTTGGATGATCTGTGTTCACGACTCCACCTGTATTACCATTGAAAATGTGGGATTTCTTCTTACTCTTCTTTTTCTTAGGATGTCTATTTCATTTCTTTTTCCCTCCCCTTTTTTCCCTTCTAATTTTCTGAAGGGGTTCTACTCTAAAAAAACCTCCTCTTCTTTATCCATATGGCGGCTTCCAAATCGATCAGGTACCCTGTGGTGTTGTCGTCGCCTATCAGGGTAAGGTGAGTACCTTGATCTATATTCATCATGATTTCTGATGTCATGATATCGCTTCTGTTGGAACCTATCTTTCCAGGATCCTCTCCTTTCAGTTCCATACCTACTTCCTTGGGGTCTTGGGGTTCTTACTTTCCATGGGTCTCTTCTCTCTTCCCTGGGATTCCTTCTGAATTCGGTTGGTTGTCTTGGATGTCTATTCATATATACGGAATCCCTCCTTCTGTCATGGGGCTTTGTTCTATAATCATACGGTCGTGCCTCATTGAACCGAACTTTATTCTCTGTGTTCCTAGATGTGGCCCCACGTGGTCCAAAAAAGTTCTTCTCCTTTTTCGTAATAAGATGTTGTTTTCCTTCCTTAAAATCGGTTACATCTCTCATGTATTTCTTCCTCTTCTTCTGCATTAGTTCTTTCTAATTTTGTCCCACTTTTTCAACTATATCCTGCTCCATCTCTTTGAAATCTGGTAGACCCTTGAATGGTTCCATCAGTGTTTTGAGAGAGTCGATCTCTGTTCCAGTTCCTTCAATTCCTTAGTTCTTTCTCTTACTATCAATCTCATTAGAGATAATGAGCAGGAATCCAAAATCCTGATCCATTCTGTTTCGAAAGGTGAGGATCTGTTTTGGAAGGAGGGTGGCTTGTCTATTCTCAAACCCCTGGGGATAATTTCCTCTGCAATATACCTCTCCAGTGAGATTAACTCCCACCAGATTTTCCCTTCTTTTAATAGTGCATTCTGCAGTTTTTCCATCATACTCTCTAGATCCCCATCTGTACAATGGCTCGATTCAACATGTTCTAAGAAAATTTCTTCTAACTTTTCTCTCCTTACATCTCTGTGGGAGAACATCTCTACTGTGCAGCTGATCTATATCTTGGGGTGAAAAGAATGACTAAAGACAAAAATTTAAGATATATCCCTGCGCACAAATGCAGCCAACCCAAGGTCTATCCAGGTGTGTCACCTTACACACTAAAAATAAATGTTAAGAAAGATTTTTAGGATAATCCCTAGGTGGCACAAATAATCAATAGTACAAAGAAATTACCCGTGTGGGCTAAAGTCCGTTCTTTTTTTCATACAGGAAAGTTCATACGTAAGTCCGTCGTCCAGGAGATAGTGTATGAAAAAAAAAACAATGCAAACACAAATGTTCAATAATACTCCTTGCAGATGCTCAAAGGGTAAAGTATCCACCCAGGCTCCTTCGGCTATTCCAGTATTTGGGATGTGCAGTTCTATTCGTAAGGTTCACCTCAGTGATTCACATAAAAGGGCTGCTCACATGTGTGCTTACTTCTAAAAGGATGGAATAAATCCCATCAAGGTTTCTTTCACCCATATAAACGTGGTATCCAAGGACCATAGACAGTCAAACACCCATATTTATATCTCTAGATGTACAGGATGCTCACATATATGCTTACTTCAGGATGCAGTGTACTTTCACATAAAGGTTTCTTTCGACGTATTCAAATGTAGTCCTCTTTTATTCCTTCAATTTTACTTCATGCTCGATATAAGCACAAAAGAAAACGAAGGAATGTGTGAGGGTACAAAGGATTTTTAATAAAAATGAATTAAAATACACAAATATTCGTCATGCAATGCTGCATTGTAGTAGGACAGTGCAGATTTTTGCTGTGACCACCAGTATATATATAGCAGTACGGTACAGTAGTCCATTGCTCTACCTCTGTGTTGTCAAGTATACTATCCATCCATACCTGTGCTGCATTTTAGTTGTTCGCAGTATATAATAGGAGGACAGTGCAGAATTTAGCTGACCACCAGTATATATATAGCAGTACAGTACAGTAGTCCATTGCTCTACCTCTGTGTCGTCAAGTATACTATCCATCCATACCTGTGCTGCTTTTTAGTTGTGCGCAGTATATAGTAGGAGGACAGTGCAGAATTTTACTGACCACCAGTATATATATAGCAGTACGGTACAGTAGTCCACTACTCTACCTCTGTGTCGTCAAGTATACTATCCATCCATACCTGTGCTGCATTTTAGTTGTGCACAGTATATAGTAGGAGGACAGTGCAGAATTTTGCTGACCACCAGTATTTATATAGCAGTACGGTACAGTAGTCCACTACTCTACCTCTGTGTCGTCAAGTATACTATCCATCCATACCTGTGCTGCATTTTAGTTGTGCGCAGTATATAGTAGGAGGACAGTGCAGAATTTTGCTGACCACCAGTATATATATAGCAGTACGGTACAGTAGTCCATTGCTCTACCTCTGTGTCATCAAGTATACTATCCATCCATACTTGTGCTGCATTTTAGTTGTTCGCAGTATATGGTAGGAGGACAGTGCAGAATTTTGCTGACCACCAGTATATATATAGCAGTACGGTACAGTTGTCTATTGCTTTACCTCTGTGTCGTCAAGTATACTATCCATCCATACCTGTGCTGTATTTTAGTTGTGTGCAGTATATAGTAGGAGGACAGTGCAGAATTTTGCTGACCACCAGTATATATATAGCAGTACGGTACAGTAGTCCAATGCTCTACCTCTGTGTCGTCAAGTATACTATCCATCCATACCTGTGCTGCATTTTAGTTGTGCGCAGTATATAGTAGGAGGACAGTGCAGAATTTTGCTGACCACCAGTATATATATATATATATAGCAGTACGGTACAGTAGTCCATTGCTCTACCTCTGTGTTGTCAAGTATACTATCCATCCATACCTCTGCTGCATTTTAGTTGTGCGCAGTATATAGTAGGAGGACAGTGCAGAATTTTGCTGACCACCAGTATATATATAGCAGTACGGTACAGTAGTCCACTGCTCTATCTCTGTGTCGTCAAGTATACTATCCATCCATACCTGTGCTGCATTTTAGTTGTACGCAATATATAGTAGGAGGACAGTGCAGAATTTTGCTGACCACCAGTATATATATAGCAGTACGGTACAGTAGTCCATTGCTCTACCTCTGTGTCGTCAAGTATACTATCCATCCATACCTGTGCTGCTTTTTAGTTGTGCGCAGTATATAGTAGGAGGACAGTGCAGAATTTTACTGACCACCAGTATATATATAGCAGTACGGTACAGTAGACCATTGCTATTGATATATTACTGGCATATAATTCCACACATTAAAATATGGAAAACAATAATGTGGAAGGTAAAATAGGGAAAGATCAAGATCCACTTCCACCTCATGCTGAAGCTGCTGCCACTAGTCATGGCCGAGACAATGAAATGCCATCAACGTCGTCTGCCAAGGCCGATGCCCAATGTCATAGTAGAGAGCATGTAAAATCCAAAAAACAAAAGTTCAGTAAAATGACCCAAAAATCAAAATTAAAAGCGTCTGATGAGAAGCGTAAACTTGCCAATATGCCATTTACGACACGGAGTGGCAAGGAATGGTTGAGGCCCTGGCCTATTTTCATGGCTAGTGGTTCAGATTCACATGAGGATGGAAGCACTCATCCTCTCGCTAGAAAAATGAAAAGACTTAAGCTGGCAAAAGCACAGCAAAGAACTGTGCGTTCTTCTAAATCACAAATCCCCAAGGAGAGTCCAATTGTGTCGGTTGCGATGCCTGACCTTCCCAACACTGGGAGGTGGAAGAGGTGGCGCCTTCCACCATTTGCATGCCCCCTGCAAGTGCTGGAAGAACCGGCAGTCCAGTTCCTGATAGTCAAATTGAAGATGTCACTGTTGAAGTACACCAGCATGAGGATATGGGTGTTGCTGGCGCTGAGGAGGAAATTGACAAGGAGGATTCTGATGGTGAGGTGGTTTGTTTAAGTCAGGCACCCGGGGAGACACCTGTTGTCCGTGGGACAAATATAGCCATTGACATACCTGGTCAAATTACAAAAAAATCACCTCTTCGGTGTGGAATTATTTTAACAGAAATGCGGACAACAGGTGTCAAGCCGTGTGTTGCCTTTGTCAAGCTGTAATAAGTAGGGGTAAGGACGTTAACCACCTCGGAACATCCTCCCTTATACGTCACCTGGAGCGCATTCATCAGAAGTCATTGACAAGTTCAAAAACTTTCGGTGACAGCGGAAGCAGTCCACTGACAACTAAATCCCTTCCTCTTGTAACCAAGCTCCTGCAAACCACACCACCAACTCCCTCAGTGTCAATTTCCTCCTTAGACAGGAAAGCCAATAGTCCTGCAGGCCATGTCACTGGCAAGTCTGACGAGTCCTCTCCTGCCTGGGATTCCTCCGATGCATCCTTAAGTGTAATGCCTACTGCTGCTGGCGCTGCTGTTGTTGCTGCTGGGAGTCGATCGTCATCCCAGAGGGGAAGTCGGAAGACCACTTGTACTACTTCCAGTAAGCAATTGACTGTCCAACAGTCCTTTGCGAGGAAGATTAAATATCACAGCAGTCATCCACCGTTAATTCACAGGGAATTAGACAATTTATTAAGGTAGTGTGTCCCCGGTACCAAATACCATCTAGGTTCCACTTCTCTAGGCAGGCGATACCGAGAATGTACACAGACCTCAGAAAAAGAGTCACCAGTGTCCTAAAAAATGCAGTTTTGCCCAATGTCCACTTAACCACGGACATGTGGACAAGTGGAGCAGGGCAGACTCAGGACTATATGACTGTGACAGCCCACTGGGTAGATGTATTGCCTCCCGCAGCAAGAACAGCAGCGGCGGCACCAGTAGCAGCATCTCACAAATACCAACTCGTTCCTAGGCAGGCTACGCTTTGTATCACCGCTTTCCATAAGAGGCACACAGCTGACAACCTCTTACGGAAACTGAGGAACATCATCGCAGAATGGCTTACCCCAATTGTACTCTCCTGGGGATTTGTGACATCGGACAACGCCACCAATATTGTGCGTGCACTACATGTGGGCAAATTCCAGCACTTCCCATGTTTTGCACATACATTGAATTTGGTGGTGCAGAATTTTTTTTAAAACGACAGGGGCGTGCAAGAGATGCTGTTGGTGGCCCGAAGAATTGCGGGCCACTTTTGGCATTCAGCCACCGCGTGCCGAAGACTGGAGTACCAGCAAACACTCCTGAATCTGCCCCTCATCATCTGAAGCAAGAGGTGGTAAGGAGGTGGAATTCAACCCTCTATATGCTTCAGAGGATGGAGGAGCAGCAAAAGGCCATTCAAGCCTATACATCTGCCTACGATATAGGCAAAGGAGGGGGAATGCACCTGACTCAAGCACAGTGGAGAATGATTTCAACGTTGCGCAAGGTTCTGCAACCTTTTGAACTTGCCACACGTGAAGTCAGTTCAGACACTGCCAGCCTGAGTCAGGTCATTCCCCTCATCAGATTTTGCAGAAGAAGCTGGAGAGATTGAAGGAGGAGCTAAAACTGAGCGATTCCGCTAGGCATGTGGGACTTGTGGATGGAGCCCTTCATTCGCTTAACCAGGATTCACGGGTGGTCAATCTGTTGAAATCAGAGCACTACATTTTACCGTGCTCGATCCTAGATTTAAAGCCTACGTTGTATCTCTCTTTCCGTCAGACACAAGTCTACAGAGGTGCAAAGACCTGCTGGTGAGACACTTGTCAAGTCACGCGGAACGTGACCCGTCAACAGCTCCTCCTTCACATTCTCCCGCAACTGGGGCTGCGAGGAAAAGGCTAAGAATTCCGAGCCCACCCGCTGGCGGTGATGCAGGGCAGTCTGGAGCGAGTGCTGACATCTGGTCCGGACTGAAGGACCTGCCAACGATTACTGACATGTCGTCTACTGTCACTGCATATGATTCTGTCACCATTGAAAGAATAGTGGAGAATTATATGAGTGACCGCATCCAAGTAGGCACATCAGACAGTCCGTACGTATACTGGCAGGAAAAAGAGGCAATTTGGAGGCCCTTGCACAAACTGGCTTTATTTTACCTAAGTTGCCCCCCCCCCTCCAGTGTGTACTCCGAAAGAGTGTTTAGTGCAGCCGCTCACCTTGTCAGCAATCGGCGTACAAGGTTACTTCCAGAAAATGTGGAGAAGATGATGTTCATCAAAATGAATTATAATCAATTCCTTCGTGGAGACATTCACCAGCAATTGCCTCCAGAAAGTACACAGGGACCTGAGATGGTGGATTCCAGTGGGGACGAATTAATAATCTGTGAGGAGGGGGATGTACACAGTGAAAGGGGTGAGGAATCGGATGATGAGGAGGAGGTGGATATCTTGCCTCTGTAGAGCCAGTTTGTGCAAGGAGAGATTGATTGCTTCTTTTTTGGTGGGGGCCCAAACCAACCAGTCATTTTAGTCACAGTCGTGTGGCAGACCCTGTTGCTGAAATGATGGGTTTGTTAAAGTGTGCATGTCCTGTTTATACAACATAAGGGTGCACCTCTTTTGTCTTTAATTTATCTTTGCATCATGTGCTGTTTGGGGACTATTTTTTGAAGTGCCATCCCGTCTGACACTGCAGTGCCACTCCTAGATGGGCCAGGTGTTTGTGTCGGCCACTTGGGTCGCTTAGCTTAGCCATCCAGCGACCTTGGTGCCCCTCTTTTTTTCTTTGCATCATGTGCTGTTTGGGGACTATTTTTTAAATCTGCCATCCTGTCTGACACTGCAGTGCCACTCCTAGATGGGCCAGGGGTTTGTGTCGGCCACTTGGGTCGCTTAGCTTAGTCACACAGCTACCTCATTGCACCTCTTTTTTTCTTTACATCATGTGCTGTTTGGGGACTATTTTTTAAATCTGCCATCCTGTCTGACACTGCAGTGCCACTCCTAGATGGGCCAGGTGTTTGTGTCGGTCACTTGGGTCGCTTAGCTTAGCCATCCAGCGACCTCGGTGCAAATTTTAGGACTAAAAATAATATTGTGAGGTGTGAGGTGTTCAGAATAGACTGGAAATGAGTGGAAATTATGGTTATTGAGGTTAATAATACTATGGGATCAAATTGACCCCCAAATTCTATGATTTAAGCTGTTTTTGAGGGTTTTTTGTAAAAAGACACCCGAATCCAAAACACACCCGAATCCGACAAAAAATTTTCAGGGAGGTTTTCCCAAAACGCGTCCGAATCCAAAACATGGCCGCGGAACCGAATCCAAAACCAAAACACAAAACCCGAAAAATTTCCGGTGCACATCACTAACTATAACTCATGTTACCCCCGGATTAACCACGTTGATATTTTAAGTATTATATCCTTGGATAGCTTTTTCATTCAGAAATGTATCCATTCCTTTTTTAAATCCGCCATTACCACCTTCCCTGGCAGGGAATACCACATCCTGATTGCCCTAACAGTGAAGAAGCCTTTCCTCCGTTGCATTCGGAACTTTCTCTCCTCCAGTTGCAGCAAGTGCCCACGTGTCCTAAACTGTGTTCTTTTAATAAATAATTCCTCTGATAACTCTTTGTGATGTCCCTTTACATATTTGAAGATATTAATAATATCTCCTCTTAGGCGCCTCTTTTCTAGTGTATACATATTCAGCCTAGTAAGTCTTTTCTTATAGTCCAGTCCTTCTAGGCCTTTAATCAATTTAGCAGCTCGCCTTTGAACACTTTCGAGTTCACTGATGTCTTTTTTATACACTGGTGCCCAAAACTGAACACAATATTCCAGGTGCGGACATACCAATGCCTTATACAGCGGCATGATTACATCCGAGTCCCTTGTCTCAATTCCCCTTTTTATGCACGCTAGCACATTACTTGCCTTCTTTACTGCGTTTTGACATTGTGTACGGTTATTAAGTCTATTATCAACGAATACCTCCAAATCTTTTTCCAACTCTGTTTCCCCTAGGTGTTCCCCATTTAATATGTAGGATGCAAGTTTGTTTTTAGTCCCAAAATGCATAACCTTGCATTTGCCTGTATTGAACCTCATTTTCCATTTAGACGCCCAGAGTTCAAGTTTAGATAGATCATTCTGCAAGGACTCCACATCCAATTCTGTATTAATGACCTTACACAGTTTAGTATCATCTGCAAAGATTGACACTGTGCTTTCCAGGCCTATTTCTAGGTCATTGATAAATATGTTGAACAGTAGTGGTCCGTGTACGGACCCTTGTGGTATTCCGCTGACTACTGGGGACCAGGTTGAAGACATCCCGTTGACCACTACTCGCTGTACCCTGCTATCCAACCAGCTGCTTATCCATGTGCAAATAGTTTTTCCTAGACCAGTCTCCTTTAATTTGATCATCAGTCTCCTGTGAGGAACTGTACCGAAGGCTTTTGCAAAATCTAGGAAGACCACATCCACTGCTTTACCTTGATCAAGATTATTGCTCACTTCCTCGTAGGAGCTAATTAAGTTAGTCTGACATGACCTGTCCCTCACAAACCCATGCTGGTTCTTGCTAATAATCCTAGCGGACTTTATATACTCCTGTATGACGTCCCATAGAATTCCTTCCAATATTTTCCCCACTATAGATGTTAAACTAACTGGTCTGTAGTTTCCTGGAAGATTTTTGGATCCCTTTTTAAATAATGGCACTAACTCAGCTATACGCCAATCCTTCGGTACCATGCCTGATCTAATTGAACTATTGAAAATCAAGTATAGGGGTCGTGCTAGTTGTGAACTAAGCTCCATAAGAACCCTCGGGTGAAGTCCATCAGGACCAGGTGATTTATTAATCTTAATTTTGCTTAGTCTCTCCCGGACTACTTCTTCGCTTAAACAAGTATCTAACCATGAATCATTACTGTCACAATTGTTATGCTCTACTCCCACCATCAGTTCTTCACTGGTGAATACTGATGAAAATAATTTGTTCAGTATTTCCGCTTTTATTTCGTCATCATTTATTAATTTTCCTAATTCATCTTTTAATGGACCTATATTCTCCTTTTTTAACCTTTACCGTTTTTGTATTTAAAAAACTTTTTAGGATTGCTTTTACTCTCTATAGCGATTTGCTTTTCATTTTCCATTTTAGCTGCTCTTATTGCTTTTTTGCATTTCTTATTACACTCCTTGTAATACTTGAAACACTACTCCTTTCCATTAGATTTAAATGCTTTGAAAGCCCACTTTTTATTATCCATTTCTGCCTTAACCTTCTTGTTAAGCCACATCGGTTTGAGTTTAATACTCCTGCGTTTACTGCCCATGGGAATAAAGTTATGAATATTGCTATCCAGCAACCCTTTTAAAACACCCCACATTTCCGAAGTATTCTTGTTATTAAACAGAACCTCCCACTCTATGTCGTTAAGTGCACATCTAAGCATACTGAAATTAGCCTTCCTAAAGTTAAAAGTTTTGGTGGAACCACTGTAGCTATGTTTCCTGAAACTGATGTCGAATGTGGTCATATAGTGATCACTGTTACCCAAAGTCTCCCCAACTTTAGTGTTTGATATAATGTCCACATTATTAGTAATTACTATATCCAGGGTAGTTTTACCCCTAGTTGGGTCCTCGACTAATTGAGACAAGTAGTGATCCCTAAACATATTTAAGGACCTGCGGCCCCTCGTTTTAGCACATGAATCGTTACTCCAGTTTATATCCGGGTAATTATAATCCCCAATGACAAGGATGTCCCCTAATCCCACAGCTGTTTTGATTTGCTGCAATAGTTGTTCTTCCTCATGTATGCTTTGCCGCTCTTAGACGTGATAAACAATCAGCTTTTCACAGTATACTACACAATCTGTGAATGTGATCACTTTACTTGTATAAAAGTGATATCAATCTGACCCCAACCCAAGCACCAGCATTGAGGCTCAGAAGAAAACACTGACAAACATATATAAAGTCAGCAATTACATTAGCAGTCAGTCAAATGTTATATATTTGTCATATATTTGTCATATGAGCATATTATCAACTACGAACACATTTCAAGTACAATATGTAGGAGTACATATACTGCATTCTGTTCTATACAGTTATTTAACTATTCAGACGCATTGCGAAGAAAACCACAAAAAGTAGATAGAAATTTAGTGCTGTATAACCTTAACTCCGTAGAGTGGGATACAGGGAGACTCACCTCACTTCCAGGATCGATCAATGTGTTAGCGAACGCTGAGTGGATCCAGACACTACTAATGTACACTGCCGCTCCGGTAACTTTTAGTGGACACAGACGCTCAGTGAACTCTAGTGCATGCAGACGCTCATGTCTGCGACCCGGTCTCTTAGCGGTAAACCTTAGTGTTCACAGATGCAGCGGCCTATGCTGCGACCAAGACCCCTCATGGTAGCGTCTGAGATGGAAGTGAGGCAATCAGTTCATAGCGGGAGACGCACGGAAACTGGTCATGAACTGGGGGGAGGGGCGACCAGGAGAGCGTCTGACTCCCCACTGCTGACATCAACCCTAGGGATCGCAGCCTCAAACTAATCCTGGTGCCTTATGATCCCTAAAGCCTAGCGCTGGAGCACCCGTGGTGGTGGCGCGCTAGCTACTGTTTGGTAGTCTCCTCCCAAAACAGTGCGGCTGTGTCCGTATTCCCCTTCTAAGTGGAACCGATGCCTTAACTTCTCCCCATGCTCCGGCCACAGCCTGGTAACGTCTGCTGGACCTGCTAGTATATCCGACACAGACGGCCGTCGAGACAGCACTTGTACCGTGGGTAAGCATTGTTGCGACCCGGCGGAGAGTTGTTGGAGCGACTCTTTCCAATATGCATGTAAGACGCTGTTAGGAAAGATCACTCAAAACAATGTAGTAAGACTAAAATAAAAATAAAATAATAAAAGCTTAGGGCTGCCAAACACAGCAGCCCTGTGACCCTGTGACTGATTTGACTGAGCTAGTGGGCGGGAATTTATGGACGAGCCTTTGCATCCTGGGAGGCCAGAAAGCTTGTGATCGTTTGGTGCCAATCCGCTGTCGCTCCATCATATCCCAATGTTATCCTGTGGATAACCTGTGGACCCTGCTGGAGAATTCCAAGCGCACACTTAACAAAGTATACATCTAAGCCTGACAAGAATGGGGCTACAGAACTACACTTCCCAGAACCCTCGACGGGACCATGATGATTTCCGGTTACTGCAACTACAAATTACAAACATCCAATCAGTCAAACTACCTTTCCCAGAATCCATGATGGGATTCTGATGTTTTGCGGTTTCCGCGATCGCGGACTTCTGGCCAGCGGATCAGCTTCTCAAAGAGATCCCGGTTTCACTAAACATGGACTTTATTTGATTTCTACTTGTTACTCTGTGCCTCTCATCTATTATGATGTAGACGTTTTTATTGTTCATCTGGTTCCAGTCAGGTGACCCGCACTGGAAGTGATGTCATCACTTATCACTTCTGTGTGCTATAAATATCAGGACCATGTGCTAGTTACCCCTACGCCTAGAAAAATAGTCTTGTGACTCGAAACGCGTTGGTTAAAGGAGGCATTACATCGGTGGACACTGCGTAAAGCTCTGAGGGAAGTTAGGACCAGTCTAGGCATTACAATTGGGGACTCCTAAGTTGGCTAACTGTTCCCATAAGATCTTCACTTTCTCCAGGGGTTGGTATCTCCACTGAATAATGCTTTTCATGAGTTTTAATTAATTGTATTCAATAAATGTTTATCTTATCATAACCGGACGGACAACACTGGTGTTAAAGAAACCGCTATATAAGGATCCATGCAGCACAAACTGTGAGTGTTAGGTACGCATCTGCCTGCCAACAGTATAAAGATACCATGATGTGTGTCAACATACCTCTACCTGTGTAAGTTAGGTGTGTTGATTTCAACACCTTTGCTTTTAAAGATCACACAACATCTATTTGCTTGACCAGTCCAGTCACAGTTCAAAGATACCTTTATGAGTGTTTGCACACCTGTGTCTGTGTAAGTTAGATGTGTTCATCACACAGGATTTCTTTTATGTGAAGAAATAGATTCCGTTCCATATCTCATTGTGACACAAAGATACCCTTATATGCTTTAGCTATCTAACTCACACTTGTGAGGTGTGCCAGCTTTATCACGTGATTGAAGATTATGATATTAGACCATTCCTTGATGTCATAACACTACTACACATTGTGTGCTTTATGTTATATCTTTCATATATCCTCGAGTGCCTATTCCAACACCTGAAGTGGAACATTCTAGGATATCCATCTTGATACATTCACTACAGCTAAGTATACTAGCATCAATCATATGTATATCCCCCACCTCCACCTACGGTAGCGCCATCTCTTCCACACACCCACAATGTTTCCTTTTTTCAATTCTTGGACCAATTTGGGATAGATCCATTAGTGGATATAGAAGGCACCTACCCACAAGAAGCATCACGAAGGACTTCACCACAATTTTCTACTACTTCTAAGCTGTGGAAGACATTGCACCGGCAATTTCTGCCCCCTCAGCTTCCTTATTTATACCTAAAGCTAAGATTCTATAGGCTGGTGGAACCAGGACCCCTCCATGGAAGTGAGAAGGACAAAGCAGACATTTGCCAGAATCCAAGATGGCGGCACCAGCACCCAGCGCTGAGGACACAGCTCCCAGCCTGCTTCACTCTATGATCCAGGGTCAGACTCCACGGTCCCCCTGCCAACTTGCCCGCACACCTTACCCAGCGCCAACAGCCCACACCACTGCCGGACAGACCCCGCCAGAGTGCCCGGACTGGTAAGTCCCGGACCCCCCGAACTTTCCCAGGCCAATCCATGACAATATAGGTGCAGGGTGTGTGGTGTGTTCTCTCCTGGACACAGGGCCTGTGTACACCACACACCCTGTATCCATTATCGATGCGTAGGAAGTTATAGGCTGGAGGCTGGAGGAGAGAAAATTCCGCACACAATGGAGGAAAGCGTTCTTCACTGTTAGGGCAATAAGGATTTGGAATTCCTTGCCAGGGAAGGTGGTAATGGTGGACACTATAAATGCATTTAAAAGGGGATTGGATGAATTTCTGATTGAAAAGGCTATCCAAGGCTACAACATTTAAAATATTGAAGTTGTTAATCCGGGTGTAACGTGATTGTAGTTGTAAACTGTAGTTGTTAACTAGTCATAAAACATTCTTCTGCAGGTACATTAAAATCAACTCAACTTAATTCAATAAACAGGTTGAGCATTTTGCCTCTTTTCAACCTCAATTACTATGTTACTATGTTACTATGTTATATGTTATTATTGATGTGTATGGAGAATATGGTAGCCCTACAAGTCCTACCATTTTAAATACTAAACAACCAACGGCATTAAATGAGTGACCACTTTTTTATCTAACACAAGATGTGGGAGAAATGGGTTTTAGGTGCCCCCCTCAACCGTTCATCCCCCCACCCACCCCTAATTGTGGAAAATTAGATTTTTTGGTGTATTGTCTGGTTATTATCAGACAACTACTAAGGAATCCTCATGTGTATATGCCAGTATATGGGATGGGGGTGGCATAATGAGCCCTTGACCTATGATTTTTTTTTTCTGTTGCGCTGGGTTGTATTGTCTGATTATCACAGGTGACCACCAGACAATAGCTGCAAAGCGGGCACCATAATTTGAAAGAGTGCACTAACGTCCCCACATTTACAGTCGCAATTATGGGTGTGATACCCATATATGAGTCACCCATATAATTAAAACATCTATTTTCCGTGGCGGAGGGTAATAATGTCTGGTGGTCACCAGACAATAGCTACAGTGGGCATCATAATTTGAAGAAGTGGAATCCTCTCTTTCAAATATGAGTGCCTACAATGTTTCTGGTGTCATAGTAGAGGTGAGAGGGTGCATAGCGTCCCGCCCCATATACAGAAAAGATACATTTTCTATAGTGCCAGGTAACATTGTACGATGATCATGTGTGCCCCGTATATAGAAAACATAATTTTTTGTGGTGTAGGTTAGTATTGTCTGGTGATCACTTGAAAGATGGGACTGCTATACTGATGTGCTCTCAGATGAGCTGTTGGTAATCTACACATGATTATGATGCACTGTACATTAATCAAAGTACATTTCCATAGTCTTACGCTGCAAGTCTTTATTCACAGTGTGAGTGACAGGCAGGAAGCGTTTGGAGAGGTAACTGGCCAGCAAGAACACAGGTGTGTCTCATCTGCCTACAACTGCGATCACGTATGCACAAAACATGGCATCAGCAAATCAGTTCTCACCAGCCATTCTGTGCGATTATATGATTACTCAGGGAGTGAGTTATGGAAAAATCTGTGATCATCGCTGAGTATTTGTTTGCAATTGCAAGAATCTGCAAAGTCTCCAGTGGGTGTCCCAATAGAAATCCATGCGTCTGTATCATTTGCATATTTTTGCACATCCACTGCACAGGGGATCGCAGCTGCAAATGCAATAGCATACAACTCGCTGTTTAAGCTGATATGTAAATGATGAGTTCCACTCATCAATTGCAATGAGAAGGGTTTAATATAAAGCCAATGTCCAACAACCTAAGACCAGTTCATGCAGGGTCAGTGCTGCAAGTATGGCGGTACGGGGTGGTACTGCGTACCGGTAAGAAATTCCCAGGCAGTACGCCACCTTGCAGACACCGGGTGTCAGAGAAAGGAGAACGTAGCATGTGACTCTCCTCTCCTGCCCCTCTCCTGCCTGCCCAGTCACTCCCCCTGAGTCTGGCGGCAGCGTGTGTATCACTGAAACGCCGGTTCATGAGCCAATCAGAGCTCGCAGATCAGGAGCCGCCGCTGCCGGACTGTGAGCTCTCAATTGGCTCGTGGACCGGCACCAGATCTGATATACAGGACGCCGCTGCTGCAGGAGGACTCGGAGACCAGACTGAGAGCAGGCGAGGGACAGGAGGGGTGTTGTGCTCTCCTCTCCCCGACAGCAGCAACAACAACGGTGAGTTGCACTGTGGGGGCATGTGTATCTGGCAAAATGGGGGCATATCTGGCACTGTTTGGACATATCTGGCACTCTGGGGGCATATTTGGCACAGTGGGGGCATATGTGTATCTGGCACTGTGGGGGCATATCTGGCACTGTGGAGGCATGTGTGTCTGGCACTATTTGGGCATATATGGCACTGTTTGGGCATATATGGCACTCTGAGGGCATGTGTATCTGGCACTGTGGGGGCATATCTGGCAATGTGGGGCATATCTGGCACTGTGGGGGAATATGTGTATCTGGCACTGTGGGGGCATATCTAGCACTGTGGGGCTATGTGTATCTGCCACTGTGGGGGCATGTGTATCTGGTACTGTGCGGGCATATCTGGCACTGTAGGGGCATATTTGTATCTGGCACTATTGGGGGCATATGTGTATCTGGCACGGCACTATTAGGGGCATATGTGAATCACGCCTCCATTTTCATTGGCCATACCCCATGTGGCATGTGGCCACACTCATTTTTTGCAGCGCGTGCGCATACAGTACCTCTAAGATTTTTATTACTTGCACCACTGGTTTCTGTATAGAAGTGATATTGGTTGATTTAATATCCATATTATTAAGCTGGGTATACACTAGACCAGAGGTTCTCAAACGCGGTCCTCAATGCACACCAACAGTCCAGGTTTTAAGCATATCCATGCTTGGCCACAGGTGACATAATTAGCACCTTAGTTAATTTGATTTAACCATCTGTGCTGAGCCGTGGATATATATCTAAAACCTGGACCATTGGAATGCCTTGAGGCCCGCGTTTGAGAGGCTCTGCACTAGACAATATATTATTGGACTATTTGTCATTTTGAGCAGAATTGGAAAAACAAATCATCTACATCGTTTAGTGCAGAGGTTCCCAAACGCGGTCCTCAAGGTACCCCAAGGTCCAGGTTTTAGGTATATCCATAGCTCAGCACCAATGGTTACATTAAATAGACTGGGGTACTAATTAAATCACCTGTGGTCAAGCATGGATAAACCTAAAACCTGGACCATTGGGGTGCCTTGAGGACCGCATTTGGGAACCTCTGGTCTAGTGTACAGTATATGCACTATAGTGCGCTCCTGTGCATCGTTCCTGGCATCATCTCATCTGCCTGCAGTGCAGATCTGAAGATATCCTTAACAACAGCACGCTCCAGGATGTGGTCACTGAATGATATGCGGTCGCTCAATATATCGTTTAGTGTGTACGGCCGACCGGCATATCATTCTATCAGTTATGCCATCAGCGTCAATCTGGGATCACCTAATGCACAGGTTATCAAACTCGGTCCTCAAGATCCCACACAGTGCATGTATTCCAGGTCTCCTCACAGAATCACAAATGAAATAATTAGCTCCACCTTTTAAAATGTGTCAGTGAGTAATTAATACACCTGTGCACCTGCTGGGTTACCTGCAAAACATGCACTGTGTGGGGTCCTGAGGACCGAGTTTGAGAACCTATGACCTAATGTGTACCCAACATTACTCTCTGATTTAAAGTTGGATTCATGTTATCGTTTAATAATATTTATTGTCTTACTAAAATACAAAAAAATGATTTTGTTTTAACTATTTCTTGTTCCTGATTTGTGTTATTCAAACAATCAGGCATTTGCTGTTTTATCGTAGTTACATAAATTTGTATGTAGACATAAGCATAAGTACTGAAGGCAGCTTCTTGCAGATGTACAGGATAGTATCCCTATCCCTTTAAACTGGGACACTCATGAATTACACAGGTTCTGTGGCTGGCTGACTTCAAGCCTGCATTTCAGCTGGTTTTAATTAGAGATGAGCGCCTGAAATTTTTCGGGTTTTGTGTTTTGGTTTTGGGTTCGGTTCCGCGGCCGTGTTTTGGGTTCGAACGCGTTTTGGCAAAACCTCACCGAATTATTTTTGTCGGATTCGGGTGTGTTTTGGATTCGGGTGTTTTTTTCCAAAAACACTAAAAAACAGCTTAAATCATAGAATTTGGGGGTCATTTTGATCCCAAAGTATTATTAACCTCAAAAACCATAATTTACACTCATTTTCAGTCTATTCTGAATACCTCACACCTCACAATATTATTTTTAGTCCTAAAATTTGCACCGAGGTCGCTGTGTGAGTAAGATAAGCGACCCTAGTGGCCGACACAAACACCGGGCCCATCTAGGAGTGGCACTGCAGTGTCACGCAGGATGTCCCTTCCAAAAAACCCTCCCCAAACAGCACATGACGCAAAGAAAAAAAGAGGCGCAATGAGGTAGCTGTGTGAGTAAGATTAGCGACCCTAGTGGCCGACACAAACACCGGGCCCATCTAGGAGTGGCACTGCAGTGTCACGCAGGATGGCCCTTCCAAAAAACCCTCCCCAAACAGCACATGACGCAAAGAAAAAAAGAGGCGCAATGAGGTAGCTGACTGTGTGAGTAAGATTAGCGACCCTAGTGGCCGACACAAACACCGGGCCCATCTAGGAGTGGCACTGCAGTATGTATGTATAAAGAAAGAAAAAAAAACCACGGTTAGGTGGTATATACAATTATGGACGGGCTGCCGAGTGCCGACACAGAGGTAGCCACAGCCGTGAACTACCGCACTGTACTGTGTCTGCTGCTAATATATAGACTGGTTGATAAAGAGATAGTATACTCGTAACTAGTATGTATGTATAAAGAAAGAAAAAAAAACCACGGTTAGGTCACTGGTATATACAATTATGGACGGGCTGCCGAGTGCCGACACAGAGGTAGCCACAGCCGTGAACTACCGCACTGTACACTGGTTGATAAAGAGATAGTAGTATACTCGTAACAACTAGTATGACGACGGTATAAAGAATGAAAAAAAAACCACGGTTAGGTGGTATATAATACAATTATGGTTGGACGGACTGCCTGCCGAGTGCCGACACAGAGGTAGCCACAGCCGTGAACTACCGCACTGTACACTGGTAGATAAAGAGATAGTAGTATACTCGTAACAACTAGTATGACGACGGTATAAAGAATGAAAAAAAAACCACGGTTAGGTGGTATATAATACAATTATGGTTGGACGGACTGCCTGCCGAGTGCCGACACAGAGGTAGCCACAGCCGTGAACTACCGCACTGTACACTGGTTGATAAAGAGATAGTAGTATACTCGTAACAACTAGTATGACGACGGTATAAAGAACGAAAAAAAAACCACGGTTAGGTGGTATATATTATAATACAATTATGGATGGACGGACTGCCTGCCGAGTTCCGACACAGAGGTAGCCACAGCCGTGAACTACCGCACTGTACACTGGTTGATAAAGAGACAGTAGTATACTCGTAACAACTAGTATGACGACGGTATAAAGAACGAAAAAAAAAACACGGTTAGGTGGTATATATTATAATACAATTATGGATGGACGGACTGCCTGCCGAGTTCCGACACAGAGGTAGCCACAGCCGTGAACTACCGCACTGTACACTGGTTGATAAAGAGATAGTAGTATACTCGTAACAACTAGTATGACTGACTATGACGGTATAAAGAATGAAAAAAAAACCACGGTTAGGTGGTATATATTATAATAATACAATTATGGATGGACGGACTGCCTGCCGAGTTCCGACACAGAGGTAGCCACAGCCGTGAACTACCGCACTGTACACTGGTTGATAAAGAGATAGTAGTATACTCGTAACAACTAGTATGACTGACTATGACGGTATAAAGAATGAAAAAAAAACCACGGTTAGGTGGTATATATTATAATACAATTATGGATGGACGGACTGCCTGCCGACTGCCGACACAGAGGTAGCCACAGCCGTGAACTACCGCACTGTACACTGGTTGATAAAGAGATAGTAGTATACTCGTAACAACTAGTATGACACTATGACGGTATAAAGAATGAAAAAAAAACCACGGTTAGGTGGTATATATTATAATACAATTATGGATGGACGGACTGCCTGCCGACTGCCGACACAGAGGTAGCCACAGCCGTGAACTACCGCACTGTACACTGGTTGATAAAGAGATAGTAGTATACTCGTAACAACTAGTATGACTGACTATGACGGTATAAAGAATGAAAAAAAAACCACGGTTAGGTGGTATATATTATAATAATACAATTATGGATGGACGGACTGCCTGCCGAGTTCCGACACAGAGGTAGCCACAGCCGTGAACTACCGCACTGTACACTGGTTGATAAAGAGATAGTAGTATACTCGTAACAACTAGTATGACTATGACGACGGTATAAAGAAAGAAAAAAAAATACCACGGTTAGGTGGTATATAATTATACAATTATGGATGGACGGACTGCCTGCCGAGTGCCGACTGCCGACACAGAGGTAGCCACAGCCGTGAACTACCGCACTGTACTGTGTCTGCTGCTAATATAGACTGGTTGATAAAGAGATAGTATACAACAATATACTACTATACTGGTGGTCAGGCACTGGTCACCACTAGTCACACTGGCAGTGGCACTCCTGCAGCAAAAGTGTGCACTGTTTAATTTTAAATTAATATAATATTATGTACTCCTGGCTCCTGCTATAACAACCTGCAGTGCTCCCCAGTCTCCCCCACAATTATTATAAGCTTTTATACATTGATGTGCAGCACACTGGGCTGAGCTGAGTGCACACAGACTGAGTCACACTGTGTGACTGCTGTGTATCGTTTTTTTCAGGCAGAGAACGGATATAGCAGAGAACGGATATATTAAATAAAAGTTAACTTAACAACAACTGCACTGGTCACTGTGGTAAACTCTGTCTGCACAATCTCTCTCTCTCTCTCTCTCTTCTAATCTATTCTAATGGAGAGGACGCCAGCCACGTCCTCTCCCTATCAATCTCAATGCACGTGTGAAAATGGCGGCGACGCGCGGCTCCTTATATAGAATCCGAGTCTCGCGAGAATCCGACAGCGTCATGATGACGTTCGGGCGCGCTCGGGTTAACCGAGCAAGGCGGGAAGATCCGAGTCGCTCGGACCCGTGAAAAAAAAAGTGAAGTTCGTGCGGGTTCGGATTCAAAGAAACCGAACCCGCTCATCTCTAGTTTTAATCAGCCACAGAACCTGTGTAATCCAGGAGTGTTGCGTTTTAATGGGATAGTAATGTAAGCCTCTGCAGAAGTCAGAAGGTTACACACTGCAATGCATTATGTGAGTGGGGCCTCTTGCAGGCGGTGGCCTTGTTTGTTCAGCCCCTTTTTGTATACTAAGGGAAGTTAAGAGAACACTGTAGATTGTTGTTTGCAGTTTATGCAATCCCTTTTGGCATTACAATGGCGAGCAAGCAGCAGTTTGCTGAAGAGGTGAGGAAAGCATTTGAAGAAGCTAAAAACATTCCAAAGGATAAGCTGATATTCACATACAATGGAGTCTTGTACCCTGCAGCAACATGTGACAGTGATACATTTAAAGCTATTGAATCATTTGAGACTCGCGATGATGATTTGATGCTTGTAGCTTATCCCAAATGTGGTAAGTAATAGGCTATAGAAAATATACTGTATACTATACCAAATCCAGTCCCCAAGGATCCCTAACAATGCATGTTTTACAGATATCCTAGTTGGTGCAAAGCTGCAGTAGGCTTATCATACTATCCCTTTAAAGCAGGACACTAATACTAGTGATGGGAAATCTAGTTCAGTTCGGTGATTAGTTCATTATGATCTAGTTCACTGAAAAGATTAGTTCAGAAGATTAGTTCATCTAGTTCATTTAGTTCATCATTTCACTCACTGACTGAGACTGAAAGGAGTGATTAGATTTAGAACTAGTCTAGACTATTACACATAGAGTAGGCATTTATAATACTAGCTCATTGTAGGAGTTATAATCTTTTTCAAATGATCAGATGTGTGTAATATGTCAGATTTTTTATTTTTAAGAAAAGCAATAAGTTATATAGCAACCTTATACTGACATATGTATCTCTGCAATATTAATCCCATTGTTGGTACTCCTTTTTACTTCATAATAGGCAAGTTAAAGACCCAAATCCAGAGTAATGTCATAAATCACTTTTAGTTTTTTTCTGCTTTTAAAATACAGTAATTAAAAGAAAAGAAAAAGTCCCTTTGCCCCAATGTAACAGACCTTAGAGAGATAAAGTGGAGATGTTGCAAAGCAACCCATTAGCTTCTGTCATTTATGTTCAACAGTATATAAAGTGACAGAAGCTGATTGGTTGCTAGGGGCAACTGCTCAACTTTATGTCACTTGAAGGTTCATAGTACATATCCCCCTGTGTCTTGTGTGGAGTAATCATACCCTACAGAAGGCATGTCCAAACTGCGGCCCTCCAGCTGTTGTGAAACTACATATCCCAGCATGCCCTGACACAGTTTTTCCGTCAGAGAATGCTAAAGCTGTGTCAGGGCATGCTGAGATGTGTAGTTTCTCAACAGCTGGAGGGCCGCAGTTTGGACATGCCTGCCCTACAGGATAGCATGCAGCACTCAGCACTGTGTCTTTAGCTGATTGGGAGTGTAGCTTGTCACCTAATATACTGGAGGAATGAATCATGGCTATATGCAGTTCAGTATCAGCTCCATACAATGCATATGCCTGAGCACAGCAGTGCCACACATGGTAGCTGAGAAGTACTGCACTGACTCGTATGGCTGTATGAGTCATTGAGTCAGTGAACTGATCAGTGAACTGTAATGAATCACTGAACTACTGAACTACTTGCTGAACTACTGAACTACTTGCAAGGAGAGTGACTCGTGAGTCGTCAGGACAATGCAGTTCACTCAGCTTCATAGAGTCCACCACTGACTTCATGAGCACAGCAGTGACCCCTGTGGCAGCTGAGGTAAACTGACTCATGAGAATTCAGTATTCACTCTCACTCACACACTGATTGGTTGCTATGGGCAACATCACTTCTATAGAACTACCTAAGTATATGTACCATCATATTTTTAATTATTTCAAGACTGAAGGTTCATCAGACAGACATACATATCCCCCTATGTCTTGTGTAGAGTAATCGGACCCTACAGCAGGCATGTCCAAACTGCGGCCCTCCAGCTGTTGAGAAACTACATATCCCAGCATGCCCTGACACAGCTTTAGCATTCTCTGACATCTGACAGCAAAACTGTGTCAGGGCATGCTGGGATATGTAGTTTCACAACAGCTGGAGGGCCGCAGTTTGGACATGCCTGCCCTACAGGATAGCATGCAGCACTCAGAATTTGTCTTTGGTTGATTGGTAGTGACAGTGTACCTTGTGACCACCTAATATGCTAGGTGAATTAATCATGGCTATATGCAGTTCAGTATCAGCTCCATACAATGCATATGCCTGAGCACAGCAGTGGCACACATGGTAGCTGAGAAGTACTGCACTGACTCGTATGGCTGTATGAGTCATTGAGTCAGTGAACTGATCAGTGAACTGTAATGAATCACTGAACTACTGAACTACTTGCTGAACTACTGAACTACTTGCAAGGAGAATGACTCACGAGTCGTCAGGACAATGCAGTTCACTCAGCTCCACAGAGTGAGTCCACTCCATGTCTGAGCACAGCAGTGACCCCTGTGGCAGCAGATATGTACTGGCTCATGAGTACTGCTGAGTGAGAGCTGAATAAAAACAGTGCTGCAGCAGCACCTACACAACACCCAGCAGAAGATTTAGCACAGCAATATGCACAGGAACCAGTAGTACCAGAAGCAGCAGCAAGTGTTTGGACATCTGGACTAATAGGACAGTGATTGTATCACAGAAAGGTGAGCAGCATGACCACACATGCTCACTCACAGACACACATAGGGGTAAATTTACTAAGGTGGGAGATTTTTAGAACTGGTGATGTTGCCCATGGCAACCAATCAAATTCTACTTACCATTTATCTAGCTGCTTCTAGCAGATAATAAATATAATCAGATTGGTTGCTATGGGCAACATCACCAATTCTAAAAAATCTCCCACCTTAGTAAATTTACCCCATACACTTTGGCTAGGCAGCGCAGATGCTATTTTTTATTAGATCTGATTGTTGTACTTTTAACTTTCATTTCACAGCATCAGATTCAGGAAGTGAAAATCCAGTGAATGAGACAGTGAGAAGCCTAATGCTGGCTCTATTCTGTCTGTGTCTGACTCCTCCTTCCTGATGAACTAATCTTTGCCAAAGCTGTGAACTGAACGAACTAGTTCACTTTGAAGATTAGTTCATTTTGAACTAATCATTCATGAACTACCCATCACTAACTAATACATTACACAGGTTCTGTGGATGGCTGACTTCAACCCTGCATTTCTCCTGGCTTTAATCAGCCACAGAACCTATGGAATTTGTGACAGCCCCAATTTAAATGGATAGTATGGTAAGTCAATGCATAGGTGTATTCATTACTGACTGACACATTATAAAAGAACCAAAGGTAGTGCTAAGTATTTCACCTATGATACTGAGGAGATCTGCAAAACATGCACTGCTAGGAGTCCCTAAAGGTCAGGAGTTGGATGTCACTGTCTATATACTGTACACCGCATACTGAACCAATTGGAAAAAGTTACAGAAGAGAAGGAAATATATTAAAGTAAACAATATTTAAATTTACACATATTATCATAGAAAACAATTTTATAATCCATTGCAATAATATAGGATTGCAGCAAATATAAATAGCAAATGTTGCATAATACCATTGTTAGTTTTCTGCAAAAACTGAGCTGTTTCCCTCTATTTTTCACAACAGGATTTAGCCAGCAGACTCCATTCATTTTTTATTTTTTTTAATTGTTCCAGTAACCTCCACAGATAGCAGTTACATGTACTGTTGCAGGAAAGCTGATACATTAAAATGTTTATGTATTTCTGCTGCCTAAGGGACTGATTCAGGTTTGTTAGCAAAGCAAAAAAGTATGCAGCAAAACCATGTTGCACTGCAGGTGTGGCAGATGTACCGTGCAGAGAGAGTTATAGGCCCTACACACTGGGCGATAATTCTCAAAGATATGAACGATCTCGTTCATTAATGAACGAGATACCGTTCATATCTTTGAGTGTGGAGGCACCAGCGATGAACGATGCGCGTCCCTGCGCTCGTTCAACGCTGGTGCCCCGTCGGTTGTGCATGCAGGCCAATATGGACGATCTCGTCCATATTTGCCTGCACTTCTATGAAGCCGTGTGACGGGGGAGTGAAGAAACTTCACTGCCCCCCCTCCTCTGGGTCGGCCGTATACACCGTCGGGCAGCTCGGCGACGGATCGTTAAATGTGTAGGGCCCTTAGGATTTCCGTGGGTTATATTATTTCTGTGCATGGTAAAAACTGGCATCTTTTGCATGTAGCCCACAAATGTTAGACAGCTTTATTTTTACACCGCATTTAGATTTCATTTTAAACACATCCCACCCAAATCTAAATCTCTCTGCACATGTTACATGGTTTTGGCCAGTTGTGTGCTTTTTTTGCTTTGCTAACAAACCTGAATCAGGCCAGAAGGTTGATTACCCAATATCCTTAAGATCCAGTAATACAGCATGTTTAATGTTATTCCAGTCACCAGCGCCAACGCTGAAATTCTTAACATAAATATGCTGGAGAGTGTTAGGGTTAGGCTGCAGGGGAGGGTGAGGGGATTGGTATGTGTGTGTTTAGTATTAGGCCACGGGAGGGGAGGGTTAGGCTGCAGGAGGGTTAGGGTTAGTTAGTTTAGCACCTGTTGGGATGGCGGTGTCAGTATTCTGACCGCCAGCATCCTCACTGCCGGTATACCATACCCAACCCATTGTGAGGGAGGCTTAATGGAGGCAACTTAAATGACTCCAATGAGCTTACTTCCAATAAAAAACAAGAAAATAGAGCAGGTGGTATCAGAGGCAGAACTCTGGGAGGAAACGGAGTCATCTGCCGTCGGGCTCCTGCTCTGAAGGGGGGCACCTCTCCTCCCATTCTGTGACACCATTGAATTAAGTTAGTTGATAGCTGTCGCTGTCTTTTCAGTGGCCGACTTCCTCACTGGTCCCTACACCTTACAAATCACACCCTCTTTATTATACTGAATATACACATTTTACAAGTGTCATACCCAGGATTAGAAACCACAAAATATTACACTGGAAGCAGACACCTTACTGATGAAGCTATTTGCTCCTGTATAGGAAATATGAGAATTTTAACTATATGAAGCTACTTCTCTGACGATTACACGTAACTTCATATATAGTTAGAATTCTCATGCTTTCTCTACAGGAGCAAATAACTCCATCAGTAAAGTGTCTGCTGTTAGTGTAACAGGTTATGGGTTCTAATCCTGGGCATGACTGCTAAGAAAGAAATGTGTGATTAAAAAAAAAAAAAGACCATTAAATGCATAAATACAGTATATAAATTTTTTTCAGAACACTCCATATCCCCACACATTTTATATATATATATATATATATATATATATATATATATATATATATTTTATTATACACAAGCACACATACATACATATATTTATCTTAATATAGGAAATAGGGGGGCACCAATATTTATCTTGCCTCCGGGCAACTGTGACGAACTTACGCCACTGGGTGGTATAATATAGAAGAAGTTGTCCATGGGCTCAAACATGTGTCAGTATGGTGTAATTCGCACCTATAGTTTCCATCACCATACATACGGGAGTGTTGCAAGGGTGGGTCTGGTGGACTCTGGACACTGGAAAAGTTAGAGGGTGCACCACCGTCTGCCCCCCCCCCCCCCCCCCTCCACCCGCTTTACCATGGGCCACTGTACAGGCAGAGCAGGAGAAGGAGAAGCAGAGGGGCACACACTGACTCGGAGACTTGGAAGGGAACAGGGCAGGCCAGAGGCAATAGCAAGAGCCAGCTGCTCTACTTTGTGGCTTAGGGCCTAATTCAATATGGAACGCTGCTGTGTGCGCATGCACAGAAACCGCACTGCGCGTGCGCACACTGAGATGCGACGGCATCTCACGTGTGAATACCTCTGCCTGATTGAGAGGCAGAGGTATTCATGGCACATATAGTGGCAGGCTGCTAAATCAGATTGTGATGTCACTCAGGTGCTAAAAGGGAGGGGTAATTCTGTGTAAGAAAAAACAATTTGTGTTCCCTAATGCACACTGAGTGAAAAAATAATACTACATAATAATCAGATAATACGGAGATCTTAGTTGCGTATATCTGCAGATATAGGGTTAAGCCCCCAGGCCGATCGGCAAGGTGTCTCCGTCACTGGGGGTCCCTAATACCTAGTATTAGGGACCCCCAGT
Source organism: Pseudophryne corroboree (assembly GCF_028390025.1). Classification (NCBI taxonomy): domain Eukaryota; kingdom Metazoa; phylum Chordata; class Amphibia; order Anura; family Myobatrachidae; genus Pseudophryne; species Pseudophryne corroboree. Next base: position 688,482,356 of record NC_086447.1, on the reverse strand, counting down.
GATGGAGACGCCTTGCCGATCGGCCTGGGGGCTTAACCCTATATATGCAGATATACACAACTATGATCTCTGTATTATCTGATTATTATGTAGTATTATTTTTCACTCAGTGTGCATTAGAGAACACAAATTGTTTTAGAGGCATTCATGGGACTGGAGGGGGCATTGCATCTATGTTGAGGGGTGTGGTCCGGACAACGCAGGCCATTTGCGGAGCAGGCTGCAGCGACTGCATGATGTCACACAGCCGCTGCGACCCAAAAGACGGTGGGCTGCCATCTGCCTTAGCAGCTAGACCGCATAGGCAGAGGGAAACCCTAAACATGCAAAAGCATGTTTTTGCATGCTTGGGGGGAGGGGGCAGGACCTGGCATAAGGGGAGCAGCCTTGCCCTGTGCTGGGTATCCCCCCACATGTCAGTGTAATGGGTTGTAGATGTGCAATTTTTTTGCGCAGCTAAAATCCATGCTGAATTAGGCCCTTAATGTGTATAAGAGGTTCTACTGTGTGGCGTAACGTGTATAAGGGTCTCTGCTGTGTTGCAAAATGTGTTTAAGGGTCTCTGCTGTGTGGTGTAACGTGTATAAGGGGCTCTGCTGTGTGGCGTAACGTGTTTAATGGGCTCTGCTGTGTGGCGTAACTTGTATAAGGGACTCTGCTGTGTGGTGTAATGTGAATAACAGATGCTACTCTGTGGTGTAATGTGTATAAAGCTAGGTACACACTATACAGTTATTGGGCCAATTTGTCACTGATTGGGACATCAGCCTGATTTATTGCATAGTGTGTACAAACGATCGTGTCAGTGTTTCGCCGATAATTTGGAAAAATCTTGCAGATACCCGAACAATTGATTTTTCCGATCTATCGTCCCAGACCAAAAATATCTGCCACAATCTCCAGTTATTGAGCAGCATGTATGCGTTCTCAACAATCTGCCCATATTTCCTATGCTTTCCACTCACTAAATCATCCTTCTTGTGGGCGGACATATGCAAATGCAGTGTGACGTGGCAGAAAATTGGTAAATGAAAAAAAAAAATCTTTAAGTGTGTAGATATTGGTGCCTACAATTTCCTGAAAAATCGTCCGAATGTTGGGCAGACCAAAAAAAATCTGCCAGTGTGTACTTAGCTTTAGGGGTACTACTGTGTCGTGTTATGTGAATAACTGACACTACTGCATGATGTAATGTGACTAACGGACGGTACTGTGTGGTGTAATGTGAAAAACAGAGGTTAATGTGACTTTACTGTGGGATGTAATGTGACTAACGGATGTCACTGTGTGGTGTAATGTGACTAACGGAAGCTACTGTGTAGTTTAATGTGAAAAACGGATGTTAATGTGACTAACAGACACTACCGTTTGGTTAAATGTGTATAAGGGGTACTACTGTGTAGTGTAATGTGAATAACGGACGCTACTGTGCGGTGTAATGTGAATAACTGATGCTACTGTGTGGTGTAATGTGTATAAGGGGTACTACTGTGTGGTGTAATGTGTATAAGGGGTACTACTGTGTGGTGTAATGTGAATAACGGACACTACTGTGTAGTGTAATATGAAAAACAGATGTTAATGTGACTACTGTATATCCCCTTCGATCCCTCCATAATCCACATCAGCTGTGCCCCACCATACTGTGGGCCTGATGCACCAAGAGTTACAGTGTATGCGTTTAAAAAAGAGAGTTTTTTTCACTTTTCTATACACTTCACATTTTTTTAAGTATCGTCTGAATGTATGTAAGTTTTTTCGATTTTTGTTTTCGCTAAATTATACTTTTCAGGGGTTTTTTTCCGAAATTTTCCAACTTCTATTGAAAATGAATGGGAACCTTATGTATCATTGGATTATCGTGAAAATAGACTGCAACTTTTCATATTTTTTTTTCCGCCAGCTTAACCTGGTGAGTTTAGCAATAGCCCATGAATGTTCTTGTAGTTCCACCTCTAAATTTACTTTTTTTTACAAAAAGAATATGCTTAAAACATCTCCCTTTAGCTAAATTATACTTACATATATTGAACTAGTCTAAAAATGTAGTAATATTTTCTATATGTTGTTTGCATGAAACTTTATATACATTGCTCAAAAAAATAAAGGGAACACTTAAAGAACACGTCCTAGATCTGAATGAATGAAATATTCTTATTAAATACTTAGTTCTTTACATAGTTGAATGTGCTGACAACAAAATCACACAAAAATTATCAATGGAAATCAAATTTATTAACCCATGGAGGTCTGGATTTGGAGTCACACTCAAAATGAAAGTGGAAAAACACACTACAGGCTGATCCAACTTTGATGTAATGTCCTTTAAAACAAGTCAAAATGAGGCTCAGTAGTGTGTGTGGCCTCCACATGCCTGTATGACCCCCCTACAATGCCTGGGCATGCTCCTGATGAGGTGGCGTATAGTCTCTTGAGGGATCTCCTCCCAGACCTGGACTAAAGCATCCGCCAATTCCTGGACAGTCTGTGGTGCAACGTGGCATTGGTGGATGGAGCGAGACATGATGTCCCAGATGTGCTCAGTTGGATTCAGGTCTGGGGAACGGGCGGGCCAGTCCATAGCATCAATGCCTTCGTCTTGCAGGAACTGCTGACAAACTCCAGCCACATGACGTCTAGCATTGTCTTGCATTAGGAGGAACCCAGGGCCAACCGCACCAGCATATGGTCTCACAAGGGGTCTGAGGATCTCATCTCAGTACCTAATGGCAGTCAGGCTACCTCTGGCGAGCACATGGAGGGCTGTGCGAACCCCCCAAAAAATGCCACCCCACACCATTACTGACCCATTGCCAATCCGGCCATGCTGGAGGATGCTGCAGGCAGCAGAACATTCTCCTTGGCGTCTCCAGACTCTGTCACGTCTGTCACATGTGCTCAGTGAGGACCTGCTTTCATCTGTGAAGAGCACAGGGCGCCAGTGGCGAATTTGCCAATTTTGGTGTTCTCTGGCAAATGCCAAACGTCCTGCACGGTGTTGGGCTGTAAGCACAACCCCCACCTGTGGACGTCGGGCCCTCATACCACCCTCATGGAGTCTGTTTCTGATCGTTTGAGCAGACACATGCACATTTGTGGCTTGCTGGAGGTCATTTTGCAGGGCTCTGGCAGTGCTCCTCCTGTTCCTCCTTGCACAAAGGCGGAGGTAGCGGTCCTGCTGCTGAGTTGTTGCCCTCCTACGACCTCCTCCACGTCTCCTGATGTACTGGCCTGTCTTCTGGTAGCGCCTCCATGCTCTGGACACTATGCTGACAGACACAGCAAACCTTCTTGCCACAGCTCGCATTGATGTGCCATCCTGGATGAGCTACACTACCTGAGCCACTTGTGTGGGTTGTAGACTCCGTCTCATGCTACCACTAGAGTGAAAGCACTGCCAGCTTTCAAAAGTGACCAAAACATCAGCCAGAAAGCATAGGAGCTGAGAAGTGATCTGTGGTCACCACCTGCTGAACAACTCCTTTATTGGGGTGTCTTGCTAATTGCCTATAATTTCCACCTGTTGCCTATTCCATTTGCACAACAGCATATGAAATTGATTGTCAATCAGTGTTTCTTCCTAAGTGGACAGTTTGATTTCACAGAAGTGTGATTGACTTGGAGTTACATTGTGCTGTTTAAGTGTTCCCTTTATTTTGTTGAGCAGTGTGTGTGTGTGTGTATGTGTGTGTGTGTGTGTGTGTGTAATAAATATATATATATAATCAAACAAATAGGCACTCCATAAATGTACAATGACCACGGTGCCCTCCTTATGGACCTACACACAGCAAGGTCCCCTGGGCAGGAGCGTAGCAATCCCCCCAACAGCCGCACAAGACCAGGCGGCACTCAGTGGATTTGTGAAAGAGGTGATGTATTCAAATGTAGAAAAGCATTCTATGACACCGACGTTTCAAGGTGTTTTTTTCAAGGTGAAATGCTGTGAACAAAGAGCTGTAGTGCATGCTTACCTTATATGTGTGTCTGAAAGAGCCCCATCACGCTGGCTCTCGTCCGCGGGCCGTGGGCAGGACATCCGGGCAGCTACGGGAATCGGATCATGTCCGGTGACGTCACTCTGTTGCCGGGCAACCACAGATGCTGGAAGCCTCCTACAGCCGCATCTATGGATCACCAGGGGGGACAAAATGCTAAAAAAATAAAAAAAAGAGTATAGTGATCAATGTGAAAAAAAAAACATTAAAGTTTTAAAAAAGGTTAAGGTTTAAAAATCTCTTACTGGATAAGGCATACATAGATGCCAACAAATAATGCATCGTAACTATAAACTATCAAATAGTCACAATGATATCATTATTAAACTAAATATCATTATTGTTTACAGTCTTGGATGATAACTATATATGGAAACTCAGAGTTAGATGCTAATTATCTACCCTAAATGTTGGTTACTTTCAGAAAAATTTATAAGAAAACGTTCCAGACAATCTGTTCATTTATCCCATGGGGCGCCAGAGAGTTCAGACGATAGATCCACTGTGTCTCTTTCTGTGAGAGTCTTTTATCCCGATCTCTTCCTCTGGTCAGCACAGGGACATGATCCACGATCATATATTTTAATTGCTGTGGTTGGTGATTGGCAGCTTTATAATGGCGTGCTACTGGCTGATCATTATCTTTATTCTCCAAGGCAGCCTTGAAGGCAGAGCGATGAAGCGCCATACATTCTTTAAACATTCTAATGGTTCGTCCGACATACAATAGGCCGCACGGATATTGGAGTACATAAATGACGAATTGCGTGGAGCACGTAAGGTAATGTTGGATGCGGAACTTTTTGTGAGTGATTGGTTGTACAAAAGCAGGTCCAAATTCCAAAAATGTACAAGTGGTACATGAAGCGCACTTGAAGCAACCCTTTCCCTGAATAATTTGTTTGCACTTGGTGACGTCTGTCTTTACCAACATGTCGCGTAGGTTGCGACCCCTTTTGTTACTGGGCATAATAGTGGTGTTCTGGAAGCAATGGGTGGTTTTATCACTTGAAATAATTGGCCAAAGTGCCCGTGTGGCTTTAGGAATGACTGAGCTGGCAGTAGTAAATTCTGTTACTAAAGGAATTTTTTCTATTTTCATGACGTTCTTCTGTGCAGATACAAGTAATGTTGATCTTGGTGTTCTCATTACCTCATTTTTTTTATATCAAGAAGATGTTTTCTGCAATATACCCGCTGCATAAATCGGTCTATTGGATCAAATTATAGAGCGATTTATGCAGCGGGGATATCGCAGAAAATAAATAATTTTTATTTATATAATATATATATATATGTAGGAAATTGGCGCCCAGATGTGATTACAACCTATAAATACAGGGAACCCAGTGGGTTTCACAATTATCATTAATTTTAAAACATAAGCATGAACTGTTCTTTCATAAAAAAAAAAAAAAATTATTAAAAATGTACAGAAGTAAAGACGCATGTCCATCATATTACATAGACAGAATGATGTAATTTCTCTTCGAATACTCCACCATTGGAGTTGGTAGAGGAATATCGGCAACTTAGTGCAGTATCTTTATTCTTCCTCATATGATATTCAGAGATAACATCAAGTATAACAAGCCAAGACTTCATCAGGAGTATGTCTAAAAATTACAGAACAACTAGTCAATATTTATACAAAGAACAGTCCATGGAAAATAGGATGTGCAAGACATGGTAAAACAAAGCAACAGACAATAATTGGGCTAATGGCAAAATCTGAAAACTGGATTAGATGGTTACAGTAAGAATCCATATATATTATCATCATTGGGTATTTTACATACCTTTTGGTATTAGCGCCTATCAGAATGTAATCAAACAAGGTGGATAATCAGGATTTATCAAAGATTAATCTCAAAGCATCACAAACAAGGCTGCCGAGGCTTCCAGCCATTCTAGTTAAAAAATAATTAATAATTGACTCTTATTATCAAAGAATGGATTACCGACCATTGTATAAGTCATATGATTAAAACATCCCGTACCTCATGCGTCAAACTGATAAAAATTCTTCTACTTCCTATGTTTCTAATTTTCAAAAATGAAGGTGGAGACAGCAAGATCCTGCCAGAAATGGACCTAATGAGTCAATTAATTTTAATGAATATATGTCTGGGACAATTATGACCAAGGAACAAGAGAGGAAGGGAGGAGGAGGAGTGGAGGCTTAATTATCATCACCCTCATTATTGTTTTCAATAGGGGGAACACATATGTGTCTAATACATGGATCAAACTAAAACTAACTGATCAGTATAAACTGATATAATGTACACATAGTCCCCTGACAAAAAATATAGTATAAACAACCCTAACGGTAGCGAAAAAGGAAACGCATTAATCGAGATCAACAATTATATTGGTATTAATATAAATGTTTTTATGGATATTACAGATAGAATTCTAGAGAATCACAACATACCTCATGGGTCAAATACGAGCGTTAAAAATAGATACGGATAGGATGTCCATACAGATTCACACAGAAAACAACCTAAGGGTCAATTAGATAATAACCAATGATTTTAGATATGGTGGCCATACTCAACTACTAGCTGGATCACCTGACCTCTGTATGTGTGTTAAAAACTGAGACATTGTGCATTGCTCACATGCTAGCAGATTTATAATAAATCCAATTCACATTAATTAGACTATATAACTGAGACATGATGCATGTTCAAATAGTCAATCTTAAATATCACTCCTTTTGTACATAATACTTGGCACTATGTAAGTCTAAATTAAAGACTAAGAACTTTAAACATTAGAAAATTAAGTGCCAATCAGTCTAACCCAGAATAATATACATATCATAAATTAAATAGAGCCTTCTTCCAAAGAGTATGAAAAACCCTTACTTTCCAAGCAGACAGCCAGTAGTACTCCAGTATCCTTGCAATGGAACATGGGAGCTCAATTCAAACTTTTATAGGGGAAGTCTTATGACATAATTTCCCTGATTAGACTAATGGACAATAGACCTATGTCAATCTCATCTGGAAGCCAATTAATTAATCAATTAAATGAGTATATAAGTCAATTTCACTAAAGTGTGGTATATAAACCATGTTTATTCTGTGCACCCCTAGTGCTATAGTGTACAACTACATTGTTCAAAGTGACATAGTACTTAACGAATAAAGGTAATGAAGAGCGGGCCCAGAACCCTGCAATATTAACTACATATACTCGTGTGCTAATTACCAAAATTATCTAGTCAATCCGAGTCGTGAATGAGCGATTCACTGCTCGTCACTCGTGCCGCAGTCCCGGGGTTACCAGGGAAACCTTCCCCATCCACCCGCGTCACGTGAACCAGTCACGTGGTGCGGAAAAGGTGCGGCTTGCGTTCCAGCGCCATAGCAACCGGCGCTGCGCATAGCCGCCTATGTGCATCCTTAATAGATGCAATCACCTGTTATTACTGAACCAGTGGGGACATGGAATGCTTAGTGCCGTGAAGAAACAAAACTTAACGTGTTTACAGTATACAGAAACCAGTTAACTAAAGGGGCCTTAAGTGTGACTGAATTACTATTAATAATGTGTGATGCTGGTTCAAACCGATAATTATGAAGAGTGGTATAATGCCTGACTGGCAATATTAGCGACAATTATATCCTTTTTAGACTTATTTACCTTGAGGGAACCTCTCCAAGTAGTGGAGGTGAACGGGTTAGATCTAAGAAATATATAGCTTAATATGTTACTCATACTTTAGAGAAAAAGGCTCCACTTTTACAAAAGATATCAGTATACACATACATTAATTTCCATAGTAAAAATGGACATTCTACATAGTATACATTGAATCATCCAGCAAGATATTAGTCCCTACAGTGCAGTTCTAATGCACAACACATGTCGGATATCGGAAAAATATTCATTGCAAAAATACACAAGAAGAAGAAGGAGTAAAAGTGGAAAGGAGTGGGGCCTAATTTGAGAGACCTGACTAATGAGGAGCGAACCATACTCAGGTTCTCTGTAAGAAAATGAGGCCTAATCTACAAAAAACAAGCCATGTCAATGTTCTCATTGAGTCCATTAGGGATGTGGGTGCTCAGGGTGTAGATCCAATAGGATTCTCTCTGGGCCAAGTACAGATCTCTGTCACCTCCTCTCTTATTTCTCAGTAATATGATCCAGAACTGTGAACGTTAAACCCTGGATTTCAGAATTATGACATTCAAGAAAGTGTCGGGGGAGACTGTGGTTCAAAACTTGATTCCTGATGTTACGTAAATGCTCCTGGATTCTTAATTTCAAACACCTCTTGGTTTTGCCGATGTAAGAGAGCGTACATGGGCAATTAATTTTGTAGATAACATAATTGGTGTTGCATGTTACCACGGTCTTCAGCTTGTGTATCCTATTACTATCATTCTTCCAGCTAAAGCTTCTCTTGTCGACATGTCGACAACAAATACATTTGTTGCAAGGGAATAGACCTGTTCTTGACATCATAGGGTGCCTGTTGGAGCTATCCCTTGGAGGTTGACGAGGAGGTAATTGGCTTGGGGCCAAGATGCTCTTAAGATTTCTGGACTTTCTAAAAACTATGTTCGGTCTGTCAGGTAGATGCGGGCCTAATATGGGATCTCTGAGTAGGAGATGCCAGTGCCGATTCAAAATGCGTCTGATTTTCACATTCTCTTGGTTAAATTGAGTAATGAAAGGTCTCTCGGTTTGCAAATTATCCTTAAGTTTCCCTTTTGCAGAAAAGAACTTCTTTCTATCTATCTTAGATGCTCTTATTTGATCATTGAGTAATGCTGATTCTTCATAACCTCTGTCAATGAATTGTCTAACCAAATCTGACGATTGTTCCCAATAACTGGATAAGGTACTACAATTCTTTCTCATCCTCATAAACTGTGAATAAGGTACTGACGTCTTCCATCTAGCGAGGTGGCAGCTGTTGTGTGGTATGAAACTATTAGCGTCAGTCTCCTTAAAGAAGGTTTTAGTGTTCATAACGCCTTCATTATTCACACTTAGAAGAATATCTAAATAGTCGATAGTGGAAGGATGATGTTTATGCGTAAATCTGAGATTATACAAATTCTTCTGTATAGAGGAGATGAAACTAGCCAATGTCTCTGGGTCTCCATCCCAAATCAGGATCAAATCGTCTATGTACCTTTTATAGAACTTGATGATGTGGTATCTAAAACCCTCGTTGGTGTATAGATTTTCCTGCTCCCACTGGTTCATGTATATATTAGCATACGATGGGGCAAATTTAGTTCCCATCGCTGTGCCTTGTCGCTGCAGATAGTAATGTCCTTCAAACTCGAAATAATTACGGTTCAGTACGAACCATATGCTCCCCAGCATGAAATCTCTCTCATCTTTGGTGACCAGGATGTCTGTTGACAAAATTTTTCCCACTGCTTCTAACCCCATGGAGTGAGAGATGGAGGTATAGAGGGCTTGAACATCGATGGTAACCCATCTATAGGAGGAATGCCGCCGTACTTCATTAAGACTTTTTAAAAGACTTGTTGAGTCTTTTAAATAGGACAACTGATTCTTCACATATGGTTGTAATTTAATATCGAGAAAATGTGACAGGTTAGCTGTTAGTGAATCGACACCTGCCACTATAGGTCGACCTGGGGGAGGAATGGTACCCTTATGTACCTTAGGTAGGTGATAGAAGATGTGTATCTTCGTTTTTTTATTAAGAATATAGTCCGATTCCTCCTTACAGATCACCCCTTTAGTCTTTGCCTCATATAGTAGATTGTGTAGTTCTTCTACAAATTTTTCAGTCGTATCACCTTTGAGCAATTCGTAGGTGGAAGTATCGTTAATTTGTTTCAGAGCTTCATTAACATATGTAGATCTCTCTTGAATCACGACGGCACCCCTTTTATCCGCCATTTTGATTAAGATTTCGTCATTATTAAGTTGTTTAATGGCTAATCTCTCCTGAGATGTGAGATTGTCACAAAATTTGTTATTTTGAAGCTTCAATTTCCTAAAATCTCCTTTAACGGAGTCAAAAAAGAAATCAATATGGCTACCTCTAGACTCCACTGGATAATACCTCGAAGAGGGGGCAACCACAGGCTTGGTTCGAGGTTCGTTATTCAATTTTTGTAAGGGATTCTTTAAGAAATGCCTTTTGAGTGTTAGACTACGTACGTATCTGTTGAGGTCGACAAATAGATCAAATTTATTTACATGTTGGTTCGGAGCAAACTTTAGACCTTTGTTCAATATTGATGTTTGTGGGTGGGATAGTTCCTTTTTAGTTAAATTGATGATGCCTGGTTTGGGGGTTCTTGTAGGAAGTTGATAGCCCTTCTTTTTTTGTTGGGCGATTTTTTTCTTCCACCCCTTGTACCCTTTGTATAATATGTGGAGCAATTTACACCAAACTTGGTACACATATGACTTACCCCCACAGTATTTGTTTCCAGATGGTAAGTCATGTGTGTACCAAGTTTGGTGTCAATTGCTCCAGGCATTCCAGAGTTATGCAAGAAAACTATGGATATTAATATTTCACCCCCTACCCATCCCCACCCCTAGGGGAGCTAGGGGTGTCTTACCACCACAGTATTTGTTTCCAGATTGTAAGACACCCCTAGCACCCCTAGAGGTGGGGGTGGGAAAGGGGTGACATGTTAAAATCCATAGTTTTCGAGCATAACTCTTGAATGCCTGGAGCAATTTACACCACACTTTGTACTCATATGACTTACAATCTGGAAACAAATACTGTGGGGGTAAGACACCCCTAGCGTCCCTAGTGGTGGGGGTGGGAAAGGGGTGGTGACATGTAAAAATCCATAGTTTTCAGGATCGCAGAGATGAATAGTGACACTCCTGATGCCGTTTTAGTCCAAGTTCAGCCCGCCTCAGCATGGGGGGTGAGAAGGGGTGAAAAATAAAATGTCCTAGTGACCGTAACTGTTGTGCAAAAATCTTTTACCTTTTTGCCTCAAAGGAGGACCCATAAGGAGAGCGGATTATTCTACTCAGTGCGGGAATTTAGACTTTTGACAGATTGGCAGCAGTGGGCGGAGCATGTCCTGTTCAAGTCTAATTGTTGATCTTCTGTGATAAACTAACCAGTTAACTTTAGGTATATCCCATTGTGAAAATAAGACACAGAGACTACAGATTTTCTTACAATAAAATCTCTGTGATTAATCTTGAATTTCCGTAGTGAAGCACGGGTATTCAGTTAGTGTGTATGTGTGTGTGTATATATGTATGTGTGTATATATATATATATATATATATATATATATATAATGTGTGTGGCATACTGGAATGTTAGGAGACAACAGCTTTTGGAAAGTTCCAATAGTCTTTTGATTCTTATCAGTGAGTGGGGGAGTTTATGGCCCCAAAACCAGGGGGTAATTCCAAGTTGATCGCAGCAGGAAATTTTTTAGTAGTTGGGCAAAACCATGTGCACTGCAGGGGGGCAGATATAACATGTGCAGAGAGAGTTAGATTTGGGTGGGTAATTTTATTTCTGTGCAGGGTAAATACTGGCTGCTTTATTTTTACACTGCAAATTAGATTGCAGATTGAACACACCCCACCCAAATCTAACTCTCTCTGCACATGTTAAATCTGCCTCCTCTGCAGTGCACATGGTTTTGCCCAACTGCTAAAAAAAAATCCTGCTGCGATCAACTTGGAATTACCCCCCCCAGTTCTGGCAGACCCTGCGACATGTAAGAGGTTAGGACAGGAAGTGTAGGGGGTTTTAGAGGACAAGGAAAAGACTCAGGCTAGAATTCAGTGTGAGCTGAGGACTGAGGGTGGAGGGTACAGGCTAGTGTCCAGGAGAAACGCAGTCTGGGGACTGTGGAACAAGCATGGTACTCCACAGTCCCTGGCATGATGGAGAGAAGTGCAGCATGTGGGTATTGCTATGAAGAGAGGGAGAGCCCATATCTGCAGTGTAACAGGAAAGCCAGCAGCTTCAGTGAGAGATGGAGAGTACAGTGTTAGAGCCACAGTATGCAGAGTACAGTGGAAAGAACCAGGAACAAAGGGGATCCCCACCTTCAGGGGTACCCAAGAAGCAGGATGGGAGGTGTGATACTTCGGGAGAGGACGAGCTGGGTGAGTGGTAGGCAACCACGTTTGGCGGAAGGCCCTCAGTAACGTGTCCATAAGAGATCCCGTTTAGATTGAGCCCCTAGCAAATGGGGGAGAGCACACTGAAATGAATCTGTTTGCAGAAGCCGCACTACTGATTCCCAGAGACTGCGTTGGTATGTACTGTACTGTAATGCTCTCACATCATTGTTAATGCTGTTATTGCCAGTGAAGCATATGAAAGGAGATGTAACCTGATGTAACCCATATGAATATTGTGCTGGAGAGAAGAAAAAGAAGTTAAATGTTATTGTCGTGATAACCCTGGCTGAACTGTGAATAAACTGCTTGCTTATGTGATGAAATGGCCTGGTGTGCAATGCTTTTTAAAAACACTGATGGACCCAGCCGCTGCCTGGCATATATATATATATATATATATATATATATATGTTTTGTTTGTGAGACTCTTAATAGTTCTGTTGGAAGTAAACAGCACACTACTAAAGGCCAGTTTAAATTAATTTTAGTAACATGTTTACAACAGTCATTAGATTAACCAATCGAATTGTCTTTGTAAAAGTTTTCTAATAAGTGTCCCCATAGTAAACTAGCTATTCTTTACTGCTGTAGGTCAGGTATGTGCTGAACGCCACCAAGGAACTCACTGTGCATGTCCGTCTCTGAATCAGAGACGCGCACTTCATTTTATTTTTTTTGAGATGCGATAAAACGAACGAAAAGTAGATTGCGATAATTATCAAATTTTTGGGCTTTTATCGCAATCACATTTTCTAAAAAAAAATACATAATTTGAAAAAGTCACGAAAAAGACATAAGTGATGAATTTTTTTTCGAAACTTATCACATTTTTGATACATCTGCTCCTATCCCTTTAATCCGGGACACACTCCTGAATTACACAGCTTCTGCGGCTGGCTGACTTCAAGCCTGCATTTCACTTGGTTATAATCAGCCACAGAACCTGTGTAATTCACGTCCCAGTTTAAATGGATAGTATGGTAAGCCTACCCTACCCATAGGTTTCTATGGGGACCGCCGTGCTGCCAGATTTCTTTCCGGAGCTTGGCCCCAACAGGATAATGCTATTTCCAGATGGTGTTATCCTATAGTAGCCTATGGGTTAACATTCACAATTTTTTCAAGAGAGCCTCCGGCTCCCTCTCAGTCGGTTCTTAGCGATGCATGCCCCGCCAATGGCCGCGCATGCACATTGACTGCTGGGGACCCAAATCAGGAGCAATATCAGACACACGTCCTAGTTGCGGGCACACACTTGCCGTGAATATGGCAAAGCTGCAGGCTAGATGAGCGTGGCTACATCTGTATCACCTAGCACCCGCAGGGACCGGTCCCTGGGATGTGCCAAGTGGGGTGCTGGGGATGCTGTGTATGTGGGGTCCTGCTGACCATACATGGGGCCACTTCTGGAGGATCCCTCTGCCTGCGGGGGCCGATATTGGGAATGCTTTGCATTCCAGATATTGAGAAATCTTGTAGCATCGCATTCCCCATAGAAACCTATGAGGGATGCAGTTACTGGCAGGAATAGAGATTGCAGCAGGTATCCGAGATATCTGCTGTGATCCCTTCTAGATATATTCCAGAAATACTTAACATTTGCAGCTAACCCTTAAACAGGAGTTTTAGGGGAATAACTGCAAATATTTTTTAATAAATGGGCCCCTGATTTTGATAAAGTGACCTCTCATTGCAGTAGAAGAATTTGGAAGATGTTCTTATATTTCTTTTATGGTGGAAATAATTAATGGGTGCAGGTACATTAGAGGAGTTTGGGTGTCGATGGAGCATAGTTACCGACATTCTGGCTGCTCTCTGCGGGAGAGAGCAGCCAGGTCGGCTCAGAGGGCGGGCAGGGGAGGCTGTGACGAAGAGGAGGGGGTGGGCCGGAGGCGGGACAGGGGCGGAGCAAGGGCGGGTGGGGTGGAGCAAAGGCATGGTCACAATGACGCCTCCTTTAAGCCACCCCCCCCCGCTCTGTAATGCCGCGATCACCAGCATTACACTGCAGGGGGCGTGGCTATGATGACGCGATTCTTGCAGAATCGCGTCATCGACTGCCCGGACCGCCCACTTTACACACTAAGTGGGCGGACGGGCAGGGGGGCCCCGCGAATCAGGAGACTTGCCTGCTCTTCCGTGGGACCGGGAGGGTCACCCGATTTTCGGGAGCCTCCCGGCCATTCTGGGAGAGTAGGCAAGTATGCAATGGAGGCAATAAACGCCACATCAGGTCAAAGCAGTCATACCCTGAACTCGCAAGTAAATTTCCCATATGATGAAGCGGGCTGAGTCCCACGAAAACACATAATATGATGTTGGAAGTTACAAAATGCCGGGTCGCTAGCTACCATGCCCAGGTTACAGGGGACTTTTATTCTATTTTATCTTCTTCCATCTTCCTATCTCTGTCAGTAGTTTGTGATATAGGCAAAGTCCTGGGGAGAAATCTCATCTCCATAATGACACAAGGGAGGGTCTGACTTTGTGCTGGGTCCAGCTGCACTGTCATTTGTCAGTTTGTGATGGTCGTGCATTTCTGGTCTGAGCCGGTGGCGTTCGTTTTGGGATGCTGCTCTTTGCACTATAGTTTTCAGCTGCCACTGCAGGACACACCCCTGAGTGGCAACAGATCCATCCATAGGTAGAGCTAGACATTTCCTTTGAGCGGAACATGACACGCCCCTTTAACAGCGTGTACAGTGTCTACAATCTCCCTGAAACTACTTTTTTAAAAGTTGTCAAGAATTTGGTGATACTTGTGACAAAATCTTGTTAATCATCTGATGTATTTAGGAATCTGTTGGTGTTCTCAAAGTGTTTAATCTGAGCAATAGTTGCAATTTCTTATTTCAGTTCAGGTTATGTGCACCACATGGTGAATGCAATACACTGCATCAAACCATTTATTATTATTATTATTATTATTATCCTTTATTTATATGGTGCCACAAGGGTTCCGCAGCGCCCAATTACAGAGTACATAAACAAATAATCAAACAGGAAAACAGCAACTTACAGTTGATGACAGTATAGGACAAGTACAGGGTAAATAAACATACTTATTCCAGTGTCATCTGCAGATGTAACTATCAGGTGGCAGAAGACTGATGGATTTGGTGCAGTTGAAGATTATTAAAGTAAGAAAGGATAAACACATGAGGGAAGAGGGCCCTGCTCGTGAGAGCTTACATTCTAAAGGGGAGGGGTAGACAGACAGGGGTGACACAGATGGGGTACATAGAGAGTGCAGAACAGAGGGTTAGGATGAGATTTGGCTGGGTTTGGAGAAGAAGTGGGTCTTGAGAGCCCATTTGAAGTTTTGTAGAGAGGTGGAGAGTATGAGGGGGAGAGGTAGGGAATTCCAGAGAAGTGGTGCAGCACGTGAAAAATCTTGGGAGGTAGGAGTGGGAGGAAGTAATCATGTAACAAGTAACCATGCAAGCACTTGACAGTCAAAATAAAGCAAAATGCTTGTGAGAGTTATATTTACTATCCATCATACTGCTTTCACAACACCGCTTTGACCCAGGTTGTCATCGGGTAAACCCGGGTCACGGCTCAGTGTGAAAGGGCTAACCTGGGTCCAGTGGCCTGGGAATCCAACCTGGGTAGCGAGCTGGGTTGGTCCTGGGAAGAAACTGGGATAATGCATACTTCCCAACTGCCCCGCATTTGGCATAACAGTCCGGATTTTCTGGGACTGTCCTGCTGTACCAACCCCGAGCCACAGTGTCCCATGGTGTGGGGGGGGGAAGGGGAGTTGGGTGGAGCACCCATTGTTGCTCTGAATAGCAGAGCAGCAGGTGATAGTTGCTGTGCACATTCCCAGTGGGGAGGCATTCAAGCTGCCGGGATCCCGGTGATCACTCTGCATGTCCTGCTCTGAAACAGAGCATGCGCACTTCATTTATTTGTTTTCGAAATGCGATAAAACAGCCGAAAAGTAGATTGAGATAATTATCACATTTTTGGGCTTTTATCGCAATCACATTTTCGATTAAAAAAAAGATACATACTTCTAAAAAGTGGCGTTTATTGCCTCCATCGACACCCAAACTTCTCTAGTGTACCTGCACCCATGAATTATTTCCACCATAAAGAAATACAAGAACATTATCCAAATTCTTCTACAAAGCGACTAAATACACCATCGGAAGACAAAGATGCAAGTGAAAATGCTTGTTGGCAAATATGCTCTTTTTGTTCCGGCGATTAGGGGTGATACGCAGCGATTTGTAATTTCGCCTAGTAACGATTCTTATTAAATTCCCCCAACCAGCATGCTACAGGCCATGTCACCTTAGCCCTGCCTTCTTTCTCAGCTTGGCTTTGCCACTGTCACCTCTCCGCAGTTAGTGGTTTCAAATTGATGAGTTTGAAGAAAATTACTTATGGAGACCATTGATGGTGAACTGGACACCACTAGGATGGACCCCAAACATTTTTATAAGGAGGAGGGAGTTTCATTTTTACAAACATTTTCTAAAACATGGAATTTGCTTTTAACAAGCCAGAAGGAACCATTTGTAAATGGTAAAGCGCAGTGGCAGATTCTACCTATGGGCTGCATGACTGCAGCCCCCCCCCCAGGTAAAATCCGCCACCTGACCTCAGTGAGCCAGATGCAGTCCGTGAGACTGCACTGGCTTCACTGTGACTGCCAGTGACTTCCTATTGGAAGTCCTACCTGCTAGTCACCAGCAGGACAGGCAGTCCCATTAGGAGGTGTTGCCTCCCTCCGGGACTGCCAAAGCAGGCTGCCATTGGCAGAGAGCTGGCTTCCTGTAGGAAGCCACTCCCCTGCCTAGCCGGTTTGTAAGGACTGCAGCTGATGTAGTCCATAGATGCTTGGGTTTGTGCATGCGCAGTGAAGCCACCGTTTGTGCGTATGCACTGGGTCTCGGCACCTGTCAGCTCTATTACTCAGGTGCTGTAACTGGGGACACGGGAGTCAGACAGTCCTCAAGGCAGCCCCCCTACCTAAATAAGAGAGGAGCCGCTGCTCGTAAATCATTAGTGCAGGTCGCGATCATATTTCATTCTATTTATCAAGACCTGCGATACCTCCAGATTTTCTGTTGCTGTTTATTGCAGCAAAAGATAATCTGATATCTCTCCAATTTTATCAAAAAACGTTTGCAGAGGCAACAGAATAATACTTCGCTCCCAGTGATGCTGGTTGGAAGTTGTAATAGTAATTTAAAAAAAGAGTAGAAAATAATTAAATAAAATGCTTGATTTGAATAATAACGGAAAATGTCTAGAAATGCCCTCTAGCTACAGTATAGCCATAGGTGGATAGAGGCAGTGTTTTTACCAGTACTGCCCGTGCTAAATACACAATTCCTCACATTTTGCAATACCTATTGCTGGCTGGGGGACTTGGCAAATAGAGAGAATTCATATTATAGTTACCTAAACAACACCAAAAATACTACACATAAATAGTAATATTGACTACAAAACAATTAACATATCTTCAGGCAACAACACATCTTTTAACGTGGGGTAAGTAACAATATGAATGCCTTCTGCAACTGTAACTTAGACTTTACAACAGGTCAGTATCTTTGTATGATATTTGTCTCATGTTTATTCTCAGGGTCCAATTGGGCTATGATGCTATTACATAGCATAGTGCATACAGTGCACAATAAAGAACCACCACCCATCATTCCGTTGATAGAATTTAGAGCTGCCAATAAATTAGAGGTATGTATATTCTATCGTTGCAAACTGGAGTAAATAAAGAGTGTATAAGTCTACCCTTACAGATTTCTGGTAGAGACTGAGTTGCAAAATACCACACACCAACCTATTACACTTTCCCTTTATCATTTAATAAACATACACGGTCGAGTCACATTATCTTGATCACCTCCTACATTTGACATCGGCAGCGCGTAGCCCATGAAGTATGTCACGTGTTGCGCGCTAGCTTGATGGGTATATAAGGTGTGCGATAGGCTGTCTGCACACATATCACTCATTCCTGTCAAGGGTCAAAGGGGCGATTTTATCCAAGTTGCAAAAAGGGATGATTATCGGCTTTCAGGCCTAAGGTGGCAATATTTCTGAAACAGCGCAGTTTGTGAACTGTTCGTGTGCTGCTGTGGGGAAAGGTGTTTTTTGACTGGACAAATAGCACCATTGTGAATAACCAACGTGGAAACTGCAGAGCACCATGTGACATTGTGGTACAGGTGAACGTCGCCTACGAAGGCGCGTGAGGGCCGACCGATAAGCTACAATGGAGCAGCTCATCGTCAGAATGAACTTGGGGGCTACAAAAGACCATTCAGCCCTTCTAGCTGCTGTCCATGATGCACACGGTGGTTACTCTGGCTATTTGCTGGTGGTCATAATAATGTGACTCAGCTGTGTATTATAATCACTTTTGTATTGGTAAAGTGTGGTAGCTGAAACAAGCATGAGTTTTCCTAGGTAAACCCCTGGCAAACAAAGAATACCTTTCATAACTTGTGTAAGCCCAGTCTATAGTTATAAAGTTAGAGGTACTGAGGCACATTTACTAACTATCGTGTCCTAGATTCGATAACTGTAATTCCTTAATGCCACTATTTGCAGCAGTAAGAAATTAACTTCTGGCGGGATGTGCTACTGTTCACATGCAGGGACAAGGGCTCTGATAAGATCCCTTTCCTGCCATGTGTAAAAGTAAAGTGATCAAATTTGCAATCCCTTTACTTTTACTTCCCGGTGGCCGCCGCACTACGAAGCATATGCTGTCTGCTAACCTTGCATGCTCGAATAGTGAGTGTCGGGGAGTAATCCTGCGTATCCCCCTTCTGGGTACTTTTTGTAACATGGATCCTATAGTCTACAAGGAATGCGGTCAGCGCTAGGGTAAAGCACCAGAGGGTGGGTTAACCATAGTCTGCACTCCCTGTGTCCTTAGCCCTAGCTGCCTACCCCTAGGATTAGCCATAGCAGACACCCCCTGTGTCCTTAGCCCTAGCCGCCACCCCAGGGTAAATGAATTACCCTGTCGGCATTCTAAAAGTCGGAATGTCGCAGTCAGTCATGTGGCAGCTGGCATCCCAGCCGCCGGGATAGCGTATCACACCTGATAGAATGGCTAATGCCACCTTCAGATGGTGTTAGCAACCAAGACCAAGCTCCTGACTTTGCATTCCTTAGCTTGGTAAATTCAGCAGGCAAACAGCCCCCATAGGTTTCTATGGGGGCTGCTTTTGTGAACAAAACCCGAGGATCAGCATACAGTATATTTCTGATATTTGCTGTGGATCCTTGTAGATATTTTTGCAGTATACTTATTTGTAAAATCTATTCTTTTCAGGGTATATCCTGCAAATAATTGAGCCCTTGGTGAGATGGTCTTCTAACAATACATTACAGTGGGGGAAAAAAATCACAAAAGGATTTGCAGAGGTCAGGATTACTTCTATGCATGTAGAATGCTCACGGGCCTTCTAGTTACCATAAATGCCTGGGAATGGTGCAAGAAACAACAATGGGGGTAATTCCATGTTGATCGCAGCAGGAATTTTGTTAGCAGTTGGCAGAGCCGGCCCTAACCAATATGATGCCCTAGGCAAGATTTTGGCTGGTGCCCCCTAGCACCACCGCTGGTTCTGCCTCTGACCTTGCACCTCTTTCCCAGCACCATCACCCCTCACCCATAGCAGTCCTTGAACCCCCTATATTTTAAATAGGAACAGTTCGCACATTTGACGCACAGCCCAAAAAGGGGCATCTTCTTGCTGGGAAGGGGCATGGCCACACAATAGTAACCCCAATTCCAATTACACCACACAGTACTGCAACTTTATTCACATATGATCATGCGATAGTGTCCATAATTCATATTACATCCCACAGTAGTATCACTTTACCTTATAAACGTTACTCCTCACAGTAGAGCCCCTTATTCACATTACATCACACTGAATTGCTCCTTATTCACATTACACCACACCTTATTGCTCTTTATTCACATTAGACGACACAGTAGTGCCCTTTCTATATGCAACGCCACATAGTAGAGCACCTTATACACATAATGCCACACATTACTATGAGACACATTAATGTCCTTATAAACATAATGCACTTTACACATTATGACAACCTTTATTAATGCCCTTTTACACATAATGTCCCTGACACACATGCCACACATTATTAATGCCCTTCTACACATGACACACACAGTGCCCCCTACACATTTGCTGCACATTATTAGTGTCCCTATACACATAATGACACACATACAGTAGTACCCTCTTACACATATGCCGCACATTATTAATGCCCTTATACACATAATGACACACATAGTGGCCCTTTACACATATGTTGCACATTATTAATGCATTTTTCATGACACACATAATGCTCTTTACACATATTCCGAACACTACTGCACAACCAACCCACTCACATGCACACAGCACTCACACTTCCACTAACACTGTGACCTCTGCCTCTCTTGGATACAGATGTGTCCTCACAAATCTTGCATCAATGCTAACGTCGGGCACCTTTTTTTTTTAAGCATCTTATTTGCATTGCTATGTGGCTAGGATGCACAAGCAGCTTCTGCTGATTAAAATGATATGCATCATGCCTATATACTGTGTGAGACTGTGGCTGTATCTGCATATGAAATGCTACATACAGAATATAGGCATGCAGCATATCATTTTAATCAGCAGGAGCTGATGATGCCCCTAGGCATATCAAATGCCCTAGGCAATTGCCTAGTTTGCCTATACCTATGGCCGGCTCTGGCAGTTGGGCAAAACCATGTGCACTGCAGGGGAGGCAGATATAACATGTGCAGAGAGAGTTAGATTTGGGTGGGGTGTGTTCAATCTGCAATCTAAATTGCAGTGTAAAAATAAAGCAGCCAGTATTTACCCTGCACAGAAACAAAATAGCCCACCCAAATCTAACTCTCTCTGCACATGTTATATCTGCCTCCCCTGCAGTGCACATGGTTTTGCCCAACTGCTATCAAAATTCCTGCTGCGATCAACTTGGAATTACCCCCAATGTGTACTATACAGATACTTAATAATGACTTAGGTTGTCATCATCCTGTGCCTTTTGCAACATATCAGCCCTAGAAGGAATGCTTAATCCATCTGAGACAAATTGAGGGGGGCATACACATTACAAGAATAATTAAGGATAGATGTTCTTCAGACCAAGCCTTATTTTGCTGCACTCATAGTAACATCTTAATTCCTCACTGTTTCTTTTACTACTCCACCCGGGGCTGGTTATAGACCTTGTGGAGCCCAGGGCAAACATTTTCTTTGGCGCACCCCCCTTCCCCCCACAAATCAAAACAGGGACAATGTGCAAAACATAAGGGGCGTGGCTTCATGGGGAAGGGGCATGGCCACAAAATAGTACCAATTCACATTACACCGCACAGTAGTGTCCCTTTATACACATTATACCATGTTAGAGCCCCTTATACACATTGCAGCAGGTAGTCTCTTATACACACTGCACCAGGTAAAGCCTCTTATACACATTGCGCCAGGTAGCCCTTTATATACATTGCACCAGGTAGCCCCTTATACACATTGCACCAGGTAGAGCCTCTTATACACACTGAGCCAGGTAGCCCTTTATACACATTGCATCAGGTAGACCATTATACACATTGCACCAGGTACTCTATCTATCCCATACATACATACATACATACATACATACATACATACATACATACATACATACAGGCGGCACTTCAATGTTTTGGTTTTATTGCATGCGTCAGGAATGGCAATAAAATATATAGAGAGAGAGTATGTGTGTTTGTGTGCCATCCACACCTCTGCCTGCGGCCACTCACCATTCAGCCACAGCAGTAGGACCCCCGCACTCTTGCCTACATGTTGGGCGGACGTGAGTAGCAGGGGGGATTTTGCGGCCAGTGGGGGTGGAAGCAGTTAGCTGGGGGGGGGGGGGGGGGGTGCAGAAGTGTTTAGTGAGCAGGTGCACTTAATTCGGATGGTGCTAATGGGATGACTGCGCCCGCGCCCTCAGGGTGCAGCTCCCTAGACGACTGCCCTGCTAGCCCACACCTAAAACCAGTACTAATGACTCCTTTTGTACATATGATATTAATACATGTTTTCATTTTGCATGTCCTGTTCTGCCATTTATGTCTCAAATTTTCTTTTGCAGAGGCTAAAAGCTGAACCCTCCCCACGAGCCTTGGGCACACACTTGAATTATGACTACATACCCCAATCATTTTTTGAGAAGAAAGTAAAGGTAAGGTAGTTCTTGGTGCCTTAGCTAAAATGGTGAATATCGCATGCAGCAAGTAAGCTCTTGTCATACCTTATCATTTATCATCAAATATTTACAGCATATTCCCCACAAATATTAAATATTGCCCCAATGTATGAAGGATGGCTGCAGCAGATATTTTCTATATCGGCTGTGGTCCCTTTCCAACAGCAGCAGCAAATGCCATAAATTACTAGGGGGAAGGGGGGCAGCTAAGCTGTAAAACTTCTCAAGATTGGCCCTGGCAGCTAACGCTATCTGAAGATGGGATTGTGACGCTGTAGCTTATAGACTACAAATCACAGAAAACATTGAGCGAGGGTTCCTGCAGAACCCACCTTGGCTATGGCCGCCTCATGCATAGTCGGTAGACCGCGCATGCGCACTAGTCCCAATAAAGTTGTAAAGAGGCCGCTGATGCTCCTGTCTGTTCATGTGCTATTTTGGAATACATATGATATCCCGGTAGACAGGATGCGGGCTGTTGCTATACCGACAGTGGCATCCTGTCTGCTGGAAATCCTGGCAGCAAGGCCGCG
The DNA here is from genome assembly GCF_028390025.1 of Pseudophryne corroboree. NCBI lineage: Eukaryota > Metazoa > Chordata > Amphibia > Anura > Myobatrachidae > Pseudophryne > Pseudophryne corroboree. Next base: position 688,459,387 of record NC_086447.1, on the reverse strand, counting down.
AGTCCGCTTGCCACAGGCTCTATTCCCACTCGGTTGGTGGCGTGGACCCACCAACTGAGTGGGAATACAGAGCTCTAGCCGGTATTTTACCGGCTGGCTGGAATCCGGCGTCTGTCTCCTGAACTCCGGGATCCCAACAGCCGGTATATTGACTGCATCCCGCTATTTGTTATTGCTGCAAATAGTGGTGACAAGTAATTACAAATATCGGGTGTCACGATGCTGCCAGCCAATTCCACAAATACGGCAATTCGGGAACTGCCACATGCGACGTGCGTGTCACTTTTGGACACACGGGATTAATTAAATACCTTAGCTGCCACCAGCAAAGACTTTTCAACGTATTACGGATGTTGCAGGCGTCTTTAGCTTTACCTGTCACACACACACACACACACACACACACACACACACACACACACACACACACACACACACACACACTGCAATACTTGGAAAAGTAGGTAGACGTGAGCCACACGGGCCCAGAGTTCATAAGAGCCACAGAATCAGAACTAAAATTTTGATTTTTAATTTCAAGAATACTTCAGAGCTTTAGTTACAAAAAGGTTACAAAGATTATTAAGAATATTTTAAAAACACACACAGAATACAGCAATATCAATAAATGAAAAGAAATAAAAAATGCAGAAACCCTAACTCACTTACTCAACGAATTTAGTTGTTTCTGTTGTGGGGGATTTCACAGAATAACTCAGGTCATCTCCAACATTGTTCAGTCCCCAAGAGATGCACGCTTCTGTCCCCATGCGAGAGACAGATATAGTCCTCAGCTCCAGCAGGCCCCCTCCCTTGGGATTTTTAACTACTTCCCTGCTGGGCACTACACATACACATTTTTACATACTTGGTGCTTGGCAATAGGCAGGGGGGGAAGGGGTGTAGCCCAAAGGCATACTGTAGGAAGCTCTTTCAAAGAGAGTTAGGTCTGGGCACTGGGTGTCACATCTTCCTTGGTCTGTTTACAGAGCCCTTTTGTTGACATAACACTAATTTTCATTGGCTAACCCACCCCCCTGCCCCCTCTGGTGCTTAACCCTAACCCCCCCCCCCTCCTCCCCGGTCATAATTCTAACAGTGGCCCAGCTACTTGCCTTCGAGATATTGGTGTTTGGAATTCCGAGTGGTGACGGGATTACAGGGTATGTCAAATGGCCGGGATGCTAACCTGTCTATTCTTAGATAGACAATGAAAACAGAGTTTGTTTGATTGCTAAGGTTCCAGTGCAGAGTTGTACTTTCCTCAGCAAATAATCCTCACTGTATTTCATCACAATGTACCATGTTGCTAATAACTGATGTGATTTTCTCTGTTTCTCAGAAGGAAATAATGTAAATAAATATATTGATTTTGAAAACTATATTCAATGTAACCAATAATTAAATGGAATTACTAAAGCTTCTAAAAATGAAAAGTGGAGGTGTTGACCATAGCAACCAATCAGATCTTAGCTATAATTTCTCTATTGCATTCTACAAAATGATACAGTCTGATTTGTTGACATGGGCAACATCTAGAATAGTCTGTTGTAGAAGCTTTAATAAATCTAACCCAGAGATTAAGCACAATGGTGCATAGCACGATATATTGCATGGCGCACTGTATAGAAATCAGTTTTTTGCCTTTTTACCCAGGTTAAATTCACACGAAGCATGCAATGCCAGCATCAGTGTCCAGAGTACCCGTGCAATGTATTTTTTATCGCATTAGTGAGGCAAGTAAGACAAAGGGGTCAATCCTATTAGCTGCGGTATGTGCAATTTTCTGTTTCCACGGCATTCCAATGACCGCAACGGCACACGGTCTTGCACCTTTCGCGGGCTGGTTTCAGCCTGAATTAGCATAAAAATTGTTCGTAGCTCCAAAGGGCAGCGAGCACTTTTGTGCGAATTCTGACCGCTGTTAAGTGCGGCTGCTACCACGATGTCTCTCAGCCTTGAGATCATCGTGGCTAATAGGATTGACCCCATAATCTTTCAAATCAATTATTGCGGTAGAGCCATCAACTAAATTTTCTTATCCCTTGTTCATAGAGGATGTAGTTATGTGACCGGCGGTCAGGAGACCGCCAGTCACAATACCGGCATCTACATCCTGGAACCTCACTATCCAGATGGTCGGCATGCCCAACCAACAGGGACTATGCTCACCTAAAGAACCCCATACATCAGCGATCTGAAATCCACGATTTGATGATTTTGCAATTTTTTCCATGATTGTACGAATTACCAATCTTGCAATCTGTGCCCATATACTACATATATGTACCAGTGATTTGCAGATTTATTTGATCTGCACATTAGATCTGCAAATCTAAATTTACTCTCTACAGTAGTGATTGACAGCAGTGGAAAAATTGTATGATTGTCGGAACAGTCGTACAAAAGACTGACCGCAGCCATACATTAGCAATCGCAAGTCCGATCCATCAGATTGTCCAACATGTTGGCGATCACTTTTTGATTGCAATCGTCAACTGGGGAAGCCCATACATTTGCGGTGGTTTGGGGCAATATTACAAAACCGTCAAATCGCTGATGTACTGTATGGGGGCCTTTTGCTAGAGGCAATTGCTATACTTAAGGCCTAGCGCCCAGTGTGCCATGGGTCTATTGTCCAGCCTAACACTAGTGCCATAGTCCAGCCTAAGGCTCGGCCTAGGGCCTGGTATAATCAGTATCTACATCAGATCGTCTAGGGAGTTATAAGTGCAGGTGTTACAATGGGGCCTTACCTATTCCAGCTAACCTTGACGAGTGCATAGCTGTAACCTCTGCACTCTGAAAGGGGTCAGTGCCGCTCCAAATCTAGGCCTGTCCTCGCCAGTGGCGTCTTTTCTTCTTTCCTTCCTTTGCCAGCACAGGGTTCTTCTATTCTTTGGGAAGTCTTCTCTCCCCCATCGTTGACGGTGTTCTGACTTCTCCCCATCCACTGCCGTTAATACAAAGCACTGACTGGCAGTAAATTTGGAATGCCGCAGTGCCTCATCTGCTAGTACTGGGATCCAATGCTTAGTCCCGGTGTCAACCACCATTGTGTCCATAGCAAGACACATTTTTACACTCCTACATATAAACTGACAGAAACACCATATTCCCTTCATTTGGAGACCAGGTACCATCCAACCCAAATGCAATAAATTATTTTAATAATTACCTAACCCTACTCACTTACTTGGAACCAAAGTAAACAATTAGAGGCAAGCTTAGCTATCAAGCCTATGTGAAAAATAGACCATGTATTAGTTTTGCAGCTATGGCCCACAGTAAACATGCTTATACTAATGTGATGGTTATGCTTTATGACAGATGCTGGTGGTGTTTCGAAATCCAAAAGACACAGCAGCATCCCTGTTTCACTTCTACAATAATAATCCAATGCTTCCCACATACAATAGCTGGGATGACTTTTTCCCGGACTTCATGGCTGGAAAAGGTACTTTATTAATATTATAAAATAATGTTTTTGTTTTTTACTTACTTGAATTGAAAGTATTTCTATGGAATTTGTTACATAATGTATGACCTTACATAAACAATGATATGAGATGATACACTACTGGAGTTGAGAATGGAGTCACACGTACAGGAAGGGTCACATATACCTAGGGATGTGCGCCAACCCTTTACTCGGGTTGTGTTTTGTTTTTTAAATCATAAAAACAGCTAAAATCACAGAATTTGGGCCTGTTTTTGTTCCTACAGTATTAATAACTTCAATAACATTCATTTCCACTAATTTCCAGTCAATTTTGACCACATAACAATATTGTTTTCATCCAGCGTCAGATTGTGCAGGTTTTGAATTCCATATAAGGGAGCTGCATCCGGTACTCGGCGCGATTGCACTCCCTTTACACTCCCTTTGCTACGAATACACAAAATTAGTTGTGTATATTTGTAAAAAAAATATTTACATGGTACTACATACTGTACCTTGCGTAAAGCTGGATGAAGCGGAACCTTCTCCAGGTCGAACATAACTTTCAGGAACTGGTCCTACGTTGAGGCTAAAAATAATCTGTACATATGAATACAGCATCTAAAAATATACATTGTACAATATAGATTTTTAATTGTTTGTACGGTCAAAATTGCCTGGAAATGAATGTTATTGAGGTAAATAATACTGTAGGAACAAAATAAAAAAAGGCCAAATCATGTGATTTTAGCTGTTTTTGTAAATTTTGAAGAAAAAAAAAATGAAACCAAAACCAGTAAAAAATGGTCTTTATCGATAACTAGATCAGGGACCCAAGGGAGGTAGAGTATGTATGTAGTGGAAGGATGGATTGATTAGTAATTTAATTTCATTTGTTTGATTTTAAAAGTTTCACTTAATAATTGGGGCCATTGGCGACGGTCTTCAGTGCATAGGGGTATATTCAATAAGAGTCGGATCCATTCCGACATACATTTGTCAGAATGGATCCAACAACGTCTATTCAAAGAGTGGCGTAATCCGACTGTCGGATTGGCCCGGTGTCCGTGCGGCTGTCAGCAGCTTCCCGTGTGTGAGAACACAGGGAGCTGCTGGAGCCACACATCACGCCCAGTTCCGCGCTGTAGGGAGAGAGGTGCCTGCCGAAGGACGGTCGTCCCCATAGGCCGCCGCACCACTCCCCGTCTCCTCACCTCAATTTTAAAAAAAAAAGTCGGATTGAGGTTGTCGGAAATGGGGACAAATCCTGTCGGATTTGGCCTTGTTTCTGACAAAAGCATGTGGATCCACGGCTGTTCCGCCGATCCACGTGTTTTCCGACTAGTTGGGAATTCACGACTTGTTGGAAAAAAACAGCCTCTAATAAATAGATCGAAACCCCTTCCTACCTATTTCTGTCAGGAGCTGCCATCTTTCCGACAAGACGGCAGCTTCCGACACTTATTGAATACCCCCCGTAGACAACAATTTCTATTTGCTATATTATTGCACTAATCTGAGTTTTACTGATCCGACTTTTACTTTTTCTTCGATTTTTACATGCCCTGAATTAAGCCGTCTATGCCTCTCCTCTCAATTGTTTGTCCTCCATATCTATCAAGTATCAACAAACCTGAACCAAGTGGAGTACAGCACACACTAAAATTAGTACAAAAAATGTACCACCTACGGTGTTGCACAATACGTGTATGCGTCAGAAATCATAATCGAACACTGCGGTTGACCTTCACCAACAGCGTCGCACAATACGTGTGTGAGTAGGAAATAATAATTTACTGCGGTCTGACTGGTAGTGTCACAGTACTTATGAAAATAAAATAAAAATTGTATAGTACACTGGGGTACAGCACAAACAACAAAAAAAATTATATATATATATATATATATATATATATATATATATATATATTAATAAGAATTTACTCACCGGTAATTCTGTTTCTCGTAGTGGATGCTGGGAACTCCGTAAGGACCATGGGGAATATACGGGCTCCGCAGGAGACTGGGCACTCTAAAAGAAAGATTAGGTACTATCTGGTGTGCACTGGCTCCTCCCTCTATGCCCCTCCTCCAGACCTCAGTTAGGGAAACTGTGCCCGGAAGAGCTGACACAACAAGGAAAGGATTTGGAATCCAGGGTAAGACTCATACCAGCCAAACCAATCACACTGTACAACTTGTGATAACCATACCCAGTTAACAGTATGAACAACAACTGAGCCTCCGTTTACGGATGGCTCATAACAATAACCCTTTAGTGAAGCAATAACTATATACATGTATTGCAGAGAGTCCGCACTTGGGACGGGCACCCAGCATCCACTACGGACTACGAGAAATAGAATTACCGGTGAGTAAATTCTTATTTTCTCTGACGTCCTAGTGGATGCTGGGAACTCCGTAAGGACCATGGGGATTATACCAAAGCTCCCAAACGGGCGGGAGAGTGCGGATGACTCTGCAGCACCGAATGGGCAAACTCAAGGTCCTCCTCAGCCAGGGTATCAAACTTGTAGAATTTTGCAAATGTGTTTGAACCCGACCAAGTAGCAGCTCGGCAAAGCTGTAATGCCGAGACACCTCGGGCAGCCGCCCAAGAAGAGCCCACCTTCCTTGTGGAATGGGCCTTCACCGATTTTAGATGCGGCAATCCAGCCGCAGAATGAGCCTGCTGAATCGTGCTACAGATCCAGCGAGCAATAGTTTGCTTTGAAGCAGGAGCACCCAGCTTGTTGGGTGCATGCAGGATAAATAGCGAGTCAGTTTTTCTGACTCCAGCCGTCCTGGAAACATACATTTTCAAAGCCCGGACTACGTCCAGCAACTTGGAATCCTCCAAGTCCCGAGTAGCCGCAGGCACCACAATAGGTTGGTTCAAATGAAACGCTGATACCACCTTTGGGAGAAATTGGGGACGAGTCCTCAATTCTGCCCTGTCCATATGGAAGATCAGATATGGGCATTTACAAGACAAAGCCGCCAATTCTGACACACGCCTAGCCGAAGCTAAGGCCAATAGCATGACCACCTTCCACGTGAGATACTTTAGCTCCACGGTCTTAAGTGGCTCAAACCAGTGTGATTTCAGGAAATCCAACACAACGTTAAGATCCCAAGGTGCCACTGGAGGCACAAAAGGGGGCTGCATATGCAGCACTCCCTTAACAAACGTCTAAACTTCAGGCAGTGAAGCCAGTTCTTTTTGAAAGAAAATAGATAGGGCCGAAATCTGGACCTTTATGGATCCTAATTTTAGGCCCATAGACACTCCTGACTGTAGGAAGTGCAGGAATCGACCCAGCTGGAATTCCTCTGTAGGGGCCTTCCTGGCCTCACACCAAGCAACATATTTTCGCCATATTCGGTGATAATGTTTTGCTGTCACGTCTTTCCTAGCCTTTATCAGCATAGGAATAACTTCATCCGGAATGCCCTTTTCCGCTAGGATCCGGCGTTCAACCGCCATGCCGTCAGATGCAGCCGCGGTAAGTCTTGGAACAGACAGGGCACCTGTTGTAACAGGTCCTGTCTGAGAGGCAGAGGCCATGGGTCCTCTGAGATCATTTCTTGTAGTTCTGGATACCAAGTTCTTATTGGCCAATCCGGAACGATGAGTATAGTTCTTACTCCTCTCTTTCTTACAATCCTCAGTACCTTGGGTATGAGAGGAAGAGGAGGGAACACATAAACCGACTGGTACACCCACGGTGTCACTAGTGCGTCCACAGCTATCGCCTGAGGGTCCCTTGACCTGGCACAATATTTTTTTAGCTTTTTGTTGAGACGGGACGCCATCATGTCCACCTGTGGCAGTTCCCAGCGATTTACAATCTGTGTGAAGACATCTTGATGAAGTCCCCACTCTCCCGGGTGGAGGTCGTGCCTGCTGAGGAAGTCTGCTTCCCAGTTGTCCACTCCCGGAATGAACACTGCTGACAGTGCTAGCACTTGATTCTCCGCCCATCGAAGAATCCTTGTGGCTTCTGCCATTGCCATCCTGCTTCTCGTGCTGCCCTGGTGGTTTACATGGGCGACCGCCGTGATGTTGTCTGACTGAATCAGTACAGGTTGGTTTTGAAGCAGGGGCTCTGCTTGACTCAGGGCGTTGTAAATGGCCCTTAATTCCAGTATATTTATGTGTAGTGAAGTCTCCAGACTTGACCACTGTCCTTGGAAGTTTCTTCCCTGAGTGACTGCCCCCCATCCTCGGAGGCTTGCATCCGTGGTCACCAGGACCCAGTCCTGTATGCCGAACCTGCGGCCCTCGAGAAGATGAGCACTCTGCAGCCACCACAGCAGAGACACCCTGGCCCTTGGGGACAGGGTGATCAACCGATGCATCTGAAGATGCGATCCGGACCATTTGTCTAACAGATCCCACTGAAAGATCCTTGCATGGAACCTGCCGAAGGGAATTGCTTCGTAAGCAGCCACCATCTTTCCAAGGACTCGCGTGCAGTGATGCACAGATACCGGTTTTAGTTTCAGGAGGTCCCTGACCAGAGATGACAATTCCTGGGCCTTCTCCACCGGGAGAAACACCTTCTTCTGTTCTGTGTCCAGAATCATGCCCAGGAAAAGCAGACGCGTCGCAGGAATCAGCTGCGACTTTGGGATATTCAGAATCCAGCCGTGCTGTTGCAACACTTCCTGAGAGAGTGCTACGCTGACCAACAACTGCTCTCTGGACCTCGCCTTTATGAGGAGATCGTCCAAGTACGGGATAATTATAACTCCCTTCTTCCGAAGGAGTATCATCATTTCGGCCATTACCTTGGTAAATATTCTCGGTGCCGTGGAGAGACCAAACGGCAACGTCGGGAATTGGTAATGACAGTCTTGTACCACAAACCTGAGGTATTCCTGGTGAGGTGGGTAAATGGGGACATGCAAGTAAGCATCCTTGATGTCCAGCGACACCATAAAATCCCCCTCTTCCATCCAGGCTTGCAATAACCGCCCTGAGCGATTCCATTTTGAACTTGAACTTCTTTATATAAGTGTTCAAGGATTTTAAATTCAGGATGGGTCTCACCGAACCGTCCGGTTTCGGTACCGCAAACATTGTGGAATAGTAACCCCTGCCCTGTTGAAGGAGGGGGACCTTGATTATCACCTGCTGGAGGTATAGCTTGTGAATTGCCGCCAGTACTACCTCCCTTTCCCTGGGAGCAGCTGGCAAGGCTGATTTGAGGTAACGGTGAGGGGGAGTCACCTCGAACTCCAGCTTGTATCCCTGAGATACAATTTGTACAGCCCAGAGATCCACTTGTGAGCGAACCCACTGGTTGCTGAAGTTTCGGAGACGCGCCCCCACCGCACCTGGCTCCGCCTGTGGAGCCCCAACGTCATGCGGTGGACTTAGTGGAAGCAGGGGAGGATTTTTATTCCTGGGAACTGGCTGCCTGGTGCAGTTTCTTTCCTCTACCCTTGCCTCTGGCCAGAAAGGATGCTCCTCTGACCCGCTTGTCTTTCTGAGGCCGAAAGGACTGCATTTGATAATACGGTGCTTTTCTTAGGCTGTGAGGGAACCTGAGGTAAAAAAGTCAACTTCCCAGCAGTTGCTGTGGATACGAGGTCCGAGAGACCGTCCCCAAACAATTCCTCCATGTGTTTTTTAGAATCAGCATCACCTGTCCACTGCCGAGTCCATAATACTCTCCTGGCAGAAATGGACATTGCATTCATTCTAGATGCCAGCAGGCAAATGTCCCTCTGTGCATCCCGCATATATAAGACGACGTCTTTTATATGTTCTATGGTTAGCAAAATAGTATCCCTGTCGAGGGAATCAATGTTGTCTGACAGGGTATCAGTCCATGCTGCTGCAGCACTACACATCCAGGCTGAAGCAGGTCTCAGTAGAGTACCAGAGTGTGTATACACAGACTTCAGGATAGCTTCCTGCTTTCTATCCGCAGGATCCTTTAGGGCAGCCGTATCCTGAGACGGCAGTGCCACCCTTTTAGATAAGCATGTTAGCGCCTTGTCCACCCTAGGGGATGTTTCCCAACGTAACCTATCCGTTGGCGGGAAAGGGTACGCCATCAGTAACCTCTTAGAAATTACTAGTTTCTTATCAGGGGAACTCCACGCTTCTTCACACAAATCATTTAATTCATCAGATGGGGGAAAAGTCACTGGCTGCTTTTTCTCCCCAAACATAATACCCCTCTTGGTGGTAACCGGGTTAATATCAGAAATGTGCAATACATCTTTCATTGCAGTAATCATGCATCGGATGGCTTTTGTAGACTGTACATTTGTCTCATCCTCATCTACACTGGAGTCAGACTCCGTGTCGACATCTGTGTCTACCATCAGAGCTAGCGGGCGTTTATGAGCCCCTGACGGCTTCTGAGTCGCCTGGGAAGGCGCGGGCTGAGACCCCGGCTGTCGAACCTTTTATGTAAGGAGTTGACACTGTCGGTTAAGACCTTCCACATATCCATCCAATCAGGTGTCGGCCCCGTCGGGGGCGACACCACACTTATTTGCCTCTGCTCCGCCTCCATGTAACCCTCCTCATCAAACATGTCGACACAGCCATACCGACACACCGCACACACACAGGGAATACTCAGACTGAGGACAGGACCCCACAAAGTCCTTTGGGGAGACAGAGAGAGAGTATGCCAGCACACACCACAGCGCTATATAACACAGGGATTTACACTGCTAATAAGTGATTTTCCCAATAGCTGCTTGTCTGTATCGATTTGCGCCTAAATTTATGTGCCCCCCCTCTCTTTTTAACCCGTCTTGTACCTGGATACTGCAGGGGAGAGCCTGGGGAGCGTGCTTCCAGCGGAGCTGTGAAGGGAAAATGGCGCTGGTGTGCTGAGGAAGAAGGCCCTGCCCCCTCAGCGGCGGCCTTCTGTCCCGCGTTTTCTGTAAAGTAATGGTGGGGGTTTTTACACATATACAGTTAACTGACTGTATTATGGTGTTCTTTTGCCAAAAGGTATTGAAATTGCTGCCCAGGGCGCCCCCCCCAGCGCCCTGCACCCTACAGTGACCGGAGTGTGTGGTGTGCTGTGGGAGCAATGGCGCACAGCTGCAGTGCTGTGCGCTACCTTAATGAAGACAGGAGTCTTCTGCCGCCGATTTCATCGTTTCTTCTTTCTTCTGGCTCTGCAAGGGGGACGGCGGCGCGGCACCGGGAACGGACGATCGAGGTCAGGCCCTGTGTTCGAACCATCTGGAGCTAATGGTGTCCAGTAGCCTTAGAAGTACAAGCTAGCTGCACGCAGGTAGGTTTGCTTCTCTCCCCTCAGTCCCATGTAGCAGTGAGTCTGTTGCCAGCAGATCTCACTGAAAATAAAAAACCTAACAAATACTTTCTTTTCATGGCAAGCTCAGGAGAGCCCACTAGGAGCACCCAGCTCTGGCCGGGCACAGATTCCAACTGAGGTCTGGAGGAGGGGCATAGAGGGAGGAGCCAGTGCACACCAGATAGTACCTAATCTTTCTTTTAGAGTGCCCAGTCTCCTGCGGAGCCCGTCTATTCCCCATGGTCCTTACGGAGTTCCCAGCATCCACTAGGACGTCAGAGGAATTTTATTTTAGGCTTTTTGTTTTTAGCTTTTATTTTAATTTTACACATTGGTGGAGCCCCTGGATGGACGGACCGATCACCCCTTTCCCTGGATATACGGACAGATCACCCCTTTCAGATACATCAGACAGAGAGCACCCCGGGATTGATACTGATACATACCTTCCAACTGTCCCAATTTTCTCAGAACAGTCCCTTTTTTTGGTACTGGGGGGCAGTTGGGAGGCTCCTGTCTCTCTGCTTAGTGGAGAGCAGTGCATTGGTGAATTGGTGGTCTATTTACAGGAGGCAGAGGGACTGGGAGCATGACAGCAGCTCTCAGAGCGCAAAATTGGGAGGCATGTACTGCTTTATGGATAATTCAGTCCAGACTGTACATGTAAGCTTCATAATGTGTGTCATGATTGGACGCCATTCTGACACCAGAACGTGCATAACTGCAAATAATATTGTATTGTATGTGTTGTAAATGTCTTCTCAGGACAAATGGAAGAATAGTACTAGACTGAAGTGCCACTGCTCCCATGCTGATCTTAAAGGGGGAGGTGTCATGATCCAGGCTATTTCAAGTAGAAATAGGCCTGTTAAAATCAATGTATGTGATATCAATATTCTGATCACTGTATCAATGTACCAGTGTGTGATAACTGTCTTTGCATGTCAAATGGTTGAAGCTTGATTGATCTGCTGGCATTTCATTATAGCCACAAAACTCAGAGACACACTGGCTGTGTAGGTGTATAATTCCTCCTGACAAGAGCTAGTTTCATTACCCCAGAATCAGAACTGGGATCTTAAAGTAAATGCAGGTCAGGCCTGAAATTAGTTTTCTCAGCTGGCTTGTGTATCTCCCAACAGGTTGTTTCCTGACCCCAGGGGGTCACCAGAGAGACCAGAAAGACATGCTGGCTAGGGAAGGTTATAAAAACTTCCTTCAGCCAGCTATGACAGTGTCTTAGTATGATTGACGAATCTGATTGCCCAGCTTTAAAAAGAAGGGGAAGAGTAATTAGCCAGCCCCTGTGTATATGACCAACAGACCCCATGTCACATTTGTATTTACACAAGAACCATGGCCAGAGCTTCAAAGGCTATTAGAAGAAGGCCATTCGCCCCTGAGCAAGTGGCTGGGAAGTCCAGTATGAACTGACACACAATACCTTCTCTGGCTTTGGAAGAGTTAAAAACAAACTCTCCAGGGGGAGGGGAGCTGAACAGGCAACCTGAGTTTTAAATAGGAGAAACACAGGCTGCAAATCATGCATTATCAAAGAGGCAAGTCAGGAGAAGCATCCTGGCTCTGTAATGTCCCGAATATCTGAAGAGTCTTCACTTCATCCCATCGTTCCATTCTGCATGTGCTAGGATCGGTGGGTTTTTATTTCACTATTTTTATTTTTCTGGAAATTGTCTTTTCTGATGTGACTTTGACTTTTTATCATTATGTTCTTGTAACTTTCTTTTTTCTGTAACATAAGCTTTGGAGTGTTTACTTAAATTAAATAATCAATTTTAGCTGTTTTCTGTTGTGTATCCAACCCAACTCTCTGAAAGAGGCGTTAACAAAATATTAATAATTCTGGGTGCAGGCAAAAGCCATAAGTTTGCCTTGGGTCCTACCCTAAACATTTGTACTTTGGCTGGTGGCAGTGACCGTGGCAGGGATTCGCAGATTGGCGTATCTGGGGAATCACCGTGCCTAGGGTCGTGACAATGTGGATGATAAACACAAAGATACTGAAACCAAATACACTGTCACAAGTTTGATGGGCGTCTAAATGGCGCACCAGCGGCATTTACATAAAGTTGCAGATGGACAACTGCCAAAAGGCGCAGACACAGATGCGGCTTCATCTGACTCGGACTTAACCTCTCTTTGAGAATCCTTTGCTGCTCGTAAAACAAACTGTAAACCTCTCTAACAAAACATTAAACCTCCTAATGGTTGAGGGCCGTATCTCCTTCTAACATTTAAAACATTAACACATCTTGTACTATAAAATAAAGACACAGACTTGTATTTTGTCAGAAAAAAACTGTTAGCTATTTATCAAATTAATCATTAATTAAAAAGGAGTAAAGAATAAGAGTATGGTGGCTAGAATAAAGAACGGCTGAAATCTAACGTCAATCCCCAATCTATTCACACTAAACCAAACATTAAAACAATCCAAACTACAAACCAAACATAGGTATCCACTCAGACCTTCTACCTTGGCTACCCACCCTGAAGGGCGATGACGCTGCCCCATGAAGTGTGATCCAGCAGCTTTAACAGTCAATGAAGGTGAGTGCACCTAAACATTACAAAACCGACTAAAACTGCAACTAACTCAAACACAGTGAACCTGCCGCTCTTTTCCGCCAACAGCGAAGACTCCACCTAAAGAGGCTATGCACCACCACCATACCTCCAACCTACCGAATCCAAAACCGAAAATAGATCATCAATAAAAAGCACCAACCCTTCCTCAGATAAGTGTACTCCATCGGCCCGAAATAAGTAATCGTGCCGATACCTAATCCTGTCGTGACTAACTACTGCACCACCGTGCGCCAACACCCACTTCACCACGGCTGAATTCACCTTCTTTCTGGCCTCATCAATAGGCTGACCGTCGGGCACTCCCCGCCAATTGGAAAAACAAAAAGAAACCGGGCAACACAGGTAAACTCAGCTGGAGGTGAAACTTAAAAACCTGCTGAGGAACTTTTAATTGGAATCCAATCTCCCGAATCAGTATAAATTAAGCCGAATTCAGTCCGTCAGTCCAGGTAAAAATTGTTTAATAACTCCAGACCCCACTGCCAACAGTGGCACAGTGGCGAGTAGTTAATCCCCCAGTAGGAAGGACAGGGGAGAATGAACAAAATCATATAATAACGTACTCAACAGATTCGACAACCAACTTGAAAGCAAACTTGCTAAAACACAACGTTAATTAAAAAAATTGGGTCGAATATAACGCTCATAGCTGGAGGATTCCCAGTGCTCCAGCAACTTAATCTCCTTGACAGAAAAACCTGGCTGACGCGGCCGAAGTAGCAGCTCCGATCCGAAACGAGTGCTTCCCGTAAGCCTTGGGTGAAGGGCCCAAACTGGTCAGATGGCGACTTAGCATCCAACAAAATTGATATTTCTTTTTCATCCACTAGGGGTCACTGGAGTACTCTTGGGATATGGACGGCTTCCACAGGAACAAGGCACTGAATAAATTAATTTTGAAACTACTCCTCCCCTCCATATCCCAGAGTACCTCAGTGTTTTTTCTGTGCTCGACGTAGAAACAAGGCTTGTGGAGCTAATCCACATTCATTGGAATTTTTTCAAATTTTTCTTTTTCAACAATTTCCACATCCCTTCCCCCCTTCCAATAGGCGTGAGTCCGGGGTAGTGGAAGCTGCTACTAGCAGCTGTGGATGTCGGGCCTCTCTAAAAAGAGCTCCCTCACGACCACGTGCAGGACTGCCTGCAGGAAAGGCTGGACGGAGCTTAAAAGAAGAAGCCCCATCATAGTCCTCACCACAAGGAGTCCAGGTATGTTGGGTTGGGGCGGTCAGCTCACCCTGCCGCCCCGCTGTGTGGGGATACTGTGATGCAGGGGTGTTAGGAGAGCCGCCCGCCGCCACTTCCAGCGCCGCCACCTTCGGAGGTTTTACATGCATAGGCCGCTTCACGGCTCTATGCAGTGCGCTCCCCAGCTCCCTCTACCGTCTCCCGACCTCTTCTCAGCCCGCATGTAAGCCCGGCTCCGTGTACAGAGAGCGGTACACGGAGCACGGGGGGGGGGGGAAGGCATATAGCAGGGAAGGCAGTAGTATGCCCTTAGCAGCAGCAGCGCTGCAGGTTTTTTTTTTAGTAGGCTATTAAGCCTTGTTTATATCAGGACATATATGTGCAGTTTAGGGGGATAATCTGCATTTTGTGTTATACCGGAAACTTGGCATATTTAACCATGCTTCCTGTTTTTTTTTTTGTTTTTTTTTCCCCTGTCTGTTTCCAGAGTTCCTGTACTACATCTCTACTTCACTAAAGGGGGTGTTAGGGGGGAATTTGGGATCAGGTTTTCATATTGCTGGCGTGCATTGCACTTAGCCAAATATATATATATATATATATATATTATTATTTTTTTGGTAGGTACCTATTGATTTACTTCTCTAAACTATTATCATTTTAAAAGAAAACCGTCAAATGGTATTTTCTTTTTCCCCAAACAAGTTACCCCTGATGAAGTCAAACTGACGAAACGCATTGGGTTTATCAGTCATTAGTCAGTATTCCAGATAGGAAAATTACTCCCTTTGCCAAGCGCACACCTTGCTAAGGTGAGGGAGTTCATACATCTACCTACTGGATGTCTCTGCTGTCAGAGTTATCAAAATCTATGTATAACCTGTTGTAAAATTCTCATGCTAAAGACTTTTATGAATTTCTTTGCATTAAATATTTTTATTCTAATTGGCCTTGGGCCATTTGTTTGGGTGACTTTCTTGTGAGGGGTTATCCACTGCAGGAACCCAAGAAATTCAATTATCCACAGTATAAGATATACCTACTTGGAAGGACTTCCGCTACATCTATACATCTAACAGAGCGCGCTCAGGATCTGTTTTTTCTACTCTTTGTATGTTTGAGATGTGGCAACGGAGGTCTCGCCTGTAGGGCTGCTGGTTTTATGAGCGCAAGATATGGATATTTTTGTGTTGTGTGTGTGTGTGTGTGTGTATGTGTGTGTGTATATATATATATATATATATATATATATATATATATATATATATATATATATAAACCTTAGTGCTATTTACTGAATCGTGCAAATTTGTCTGTGTTTGTATTTTGTATTGTTTGTCTGCATAAAGAGTAAGGCACCAGCAAAAACTAAAAAGCAGTTTCCCTGCCATGTCTGTAAAAGTGTGTTGCCTGATGGATCTACCACATGTACAGTATGTTTTGTGAATTCAGCTACAAATACAATTTCCACTCCGGTTTTAAAAACAATTTCATCTCCGGACCCTCCATGGGCTATGCTTGCAAATGTCCTGGTTGGATTGCAATCAGAATTGGCCGCCACTCAACAAGAGCGGGAAGCGGCAAGATCTGAGTCCTTGGTGAGACCGCGAGAACTACCGGAGGGGTCTCAATCTTACCAAAAGTCCAAGTTCACTTTGGGTGGAAAGGATAAGTTTAATTTGTCTTATGATTTGCCAGTTTCTGCTAGGTTGCTTTCTGATAATTCTATGCTAGACCTCACTGCGCAGGATGAGGGTGAGGAGGGCGAAGTAGACCAGCAGTCAGATAGTGACGATTTTGACAGCCCGGGCATTGATAATCTCATCAGAGCGGTGCGTCGGTCTCTGAAGTTTACAGAAACTGAGGAGCCTCTGACAAATGATGAAGTCGTCTTTACTAAACGACAGAGATCTCCGATGTGTGTTCCTGTTTCGGAATCTCTTAATAAGATGTTACTAGAAACACAGTAGAATCCGGATAAACGGTTTTCTATACCTCGCAGATTTAAGTCAAGTTACCCGTTTCCAGAGTCCATGACCGTTACATGGGAGAATCCGCCATTGGTGGATTCGTCCGTGTCTAAACTTACAAAGAAATTAACCATACCAGTACCAACTGCTACTACGCTTAAGGACCCTTCGGACCGTAAAATAGAAGCTATGCTAAAGTCCATGTATATAGCAGCAGGAGTGCTGCTGAGACCTGGGTTGGTTGGCATTTGGGTAACTAAGGCGCTAATGGTATGGATAAAAGAACTCAAGTCTACCCTACAGGACGATCATCTTATACTTCTCGCTGATCAAATCTGGGAAGCTGCTGACTATCTATGTACAGCTTCTACTGATGTCTGTCAGCTCACTTCTCGCCTTTCATCATCACTAGTTACAGCACGACGAGCACTCTGGCTGCGTTCTTGGCAAGCGAAGGCGGAGGTCAAAAAAGGTATAGAGGCGTTACCTTACGGTGGCGAGAAGCTGTTCGGTCCTGAGTTGGACAAATGGATTTCTGAGGCCACGGGAGGAAAGTCTGTTTTCTTACCATTGCCTCCAACGGTACCTAGACGGAAATACTCTGGTCCGGCGTTCAAATCCTTTAGACCTCAGTCCTTTCGTGGGCGCGGCAGAGGAGCGGCCACACCTGGTAGAAGAGGTCGGGGACGTGGTTTCCAACAAACCAACACAAGTCGTCAGGACGTTAAGGTCGCCAACAAGCCAGTGGCATGACGGGCTCCCAGCCCATCTCGGATCTCCAATTGTGGGAGCACGCCTTCAGACGTTCCAGGTGGCGTGGCTCCAGATGTCCACAGATGGGTGGATCTGCAATTTAGTGTTAAAAGGTTACAAAATAAAGTTCGATTGTCTCCTGCCAATGCGGTTTTTCAAGACAGGACTGCCTGTGTCGGACGACAAGAAGGCGGTTCTGCAGATTGCCATTCAGTCTCTGCTCTCAGGACCCAGCAAGACCCTCAGTCAGAGTGCTCCCCACCTTCCTGCCCCTCTGCCGAGAGCGACCAGCGCCTCCGGCGTGAGCTGGGGAGAGAGAGAGCCCTCTGCCGCCGGTGCGCGCACCCGCAATGAATGCTGGACACAGGGCCGGTTCAGGGGCTTTTTGCGCCCCGGGCGGCAATATGGGGCGTGGCTTAATAAGGGGCGTGGTCAGTTATGCCCCCTGTACAGTAGTAGCGCCGCTGAAATTATGTGCGGTGCGCGATGACGCATAGCGTCTAGTTCCCTTCGTGGAGAGAACCCTTGCTGTGCGGTGCTCGATGACGTCACCGCACAGTGAAGGTCCTCTCCACGAAGGGAAACTAGACGTACAGCGTCCAGTTTCCCTTCACAGCGGGCAGCGGGACACAGCGGGCAGCGGGGGGCACAGCAGCAGCGGATCTTGCCCTGGTGCGGCGCACTCCGGATGGCGCCGGCGCCTCGTGCAAAAGTCCTGCTTGCCCGTGGCAAGATCCGCTACTGGCTGGACACTGACGGGTGCAGCCAGCAGGGAGAAAGACGCATTCCTCGGAGATCCCCGGCCACCAAGCCCTTCATGCAGGTAACGGGCGGGGGTCCTGGGGGCACGCCTGGGGCGATAAGCAGAGGCCGTGACGGGAGGGGGGGAGGGGATGTCGCGAGTGCCAGTTACAGCTAATGGGATGAAAAAGGAGGCAGCACCACAGCAGCAAAACCTACAGTATCAACTCCTAAGCTGCTGTCCATAACCAAATATTCTTCTAAATGCCCGCAATAGAGAGTAATAAGCAGCTCCTAAGAAAGAGTACTCACCCTTATCAAGACTTTCTCCTTCTGCTTGGCTGGAGCTATTACATTAAAAAGATATTGTAGATCTATAATCTGGTTGGAAATGGGTGTTAAACTTTGGAAATAAATAATAACTTCTAAATGTCTAGAGATAGGTAGACTATAGAGTGTTAGATGCGTCATCGCTTGAAGAGTAATAAAATGGAGAGAGAAAAGGTAGCAGCCAATCAGCTCCTAACGGGATGCAATTATGTTACCAGTGCTCGGGATCCCGGTGGTCAGCATGCCAATGCCGGGATCCCGAACGCTAAAAATGCCGGCAGTCGGAATGCCAACCCACAGGGTTTATTCCCACTCATGGGTGTCCACGACACCCATAGAGTGTGAATAGAACCTGTGGCAAGCACAGCAAACCCGCAGGGGGCTTTGTTGTGCTTGCCCCCGCTGGCATTCTGCTGCCGGGATCCCAGTGTCGGTATGCTCACCACCGGGATCCCGGCAGTCGGCATATCATGCCCAACCCTCCTAACTGCCATGTTACAAGCTGTGTTTGAAAAATTACAATTAGGAGCTGGTTGGCTGGCACTTTTTCTCCCTCAATTTGCTCTCCAAGCGATGACGCATCTAGCCCTAAAGAACCACATTCAATCAAAATTAAGCCAACATCTGAAAATAAAGGAGCGATGTTAGATGCATGCTAATTGACAATTTATCTTTATTCAGTGGAAACTCCTGTACATCAACAGGTGTGCTTTTATATAACCCATTTAAAATACATTAAAACTCTAATAGGTGTCCAAAATGGAAAATCAGATTAAAAACATTCATTGTATAGATACATACAGTAAAATCATTCTGAAACCATTTATTCTTCTATTGAGGAGATAACCGTATCTGCTGCTATTCTAGTAAATTACAGATTGCATATTACTTTCATTTAATCAATTGGCTTTGATGATTTTAGTTATCTTTGGATCTTATTTTGATCACGCCGTTGCTTGGAACAAACATTTGGATGATACAAACTTGTTGCTGACCTTTGAAGATATGAAAGAGGTATGTAGTCATACATGAGGTATTAAATAATGAGGTGACGGTTATTTGCTATATATATTTATGTATATAATCCATGGTGCTTTGGGCCTAATTCAGGGGTGTATAGTAACTAAACCTGATGGTTTACATAGTTTACCTGTCCAATAAGCTTGTGAGCAGGGCCTTCCTAGTTCCTACATCTAAGTCTGTCTATTATTACCCAGTTTTTCTTATCACTGTTGATTCCAATTGTAAAGCGGAGCGGAATATGCTGCGCTATATAAGAAACTGTAAATAAAATAAATATTAGGCAATCCTTGGGAATGTGCAGGATTCTCACTGCGCATGTGTAGATGTGTTTCTGCAATGACACAGTACCCTTAAGCCTTAGCGCGTTTGACATGCTGCTGTTTGTCAGCGGGGAAGGGATGGAAACGGCAAACCTTTCATAAGACAAGGGGCTTCTTGCCATGTTTTCTGGGTGTTCTGAGGCCAGTGGTTGCATCCTTGGAAGCCGCATCACTGGCCTTGGCAGTGTGACAACTCCGGCCTTCCTGAGCAACCTGGATGCAGCAGTGGAGCAGAGAAGCCGGCAGGAGGCGTCTATTCATACAAGATGCCTCCTGTGGAATTAGCATATTATTGCACAGCCTTTGTGTACAAAGTAGCAGCGGCTATGCAAAAACGTCCACCTCTCACTCGGGCTCTATGTGAATAGCCTTCACCAATAATTTTGAACACGTGATTATAATACACCAACTACTGTCCTTTTCAATAAAAACCCTTCTTGAAGGCCTAGATAACGCCCATCAATGAAGCGGAAGCAGCCATGTTAATAACCGCAGTGAGATAAACTGTAGAAATTGTGGAAACACATAACAACAAACTCATAAACTGGCTCAACTGTGAAAATGAGTGGGCTAATGCGGCCGGAACTCAACCTGCTGCAACATAATTACTAGAGCTAGGTCACCAAGGCATAAGAGCTTCAGATCTACAGTATCTCCACCCTTGCACGACCAGAAAAAATATATTTTCCACTTTCTGTAATGAAGCACAAGATCCTTTATGCTATCCAGGGTTAGATTACCAGCTAAACATGATAAATAGACCCCACCCAGAACAATATTACATCATGCCTCCCTACATTAGTAAAGTTTGAATGGACACATGGGGTAACATGTTTTGGGGATGGCCATATTATAGTGGTATTGTTGTGCCCTCCAGTTGGTCTGGCCACCCCCTAGCGGGTGTACTTAGCACTTCTGAAGTGCCTTTACCATCATCTTCTTCTATAAAAACATTCACTGAATGCAGTAGGGGAAGCTCCTCCAAACTTCCCACAAATCAGGTTGAATTTGCCAACCACAAAATGGTGGCTGAAAACTGACAGTTTGGAGATATAATAACATACAATAACAGAAGTTGTTTTTGTTGTAGTAACCTTTCTAAGGTCAAATTGCATTTTAATTGTCCTTTTAACTAGAAGAAATAAATTCAGAATGTGTTTTTTTTTTTTCTTTATTTGTATTCGTGTGACATACCACACTAATGTCTCTGTGAGAAAACACACCAGGGGCCTTATTCAGGTTTGTTAGCAAACCAAAAAAGCATACTAATGGGCAAAACCATGTTGCACTGCAGGTGGGGCAGATGTAACATGTGTAGAGAGTTAGATTTTTGTGGGGTGTGTTCAAACGGGATCCGGTCTCTAAGTCGACAGTAACTAGGTCGACAGGGTGTCTAGGTCGACAGGGTCTTTAGGTCGACAGGTCAAAAGGTCAACATGCATTTTTTTATATTTTTTTTACTTTTTTTGAACCTATTCATACTTAACGATCCACGTGGACTAAGATTGGAACGGTAATCTGTGCCAAGCGAAGGCACCTTGCCCGAAGCATGGCGAGCGAAGCGGTGCACTAATTGGGGTTCCCGGTCACTCTACGAAGAAAACGACACCAAAATAACATAAAAAAACTCATGTTGACCTTTTGACCTGTCGACCTAGAACATGTCGACCTAAAGACCCTGTCGACCTAGTTACTGTCGACCAATAGTGGTCGACCTAGACATTGTCGACCTAGTTACTGTCGACCTTCCATACCACACCCGTTCAAACTGAAATCTAAATTTCAGTGTAGAAACAAAGCAGCCAGTACTATTTACCCTGCACATAAACAACATAGCCCACCCAAATCTAACTCTCTCTGCACGTTACATCTGCCCCACCTGCACTGCAGCATAGTTTTGCCCATTAGTGTGCTTCTTTGGTTTGCTAACAAACCTAAATATCCCTCCATATTCACTACTCTATTTGCAGGACCTACAAGGATCAATAAAGAAGATATCAGAATTCTTTGGCCTGTCTCTAACTGAAGCACAAGTGAATGAAATATCTGACAAAGGAACATTTAAGTTTATGAAGGAGAACTCCAAACAAACTCATGGAGAGTTTGGAAAAGTTATTTTTAGAAAAGGTACAAATACTGCATACCTCCCAACATGACCCATTTCAGGAGGGACAAAATGCTCTCCAAGGCTACGGCCACACATAGCGGCCAAGCAGGTCCCGTTCAGCGCAGCATGCTGCTGTCAGGCCGGATGACAGGAGGGCGGGATTTCAGTGTGAACACATACATTTCAACGTGTTCTATTGAAATCCTGTGTGTCACTGACCGTATCCTTTTCTGCGGGATCCCGCAGAATAGGATTCGTGTGTGCACAGAACCCCCCACCCGGCCAAGCGGTGCGGGACCCGTGGGAGCAGTGGGACCACTAGTGGATGCTGAATGCAGTATTCACCAATGGTACAGAGAAGGGAGGGGGGTGGTGCTAATTAACCTAACCTGGCCTGCTGGAGGGGCCCGGCAGTGGCCCGTATCCGCTGATCCCTCCCAATCGGCAACATCTTCCCAGTGATGTCTTTGGGATATCACCCGCTCATTGAAAGCAAAAACTGTGCCAGTTTTTGTTCCCCAGTGCACATGTGCCATCTTTCCAAATATCATTAGGAAGATGGTGCCGGCTGAGGAGGAGGAGCCCACTTCCCGCAAGCAAGGTGGTAGAGGCTAAGACTGTAGGGCAATTTAAACATGCTTGGGACAGGCATATAAATATCCTTACAAAGAATTAAGGTTAAAAAAGGGGTTGAGATTGCCTAAAGGATAAAATAAAAAAGGGGCAGACTAGATGGGCCAAGTGGTTCTTATCTGCCGTCAAATTCTATGTTTCTAAGGTAGTGAGTGAGTGCTCTCCCCTGCTCCCCCCCCCCCCCCCCCCCCCACCCCAACCCCACGACTCATTAGAATGGTGCACCCTGTGGAGCAATGAATTCTACTATTTTTTGTGGGGATGTATTATATTGCCAGGGCCAGGCGTGGCTCTCTATGCCTCTGGTATTCACTTGCATTCACTCTATATAAGTTACCATATCAGCTATATTAACTTAATTCCACTAATAAAATGCATTCTTCATGTGACTGCAAATAGTTCACATGTACCGTATATCTTGCTCTGCACATGCACTAAGCGCTGTGCAGCCATATAATCATTATAATGTCTGCAGATTTATATGACTACTTTAAATTAAATATTTACATGATTTAATAAATAGCTCAGAGGTTCCCAAACTGTGTGCCGCGGCTCCTTGGGGTGCTTCGGGACACTTGCAGGGGTGCCCTGGGTTGGTGGTCCAGGACCAATTCAAATTATTCATGGTCAATATAATAGGCAAAATCAGTGTTGGTGGCTGCCAGTCATAAAATATGTGGCCAAACAGAAGCAAATATTGTCCCTCACCACACAACTGACCCTAAGGATGACATATAAACGCCATCTACTCAATGTAATATTTCTTTCTAAATTTCTCAATAAGATATTTTTGGCCTAGGGGTGCAGTGAAAAAAATTCTGATATTCTGGGGCGCTGTGATTCAAAAAAGTTTGGAAACCACTGAAATAGCTGCATGCAAATGTCTAACATTTACAAACGTGCAATCATTTCACTTAACTAAAGCGATCTTTCATCAAACACTGAGGTGTACAGTTTATATTTTCATCTTTTCCCAGGGGAAGTCAGAGATTGGAAAAATCACTTTTCCGAAGCCCAAAGCCAAGAAATGGATGCAAAATTTGAAGCGTGTTTAGCGGGAACTAAAATTGGAGAAATGCTAAAGTATAATGTCCATTGTAAATGGTGAAATAGTGGATTGATGTATGAAAAATAAAGCTTTTTAATTATGTTATTTGGATATTTATTATAATGTAGGCATTGAACTGGGACTTGTTCTGGTTACATAGATATTTGCTTAGAAATTGTTATTTAAGCAGAACTGAAGTACACAGATTATTGGATAGCATGTGAAATAAGTGGTTAATAGAACGTTTCAAGGTAGTGCAGACACCCTTAAAATGCTTTAAGTAGAATTTTAAATTTACCAACATTGGCCCTCATTCCGAGTTGTTCGCTCGCAAGCTGCTTTTAGCAGCTTTGCACACGCTAAGCCGCCGCCTACTGGGAGTGAATCTTAGCTTATCAAAATTGCGAACGAAAGATTCGCAATATTGCGAAAAGACTTCTCTGTGCAGTTTCTGAGTAGCTCGAGACTTACTCTGCCAGTGCGATCAGTTCAGTGCTTGTCGTTCCTGGTTTGACGTCACAAACACACCCAGCGTTCGCCCAGACACTCCTCCGTTTCTCCAGCCACTCCCGCGTTTTTCCCAGAAACGGTAGCGTTTTTTCACACACTCCCATAAAACGGCCAGTTTCCGCCCAGAAACACCCACTTCCTGTCAATCACATTACGATCACCAGAACGAAGAAAAAACCTCGTAATGCCGTGAGTAAAATACCTAACTGCATAGCAAATTTACTTGGTGCAGTGGCACTGCGAACATTGCGCATGCTCAGTTAGCGGAAAATCGCTGCGATGCGAAGAAAATGACTGAGCGAACAACTCGGAATGACCACCATTGTGTTGCCTGCATAGTGCTGCTGACGGCGACATCATTGACAGTGTCAGTCTCTACATTGCGTACAGATTCCAGTGACACAGCACTTACAGTAGTCAAAAAGGTGTCAGGTATTTTTAATGTCTTCAGTTACTGTACATGGTGTATTTGTACTGCAAATTGTGAAAAAAATCACTGTAAAATTAGACCTACCAATAGTGAATACCAATAGTGAATACCAATAGTGAACAATGAACATACAGTACTGCATATGTAATTGAGACAGATAAGACAATGGGCCTAATTCAGAATTGTATGTTTTGCTGATGTTTTCCTCAATTGAGCAATTATCAGCAGACTGCATGCGCTGCAATCGCGCTGCGCATGTCTTAAGGTTTCTTTGTAATTCCGCTCACATGGCCAGATTCAGGTTTGTTAGCAATTGGGCAAAACAACGTTGCACTGCACGTGGGGCAGATGTAACATGTGCAGAGAGAGTTAGATTTGGGTGAGGTGTGTTCAAGCTGAATCTAAATTGCAGTGTAGAAATTAAGCAGACCATATTTACCCAGCATAGAAACAATATAACCCACCCAAATATAAATCTCTCTGCACATGTTACATCTGCCCCACCTGCAGTGCACATGGTTTTGCCCAATTGCTAACTTTTTTAGTTTGCTAACAAACCTGAATAACTCCCACAGTGAGGATATAATTGCAGTGATTGACAGGAAGTGGCCATTTGGGGGAGGTTACGGGGAGTGGCAGCAAAAGCGCAGACGTGTCATGGCTGTTTCTGGGGTGTGTATCTGACGTCAGCGTATAGGCTGTGAATGCGTAAGCAATTGTGAATGAGTTTGCCATCTCTCCGGTGGGCCTCTCTTTTCATTTCTGGGCAGCAGCTTCACTTACTAACATTTGTGCTTCCACAGCCTAGGAAATCGCAATTGCATTAGCATACAACTCCGAATTAGGCCCAATGTTTGGCACATTTTTCCTGTTGATGACAAAGAGTTGTTTTTATGGGTAGTTCTACATGAGCTAATGTGTAACGCCCTGCAGTGCATTCATATAAGGGTGTACTGAACTTGAACAGACATAAATACTTTGTAAAACACTTTCACATCCTGAACACAGTTTAGGGAATTTGGAAAAAGACCACCTGAGTGTAACTCCTTGTAAGGTTTGCAGCTACTCAAAGGCAAAATCTGTGTGCATGTACTGTACGTGTCTCAGGTTTTGTGGTGGCATCTTGCTGAATGCGGTAGTGTGGTGACACCAGCTGTTCCAGACTTTTTAGATCTTTGTTGAAGAGTCTGTGTGTACAGTACATCAAGTTAGGTTTTAAAATAACCCATTTTGAAATCTGGCAGTTTTTAGGTGTCTCAGTCAACAACTTTATCTTGCAGATGTCCGCAATAATCTTGGTCCTCGCTTATAGGCAGAAACCTATTAATAATGAAACAAAGAGAAACATGTTGACCCAGCACTGGGAGGCCCAGGTTATTCTATCCAGTTATTATTATTATTATTATTATTTTATTTTTACAAACTGACAGAGGAAAGAAGGACCCAAACCAGTATGTTCCGTAGGCCCCCTGGGATCTTTGTCAGCATTGACCCCAAGCTAATATCCATCAGTGTACTATAACCACTGTCAGACAAATCCTAAGTGTTATAATAAGGTACAAAATTAGACCCTGAAATCACATGCATTGGGTTAACCATCCCTGGGCAAAGCAATGCACTGGGGCCCCTACTTATCCTCTTAGGGGTGGGAGGTACTATCAGCGGCAGCTTTGATGTCCCGCGGGTGCTAGGGGGTGTTCTGTCTTCCGCTCAGCATGTAGGACCTGGAGCAGTAATTTCTACTAATTACTCCTTTACTGCACAGATGGGGTGGGAGGGAGAACACTAAACTGTAGAAGGAGGGCATTGGGATGAATGAAGGGGCTCCAGTACATTGCTTCTAGGGTGGTAGGGGGTGTTTAATACGCAGGGAAGGGATGGATTGTGGAGTGCAGCTTGCTTGACTGCAGATATCTCCAGGTTCTGGAAATAGATTTTTTTTTAAGCTTCAATAGGATAAAAAAACTAGAGTCCCACCACTTAAGAGGACCTGAGGACTCGGGGATCAGAGCTCAGGAGCCAGAGCAATCCACTGACGAAAATATAAAACTGCATACCAGGCGTGTGGAGCTGGAGCAGGGACCAGCTGCTGGAAGGATGCTATCTCTGGTTCTGGGCGTAGTAGAGACAAGCTGCCATTGTCCACCGAAAGGAGAGCGTCCCAGCTTTTGGAGTATACCCTCAGAAAAAAACCTCGAAGTCAGACAGAACCCGAGATATATGGCTGGGAAGAGCAATTAACAGGCTCGGATAGGGTCCACTGCTTTAGAGTCGAATATCTCCAGTTCCCCAAGGCCGATTTTTAAAAATCTGGGACCCCTGGAAAAAGGGGACCCTCAGCTATCGGGCTAGCATCTTTATAAACCTAGGGCCCTCGGGCAACTGCCCACTGAGCCCACACGAAAATATGTCCCTTTATCCAGGTATAGCCAATCTTGGTCAAACACTCCCTTGAAAGGCCTGGAACCTGGGTACTTATAATGCAAAATTATAAAACTATTTTGATGTTGGTCTGGCCTTTTTTTGCAGTGTAGGAGATAACGCATCCTTTAATCAGACCCTTTTTGCTAAATGTAACAAACTAAGGGGTCTATTTACAAAGCATTGGACTGAGCTAAAGTACCAACCAATCAATTCCTAACTGCCACGTCACAGGCTGTGTTTGAAAAATAACAGTTTAGAGCTTGTTGGTTGGTACTTTTACCCAAATGTATTAAGCTTTAACAAGAAACAAATCTGAGACGCATAAGGCGAGATAAATGACCAGCCAATCAGCTTCCTAACTGCCATGTCACAGGCTGTGTTTGAAAAATGACAGGAGCTGATTGGCTGGTCATTTATCTCTCCTTATGCATCTCAGATTTTCTCTTGATAACGCTTAATATATTTGGGCCTTTATCTCTTTCTACTCTATCTTTCTCCAAGGCTTTTGGAGTCGCACGGTATGGTATGTACCCCCTTAGTGATGCAAATTTCTGTGGACCCCCTCTCACCTGAAAATATAGCGCCAACACGTGCACAGAAGATAGCATAGACTATTGCAAAGTGCCAGCGTCTTTATTTTCTGCAGATCTGCCATATTTCCATCGAAACCTTCAGAAACATGAAGACTGCGCCATATTGTCAAAGAAATCACCAGAATAATGGCACCAGTTAGTAATTACAATGGATGTAGGGTGTGCGGTGTGGCCGCCCTTAGCTCTGGGGCTGTGTGCACTGTCCACCCTGCAACCATCATAGATGTGCCACTGTTTGTATGGTGTGTAAATTACTGAAATGCTCTTTGATGATTGTTTTGTATATGGGTCACTAGAGTGTTCTGAGCTTTATGAAGACATTATTAAATTGTCCTCTTTAGCACAGAGATAACTAGAATGCGTTCTGAATTAAAATGTTTTGCAGAAGTATTCAACCCCTAAAAAGTTAACAGATTTATCTTTATTACCAATGACACTTGCACAGATTGTTCCAGTCAGTATTTTTATTGTGGACCAGTAGGCTCTTAATGTATGTTTTCAAACCCTTAATTCATGATTGCTAAAGTATTCAACCCCTGTGCTGTTGAAGTTCCACATTTATACAGATGAAAGTGAAATCAAATGTGGATCAATTAACAGGAAATGGGAGCTGCATCATACCACAAAGGCACTGCCTAAACATGGCTGCACCTCACAGCAGGAAATATGCATGTGAGGGCAGTGGCAGATTAAGGTTCTCATGGGTCTGGAGCTGAAATTTATGAAGGGCCTATTGTGTGCTGGTGCAGGGGGTGTGGGGTGTGACCAGCACCGTGTGGGGTGGAGAGTGGGAGGCTACTGATATGGGTGTGTGACCAGTGCTGTATTTGTATTATATTTATGTATCTATAAATCAATATTTATTTATATATATATATATATATATATATATATATAAAATCAGGGCTCGACAAATCCCAGGGGCCAGGTCACTATGGCCCCTAGATTTTGCTGCCTCACTACCAGATTATGCAGGAAGGGAGGAAGCAGAATCTCTTCAGGCCCAGCAGAGATTAGTGGGCGTGCATGTATTGCATTGGCCTTTTCATGCACAGGTGTGCAGGTATACAGACAGATAGAGAGGAAGGAGAGAATCACTGGGGGGGAATTCAATTGTTTTTTGAGCACCTGACAGAACTATAGTTTTGCCGATTGGGCATGACTGCATGATTTCTGCCTGCAGCCTCGCAGAAATTGCGAAGAGTTGGCTGTCAAAGCGCCCAAACTGCAGTTTCATCAGCATGTCCGATAGTTTAGATGGGCTTAGCAACTTTATGCAGCTAAACCCAGAGCTTTTGGGCATGATAAGTAATGGACACCAGCAACACTCGCTTCCATTTGCATTACAGTTGAATAGCTGTTAGGCACCCAATACTTATGGGCGCGCAAGAAGCAATTGAATTCCCCCCACTATGTTCAAGGACACAGTGCGTTTCATCCAAAATATATGTGTGTATGTGTATATGTAATAGATATACCACTCTTGAGCGTGCGGTCACGCTCTAATATATGCATGCCTTGGTGTGCACTGTGACACACAAGGTCAAAGGCAGAGTGCGTTCAACCAACCAAGGCATGCGTATATATCAGAGCGCGACCACACACCCAAGAGTGGTATTTCTATCTTATAAAATGGTTCCTGTTGTGACAAAGTAGTTCTATGTGGAAATAATGTAGAGTGATACAGATGTTTGCTGATGCTGAAGTGGCTGCTCAGGGAATAGATCATCATTATACAAGTCATGTGTGAGGAGGTCTGATGTGATATCATTTAAGTGGGAAATGTTTCTGTCAGAAATATCAGTCATAGTGAGGCAGTGATGTGCTGCTGCCCTGTGAGTCTCTGTGGGAGCTGGTACTGTGTACAATTGTGGAGTGATACAGCTGTGGCTTTGTGATAAGGTTCAAATTACAGTTAGTAGTAGATCAGGCCTGAGGAGCGCGGTCACTGGGAAATAATTTTCATCAGCGTGAACACATTTAAGTTGTCAGTTATCTACTGTATATAACACAAGCAGGCCGGCACTCCACTCTCATGTAAAGAAGACGAGACACAAAAGTCTTGTTCCGTTCAATGTTTCAGTACAGTATATTTTAACCTTTATTAAGAACATATTTGTAATAAAGGTTGAAATAGCAAAAAGTTGAACAGAACAAGACTTTTGTCTTGTTTACATGAGAGACCCGTGAGTGCTGCCTTTGCTATTATACTGTTGATGGGCTCCTTTGTGACACCTGGGAGGAAACCAAGGCAATTATGATTGGACTTTTAATGAAGTGCCGGGCTGCTTGTGTGATTGATAGATAGATAGATAGATAGATAGATAGATAGATAGATAGATAGATAGATAGATAGATAGATAGATAGATGGATAGATACTGTAGATAACATCCGATTTAACAAATGTGTTCACGCTGACCCGAAGTTGAGTGTATCCTGACTCCGGGTCAGCATGAACACATTTATTAAGTAACCTAGGGTGCCACCCAACGCCTGCTATATTGTGAACATCCACGCTACTTTAGAGATACAATAGGAGGGCACCAGGATGCAGCTAATCATTTTTCAAAGGAGTGCCGGCCAGAACAAAGAGATAGATAGATAGATAGATAGATAGATAGATAGATAGATAGATAGATAGATAGATAGATAGATAGATAGATAGATATCCTATGAGTGCCGCTATATATTTTTGTCAATATTATAAAAAATATATAGAGCATGTAATTTATGATTTTATATATACCTACAGTATATATTCTAATATATTTTTGGCTATATTATTAAAAATATAAATGGCACTCGTAGGACTTAGATCTGAAGATAAAAATACTGCGTTTAGCACCAATAAGTCTATCGGTGCTAGACACCGTACTTTTATTTAATGGATCTAAGGCCTACAAGTGCCGCTATATATTTTTGGCTATATTGTCTGCTTGATTATTACGATTGGGATTGAGTGCCAGTGTATGTATGTATGTATGTATGTGTATATATATGTATGTATGTATGTATGTATGTGTATATATATGTGTATGTATATATATATATATATATATATATATATATATATATATATATGTGTGTGTGTGTAAAAAATTGACAGGGGTTCCCCCATATTTGATCAACCAGCACCGGGCTCTGGTCCTGGTGCAAAAAATACGGGGGACAAAAAGCGTAGTGGTCCCCCGTATTTTTTGAACCAGCACCGGGCTCCACTAGTCAGAGAGATAATGCCACAGCCGGGTGACACTTTTATATAGGTCCCTGCGGCCCTGGCATTAAATCACTAACTGGTCACCCCTGGTCGGGGTACCCTGGAGGAGTGGGGACCCCTTAAATCAAGGGGTCCCCCCCTCCAGCCACCCAAGGGCCAGGGGTGAGCCCGAGGCTGTCCTCCCCCCCCATCCATCGGCTGCGGATGGGGGGCTGATAGCCAAGTGTAAATAAAAGAATATTGTTTTTTGCACAAGAACTACAAGTCCCTGCAAGCCTCCCCCGCAAGCTGGTACTTGGAGAACCACAAGTACCAGCATGCGGGGGTTAAACGGGCCCGCTGGTACATATAGTTCTTCTGCAAAAAAAATACCCAAATAAAAACAGGACACACACACCTTCAAAGTACAACTTTATTACATACATTCCGACACACACATACTTACCTATGTTCAGATGCCGACTCGGCCCACGTCTCGACGTCGATTCCAGGGTACCTGAAAATAAAATTATACTCACCTAAATCCAGTGTGTCGTGTCCTTTTTTAATAATCCACGTACTTGGCAAAAAAACAAACCGCATACCCGTTCCACGCACTGAAAGGGGTCCCATGTTTACACATGGGACCCCTTTCCCCAACTGCCAGGACCCCCCTGACTCCTGTCAAAGAGGGTCCCTTCAGCCAATCAGGGAGCGCCACGTCGTGCCACTCTCCTGATTGGCTGTGTGCTCCTGTAGTGTCTGTGAGGCAGCACACGGCAGAGATACAATGTAGCGCCTATGCGCTCCATTGTAGCCAATGGTGGGAACTTTGCGGTCAGTGGTGAGGTTACTTTCGGTCAACCGCTGACCGTAAAGTTCCCACCATTGGCTACAATGGAGCGCATAGGCGCTACATTGTATCTCTGCCGTGTGCTGCCTCACAGACACTACAGGAGCACACAGCCAATCAGGAGAGTGGCACGACGTGGCGCTCCCTGATTGGCTGAAGGGACCCTCTTTGACAGGAGTCAGGGGGGGTCCTGGCAGTCGGGGAAAGGGGTCCCATGGGTAAACATGGGACCCCTTTCAGTGCGTGGATCGGGTTTCCGTTTTTTTGTTTTGCCAAGTATGTGGCTTATACATTGGACAGAATCTACACTGGATTATGTGAGTATAATTTTTTTCACAGGTCCCCCAAGGATTCTACATGGAGAAAAGGGCCGAGCCTCGTGGGAACATAGGTAGGTAAGTATGTATGTATGTATGTATGTATGTATGTATGGAGGTGTGCATGTATGTAATAAACTTATACTTTCACGGTGTGTGTGTCCTTTTTTGGGGGGGTATTTTTTTAGTAGTAGTACTACAGGTACCAGCGGGCCTGGTTTTCCACCGCATGCTGGTACTTGTGGTTCTCCAAGTACCAGCTTGCGGGGGAGGCTTGCTGGGACTTGTAATACTGCTACTAAAAACAATATTCACATTTTTTACACATGGCTATCAGCCCCCCATCCGCCGCCTTTGGATGGGGGGACAGCCACTGGCTTCACCCCTGGCCATTGGGTGGCTGGAGGGGGGGGACCCCTTGATTTAAGGGGTTCCCACTCCAGGGTACCCCGGCCAGGGGTAACTAGTTGGATATGTAATGCCAGGGCCTCAGGGACCACTATAAAAGTGTCCCCCGGCTGTGGCATTATGTACCTGGCTAGTGGAGCCCGGTGCTGGTTTCAAAAATACGGGGGACCCCTACGCTTTTTGTCCCCCGTATTTTTGGAACCAGGACCAGGCGCAGAGCCCGGTGCTGGTTGATTAAATATGGGGGAACCCCTGTCATTTTTTCCCCCATATTTTTTCAACCAGGACCGGCTCAAAGAGCCCGAGGCTGGTTGTGCTTAGGAGGGGGGACCCCACGCAATTTTTTTTTCTGTTTTTACTCTAAACAGACCCTTTCCCATAGATAACCATGCACAGATCTCACTGATCCGTGCATGGTTATCCAAACTCGACTGGAAAAAGCAGGTCTATTTTTTTGCTGCTTTTTTTAACGAATCGAAAAAAAATAGACCCGCACTTGAGCACTCAGAGACTGAATACGAATGAATAGTGAATGCCCGTATTGTATGAAATAACAGCCGCGTTTGACCGATGGTCTATTCATTCGTATTTCAGAACTTTGCCAATAAAACCATTACGAATAGACCAGACACTGCCGAGTTTTCTGCTTAGTGAATTCCCGGATTGGGACTTAGAAAAAAAAAACACAAATCGGCCAAACTCGGATTTTTAGTAAATACTGGCCCATGTTTTATTCATATGTTTGTAAATCCAGTCATAAGGATACAGAGACATGTGAGTTCACTGCTGTGCTGTTTATTCCATCACCAACTCCAGACATACTGCACACTGGACCACCCACTTCCCAGCATCCCCCTGGTCCTAGGGACCATCACTGAAGATTCAGCCTTACAGAGATTAGTAAGGGAGTGTCTACAACTAT
This sequence comes from Pseudophryne corroboree, assembly GCF_028390025.1. Taxonomy (NCBI): domain Eukaryota; kingdom Metazoa; phylum Chordata; class Amphibia; order Anura; family Myobatrachidae; genus Pseudophryne; species Pseudophryne corroboree. The sequence goes on along the minus strand of NC_086447.1, from coordinate 688,426,270 downwards.
TAAGCATTCTAATACACTAACATCACAGAACTGACGTCATTTCCCAGCTTCACTGCTACACCTTCCTCCCCCTGGACCCAGCGGGGAGAGCCGCATTCTGCACAGCCGGCCACGGACAGCCTTTCTAGGAACATCAACAGCTGAGGAACCCCGTGGATATTGGTAAGCTAAGGAAAGTTAGTTTCCGGAGCCGATACTCGAATCTGACTACCACCAACCAATTTCTCTGCAAATGAGCTGTAAACATTTTGTTTTAAATCTTTTAACCATCACGTTTTTTATTTTTTACAGGTGCCACATTTAATTCATGCATCCATTTATTAATTATTTTTACATAGCGCACGTTTTCACACTTATACTTAACCAATCATCTTAGCAGCTGTATTATAAGCGCAGAATACATTTTATTATATATATACAGTATATCACATTACAGCAGCACTCTTGGCCATAATTTCACCCTCACACTGGCATACATTATATAGTGTGGAGGTGAAACTATCGGCAAAAGTGCTGCTGTACTGTGAATTATATGCTGTAGTTTAAATGGCTGCTATGTGGGCACCTGGTCAAATTGTAACACACACACACACACACACACACACACACACACACACACACACTACCTGTGTCGAAGGTTTATTCCTTCGTCATCAGGATAAAAGGTAAAATACAAACTCACGTTTAAATCCCCTCACCACACCACGTGAATCGGCTGGTTCCGGAAGCTAATGGATGGCGCCACATGTGACGTCATCATCCACTCCCTGTTTCAATGACAACCAAATAACAATTTTCTGTGAAACATAAAATGACATCATAAGGTTTCAGCATAGAAGAACAGCGGTGTGTGTCAGAAAAAAATGTAACCAAAAATGTAAACGGATACATAGTTAATGCTTATGCTTGTAAAGCTCCAAATACAGCAATGCTGATTCATATTGTTACAAAAAGACATAATAAAGAAATATAGAAGTATATCCATATAATAGCAACTGGCAATAAATAATTTAATCACAGATTGAATACCTGGAATAACCCAGGCAGACTATAGAATATGCACAGACCTCACAAGAAGCAGTGCAACCCCAAATTTTCATTAAGACCTTTAGGTGACAAGGTGCCTAATTTGTGAATCCATCTTGACTCACAGCGTAGAAGGGCTAACAATCTGTCACCACCCCTAAGTCTGAGGGGAACATGGTCTATAATCTTGTACCTGAGTTCCGACAAATTGTTTCCAGCACTCACAAAATGTCTTGATACTGGCTGATCACTGTGTCCCTTCTCTATAGCATTTCTGATGGACAGCCTATGTGTGGCCATACGTTCACGTAGAGTCCTGTCGGTTTTACCCACATAGCTGAGGCCACATGGACATGTGATCATGTAGATTATATATTTAGTGGTACATATCAACCGGTGTCTAATCAAGTACTTCCTGCCACTATGTGGGTGCATAAACTAATCACCGGCAACCATGTATCGACAAGTCGTACAATTTAAACACTTATAGCAGCCGTTTTTTCTGGCTAAAAAGTGTTGTTCAAGACCCTCCTTATCAGACTTGGAAATGTCAGTTTGACCATCCAGTCATAAATATTCTTGCCCCAGGTATAACATGGCATCAAGGATTATCTCTGAAATCAAGGCCCTTATCCATGCTAACAATAGGCCACACATTTTTGGTAATCTGTCTAATCTCATTACTCCTGTCATTGTAATGGTTAACCCAAGGGATACGTTTGGTATTAGTATCGCTATTTCTAGATACCAAAAGTTGTTTCCGAGATAAGGCTAATGCCCTAGAGATCATGTGGTCAATGTTTGAGATAGCTGACTCATTATCACTACAGATACGTGTGGCACGAAGGAATTGTGAGTATGGTAATCCATACTTGAGGGGTTTTGGATGGAAACTTGCTGCATGTAGCAGAGTATTACGGTCGGTCGGTTTACTATATAAATTAGTAGAGATCTGGCCATCCTGTAGCTCAATCGTTCTGTGTCTCCCTCCCTGCCGACTCCATCTGCACATGTGCGGGATCTTGCTACTCCCACGAGATCCCCAGCGCTGCCAAGAGCCTGCACCCGCCACAGCCAGGGACAGCTTTGTCCCTGCTGTGGTGTTTGGGAATCGCCACCTGCAGCTGTCAAAATCGATGCTGACCGTTCATACATTGTCCTCCCATATCGACCTGCTATCTTTTAGATAGCAGCGCCAAAAAAGGACTGCGGCGCATAGCGCCCCTGTCACTGTTCACTCTCCCCAGCCATCATACATGGGGGAGAAGTGGTATAGCGCACACAACGTGCCCTGATACCGCTTCTCCCTCATAGCACCCGTTCTTACTTTTACCCTATACTGTAGTAAACATTTTTTTAAAAGCTTATTGTGATAATATGTACAACTAGGGAACAATGATGTTCTAACTGGCAGTTTCCCTTTAAGAATCCCAGAAAGTGCCGATTGCTTAATAAGAGGAATGAAGCTGAAGCAGCCAAGAGATAAAAATTGATGATGTAACATATGAACGTTTGTATATAAGGTTTTACTGTTCTGTGTTACTAACACCACAAGTGAGGAAGGTAAAGGGATCCACATACCGTTACCTGTCGTTACCTGTAGCAGTTGTATATAATGGCAACCAAGGAGCAATTATTGGATGGTCTAAGAAAAGCTTTTCAGGGAACAAGTGATATACCACAGGACAAGATGCTGTTCACATACAATGGGGTCATCTACCCCTCAGCAACATGCAATATTCCAACATTTAAAACTATTGAAACCTTTGAGGCAAGAGAAGATGACATAATGCTTGTGGCGTATCCCAAATGTGGTAAGTGATTTAATAAACACATTTTATTTATAGTATACACATTATTTTGCTAAGTATAATTTTAGCTGTAATCGCAAGAAAAGAGAGAATGTCCAATTTTTTATTACTAATACCACTTTCATACCGTCTGAGGCGGATCGCACCCGGGAGCCTGACACGGGAGCTCCCAGTGTGCGACCTGCCTCAATACCCCCTTTCACACCGCAGACTGCAACCCGGCAATATGCCGGGTTGGTGACATCAGCGGTGACACGGTGTCGGCGGTGCTGGGAGATCACATGATTTCCAAGCGCCGCCCATCCACACACTGTGAACGGGAAACGGGTCGCACTGACAGCGAGCTGGGTTGAACACGTGTTCAACCCTGTTCGCTAGCAGGGTTGAAATACCGGGTCACTGAACCCGGTATATTGCCCCTGGTACCTTTCACACCGCACAGGAACACGGGTTATGCGCGCTCATGTGCCAATAACCCGTGTTCAAAGCTGCTGGGGTATTACAGATGTGTCCTACTCCTTGTACACCTAGCATCTACTGTATATGCCATAGGGCATGAGATAGCAGGTGCGACTGAGCCTCTCCAAGAGGTGCTGCATGCCATCTTTTTATTTATATTTTGCACCTTATTAGCATTGCAGATGCAGCGAAACATAACTCAAAGGGGCAGATGTCCTAAGCCTTGGAGAGTTGATAAAGTACTAACCAATCAGTTCCTAGCTGCCATGTTACAGGCTGTGTTTGAAAAATGTCAGGAGCTGATTGGTAGGTAGTTTATCTGACTCCACTTTATCACCCTCCAAGGCTTAGTCCATCTGCCCCAATATACAGCCGAATATATGCAGGAAAAGTACTGTATACCCTTCTATGGGCTCTCTGTATAGTTGCCAATTGGAAAGCAGCCAGGCTCCTCCAGCAGCTTCAACTTTCACTTATTTGTCTCATTCCAGCGTCTCTTCTCATTACAATCTTACAGTACTACACCGCCATAAGCTGTGCAACAATGTAAATCAGTCATTTCTGCTTTAATATTGGCAGCTGATAATGATTTTACTTTACAGTCGCAACACACAATTTTCCCTGTGACAACTATAATTATTATTTTATTACTGTTTATCAATTGTTCCCCAAACTTTTTAGTCTGATAATTGTTATAGAGCCATCATCGACTTCTGTTTCATGTCATTGTACACAATGGGCCAAATTCAGAGTTAGGAGCAAATTAAAAACAGAGCAAAAAGGGAACAATTTGGTCCTGGAACAAACCATGATGCATTGCAAAGGGTTTAACCACTTAACTGTCAATAATGTATGTGATGTGATACATCTGTAGCCAGGAGTGCGTTACATCACCAGGTCATATAACATACAACGATGCTGGTCAGCTGTGTCCCCCTCTGTATGGAGGAAATCCAATTTGCATAACGGACTTCCTCCTGCTGCAGCGGTCCCTGGGAGTGACGCGAAGGTCTCTGACTGCTGACATCACTCCCGAAATCATTCCCCGGAATGCCTTGCTTGTGGCACTAAACTTGTGAGGAGGGAAACATCGTGTGTGTGTGTGTGTGTGTGTGTGTGTGTGTGTGTGTGTGTATGTGTGTGTCCAATGAGCTCTGCAAGGAGGAGAGGGGGAGAGGCTGCCTCAGAAGCGGGATGGGTAATGGGGGGGGGCTCCTTTTAACATTGGGGCTGGGGGGGTGTATGATGCCCCAAATAAATATATATATATATATATATAGAGAGAGAGAGAGAGAGAGGATTGGCACGCGGGTATATAATTCCAGCTTCCTGGATGCCAAGGTTGGACTGGGATGAGGTTCTACAGTGTGCGCTTGCAATTAGACATTATGCACTGATAAAGCTAATTATTTATCTTATAACATTCGCTATATATTGGTAAGAGACTCAGTACGCAATGGGCGTACGGGGTACCGTAAGGGTACGCACTTAGCGTAGCAGACGCTAGGCCGTGGTCGAGACGCACGAGCGGCACGTTCGCTCACGGCTTACGCGAGGTATCGAGCACGCTATAGGCGGTCCGAGTACCGTAATGCTACGCTACTAGCGTAGCGGACGCTGTGCCCACAAGAGGAACACGAGCGGCGCAGACGCTCACAGGATGACACACAGTAAACCTGTATGCAACACAATGAAGGGATATACTTATACTGTAATGATATAACGCTTCTTAACCTTGTTAATATAAAAGCTGCTTGAGCGATTGAGACGCTCCGAATACCCTTAGCAATGTAATGATAAACACACAATACCTTGTAAGGTTCCAAAACCTTTATCTAGATGATTTTAGTATGTAAAAGGGGAAAACAGTTACAGCTTATACACTACAGCACTAACATAAAACACCTAAACAGAATAACTGAAATTATACTATATACAACAGTTTCTTAATCCTACACAATAACAGAGAGAGAGAGAGTATGGCAAATACAAACAGAGAATAAGTTGGTCACAGAGAAAAACTTACACACTGGGGAATGATCGCTGCGCAGTCCTGGAACCAGCTCTCTAGTTAGTCAATGATGAAAACCGTTGTGGAGAGTAGACTGAGCTGGCCCTGGCTGGCTGTTCTTATATACACTAAATACAGTACACTACAAAGGGCCCTACAATCTCATTGTTCATTGGACACAGGAATCTGTCTTCACATTATAACAAAAGGTCATAGGTTGATTCAAACAGGTGGGCTGTGACTATTTCATACTGCTCAGGTGGGAGGGAATCTCAGGATTCCCGCCGCATGGATAATGAATTGCAAATACAGTAAATGTTCATAAACTTCTTATAAGCATAACTATTCGCAGGAGCGATTAATCTCTTTCAAACCAATACCGGAATGTTACTAATAATATACTCTACCGTTGCATACTAAACACCACTGCTTAAAACCTGTCTGACCCTTCGTATCATGTAAAGAGGGATTTCTCTGTCCATGAACCAGTTACACTAAACAAACTTACTGATATTATTAAGGGGACCATAACCTATAAAATACACAATTTGGATTAACTATGTAACGATCGAGTAGCCCGCCAGACGCACACAAACTCTACCGTAAATGCACATACCACGCGCCTGAGCGCATGACCGTGGAGGCGCCGTCACACAACTGCGAATATGCGCACGCACGGGAGAGAATGTGCACGTGCAGCGGGCAAGCGCATGGGGTTAGTACAAGGCGATGAGAATAACGATATTTTTCGACTTTGACAGTCCACCCTTTGGCAGTCACCAATAACTGCCACTTCCTAAACAAAACAGAAAAATATATGTCATCATGTAAACACCTTTTTATGATTGGGTAAGGGAGGAGAGGAGAAGGTCAGAAAGATATGACCTAGTGAGACAGTAAAAGCATGTGTGTATGAAATCCATGTTTGTGCCGTACGTGTTTTAAATCAAGCTTCGAGGTATTGCGAAGTATACATTTGAATCCTTCTTATCCCGTATTAAGGGTCTGTGGATGGGCTGTCAAACTCTACCGAGCTCTTTTCGGCTTTTAGTTGCAACAAATGGGGGAGCACATTTAGTTGATGATACATGAAGGGGGGGGGGACATGTGAATGCTAATATGTGAGAATCACCTGTCGACTATGTGAGATACTACCTGGAGGTTGTAGAGATGAAGATAAGAAACAATCGTTATAAATGCAGTCGTAAACTATGTGAGTTTAAATAAACAGTCGCCGATTGAGGTCTTGTCTGATGTCTTGTCTTGATGTACATGTTGTCTAATGTCTCTCGGTGCTTTTGTTGTAAATAGCGAGCAAAAGCTGTTCCAGTGTCCATAAAATTACAGTCTCTAAAGTATTGGGCTTTCGTAAAAAGTTAAAGTCACTAGGGATATTGGGGGTCTGTGACATAGTTCATCAATGGTCTGTATAAAAGAGGTTGTCAAATTCTTCTTCCAAGTGGATGTCTTTGTGCCTTGGAGGAAAGCAAAGGAGAAACAGGTGAAAGAAACGGACCGTGGAATCACATTTTCATCACAACATTGTCTCTATCGTTGGGTCATAAATCAAATTAGTTGTTGTTATTACAGTGTCCTCGCTCCTCAGATTCATCACTCTGGTACTACGTTTACACTTCGTTAAAGCCCGAACGCATCTAAATATCAGACCAACCAATATGACGACTCCCAGAATACACAAGAGAAATTTCCCTACATCCATTATAATACCTTGGGCCCATTCTCCTAAACCAGAGAACCAATTTCGTGGGTTCAACCATGACACCCAACTGGTCAGCTCATTACCCACAGCAGCGAGTGTGAGATTGTGTTTCCTTCGAAACTCCCACTTCAATTGCAAAATGTCATCCATCTTTTGGTCTATGACCTCGGCCGGGTCCTCAGTGCTGTTTGTAATATACGTGCAGCACTTTACTCCATATTGAGTTGCTAGGGTAACACAATACCCTCCTGTCACTGCTGTGAGATAATTGAGAATCATCCTATGCTGAACCAGCTCTGTTTTGAAGGCTTGTAACTCTCTCCCAGTGTACCTGAACGTGTCGTCATACATTTCGGTGATATTGTCTAACAAGTTTGCTAGCGCAGATATATATCTATAATTTATCACTCCTCTGGCGGTACGAGTGATATCTAACGCGAGTAGGAATTGAATCCCGGTGGATTCATGGATCAGATTAGAGGCCGGATGCTCTGTCCTCTCTATCAGGTGCCATGTAACGACGTGCTCGTAATGAGTGTGAGTATAAGGAGCTTGGGCACCGCGGTGAATGTCTTTCATTTTGATATGGGATACAGTCATTACTTCAGGCAGTACTTTTCCAATGTAACACAATCCCTCTGAGTTTGGGGCAAGCCACTTATACGCCTTTCGCATATGAAATATGCATCATCGGGGAGAACATATGGGACGGAGTATGACATTACCATGTTACAAATTTTTCATGTGAAATCTCCTAATCCTAATTCTCCCATCTGTCTAGTACACGTATCTGGTTGTACGATATGTGCACAGTATCCTGGTGATACTTCTCCAACTCGCATGGTCCTACTTCCTAGAGTGTACCTATACCGGAAAAACCTTCCATTGTTGGATATCTGGCGTATAAGTTCTGTGTCTATGGGCATTCTGTCGGCTCTATGTGAAAATGTCATGGTTTGATTACTCCATGACACTTCCCAATTTCCCGGCTTTTGGGGATTGGAAATGTTAAAGCATACTAAGGACCTATCCACATGATATTGGTGGAGCTTCAAACTAGGAGGACTAGAGATATTAAATCTCTTGTCCACCGGCCTCCCACCACTTAACTCAAGTACCTCTCCTACAGTTAAAGGGAATGGTACTAGTCCTGATTTGCTATGGCCTTGAGGTACTTGAGAGCATACCCAACAGTCTGTCTGGTTTAACACTTTACCCACTAAGGAGTGATAGTCACTCAATGGATGCTGGTCCATGTGGACATTAAAACTGGACTGACATTTCTTGATGCACCCATCCTCAACTATATTGTCAAAATGCCTACAGATGCAGTTCTCTTCAGCTAACAATCCTTCACAATTCCTTCTATTGTCAATGCTACCAGATCGTTTTCTGATACTCGCCTTTACTTGGTGAATATGTTGCTCTTGGAAAACTACGCCTCCATCCTGGTCATCAGAACCCATTCCAGATCCTTTCTCGACCTCCATGGTACTCTCACCGAAACAGACTGCTCTGGTCAACATCATGGTCAACAGGAAAATCCGGATCATAGTCTCTTGGGGCAAGTCCATCTTATAGGAGGAAAAGGGGAAAAATAAGAAGGGGAAGGAGAATAGGAGGGAGATGGGAACTGGAGAAAATAACAAAAGGGAAAAAGAAATCTGGCTCGACAAACGCCTCCGGTCTTATTATTCTCAGCGCTCAGGTGTCGTCTCAACCTTCCCGGAACAGACACTCTAGTGATACAACCTCTACCGTCTGTTTTTTATCACGGGACCTCTCTGGGTCAGCAACCTTTTTACAATGAGACAAATGGACCCAAGTCTCTCTCTCGGCAACCTTCAATGCTGTCGTGCTGGTCAATAAGACTTGATATGGTCCTTCCCATCTGTCAATAAGGCAACCTGAGCGTAGAAAATTCCGTATCATTACATAATCCTCAGATTCAATGTCATGACAATTACTGTCTGGCAAATCAGGAATCACCAACTTTAGATTATCATTCTGATTCCTCAATTGCTTACTCATCTTAACCAAATACTTTACAGTTACTTCATTGTTACATTTCAAATCATCCTGGGGGTTAATCATAACATGGGGTTGTCGACCAAACAGAATTTCAAAAGGAGACAGATTAAGAGGGGACCTTGGAGTGGTTCTGATGCTGTATAATACGATTGGCAAAGCTTCGGGCCACAACAATCCTGTTTCAGCCATTACCTTGCTTAATTTATTTTTAATAGTGCTGTTTACTCTTTCCACTTTCGCACTCGCCTGGGGGCGGTACGGAGTGTGCAGCTTACTATTAATTCCCATCAACTTACACATTGCTTGAAAAACTTCACCTGTAAAATGGGTACCCCTATCACTCTCAATGATTCTAGGGATACCGTACCTACACACAAATTCCTGCACAATTTTCTTTGCAGTAAACACAGCGGTATTTGTGGCCGCGGGAAATGCTTCAACCCAATTTGAGAACACGTCAATACAAACCAATACATACTTTAAATTTCTACAAGGTGGCAATTGTATGAAATCAATTTGTATTACCTGGAAAGGACCATCTGTAGGAGGGATATGGGATGGCTCTGTTGGTATTGCCTTTCCGATATTCTTCCTCAAGCAGGTGAGACATGTCATCGCTCTTTTACCCGCATGGGAAGAAAATCCTGGGGCGCACCAATAAGCTCTTACCAACTTACACATTCCTTCTTTGCCTAGATGAGTCAGCCCATGTGCCGCTTCCGCTAGACTTGGAAGGTATGCTCTGGGTGCCACTGGCTTACCCTGTCCATCTGTCCAGAGTCCTGAGGACTCCTGGCCATATCCTTTTGACCTCCAAACTGCCTTTTCTTGTGGTGAACACAAATTTTGCATTTCATATAATTTCTGTGTGTTTACAGTATTAAATACCATCAGTTGTCTGTATGGGGGTACTGGCTGCTGATTTAGCAGCTTCGTCTGCTCGGCTGTTACCAAGTGATACCGGGTCTTGGCTATACGTGTGAGCTTTACACTTGATAACAGCCACTCTGTCGGGTTCCTGTATCGCTGTTAGAAGTCTTTTGATGTGGGCTGCATGTGCTACGGGTGTGCCAGCTGCCGTCATGAAATTTCTGAGGCGCCATAGGGCCCCGAAATCATGGACTACTCCGAAGGCGTACTTAGAATCTGTGTAGATATTGGCTGACTTGCCTTTAGCCAATTTGCATGCTCTGGTTAGGGCAACCAGTTCAGCAACTTGTGCTGAGTGTGGTGGGCCTAGGGGTTCCGCTTCTATGGTACCTTGATCATCTACGACTGCGTATCCAGTACACAAGTCTCCCGAGTCCGTCTGTCTGTGACAACTGCCGTCAGTGTAGAAAGTAAAATCTACATCTTCCAGTGGGTTGTCACTGATGTCAGGCCTTGCCGTGAAATTTTGGGTCAAATATTCCATACAATCATGTGTGTCATTTTCCTTACTAAATCCTCCTTCACCATCACTCTCATCCTCCACCCTTTGTGCCTGTCCAGGCACACCTGGGAGATATGTTGCAGGATTTAATGCGCTGCATCTCCTTATGGTGATGTTTACGGGGGCCATCAACGCCAATTCCCATCTTGTAAACCACGCTGATGAGACGTGTCTGGTTTGGGCAGAATTTAGTAAAGCTGACACTGCATGTGGTGTATGAATTGTGAGGTTGTGTCCTAGCACTACATCTTCGCTTTTACTTACTAGCAATGCTATTGCTGCAACACTTCGCAAGCATGTGGGGAGGGATCGCGCTACCGTGTCTAGCTGAGCGCTATAGTAGGCTACCGGCCTGCTGGCATCACCATGCTTCTGGGTTAAGACTCCTGCCGCGCACCCTGCACTTTCTGTTCCGTACAGCTCAAAGGGTTTTCCATAATCTGGCATGCCTAATGCTGGTGCCTGCGTTAGGCACTGTTTAAGTCTCTCAAATGCCATCTCAGACTCGTCTGTGTGCGAAATCCGATCAGGTTTGTTTGATGAGACCATCTCCTGCAAAGGCAGGGCCAGTATAGAAAACCCTGGGATCCAGTTACGGCAATACCCACACATTCCTAAAAAAGTTCTAATCTGTTGCTGGGTTTGTGGCAGGGTCATGTCACGAATTGCTTGAATTCTATCAGCGGTGAGGTGTCTCAGTCCTTGTGTCAGACAGTGTCCCAAATATTTTACCTTGGTCTGGCATAATTGTAACTTGTCTTTGGAAACCTTGTGTCCGGTGTCTGAAAGATGAAACAGGAGTTGTTTCGTATCTCTCAGGGACGATTCAAGTGAATCTGAACACAGCAGTCGGTCATCTACGTACTGTATTAATATTGATCCACTCTCAGGTTGAAAAGACTGTAAACAATCATGCAAGGCCTGTGAGAAAATACTTGGACTGTCAATGAAACCTTGTGGTAAGCGAGTCCAGGTGTACTGAACTCCTCTGTATGTAAATGCGAATAAGTATTAACTGTCAGGGTGCAGAGGTACCGAGAAGAAAGCGGAGCAGAGGTCAATCACAGTGAAAAATTTGGCAGTGGGAGGGATTTGCATAAGAATGACAGCTGGATTTGGCACTACGGGGAATTGACTCTCAACTATTTTGTTGATCCCTCTTAGATCCTGCACTAATCTGTTACCCCTCCCCCCACTCTTTTTAACAGGGAAGATGGGACTATTGGCAGTGCTGGACGTCCTTACCAGAATGCCCTGTTGTAGCAAGCGCTCTATTACAGGGTAAACTCCTAACTCCACCTCTGGCTTCAGAGGGTATTGTGGGATTTTTGGAGCTATCCTACCATCTTTTACTTGTACAACTACTGGGGCTACGTTTGCCATTAATCCAGTGTCTTGTCCATCCTTGGTCCAAAGTGATTCCGGTATCTGGGAAATCATTTCCTCTACTTTGGATGGACACCTATTTACAATAACAGTGTGTGACATTAATCTTGTTGGGGAGTCTAGCATATCCTGCACTTCCTGAGCGCGGTTTTCGGGTATGTCCAAGAACACACCTTCAGGAGTACAATATATGACACATCCCATTTTGCACAGTAAATCTCTCCCTAGGAGATTAGTCGGAGCCGATGCAGCTAGCAGAAAAGAATGCTTGGTGTGCAAAGGCCCTATCATAATCTCTGCAGGTTTGCTTAAAGGATAGTGTTGTACTACTCCTGTTACTCCCATGGCTGGAATTGTTTTACCAGTGGTTCTCATGCCCGCGGTCGAATTTATCACTGACTTGGCCGCCCCCGTATCTACAAGGAAATTTAGAGATTTACCAGCTACATCAATTGTGACCTCGGGTTCACTTCCAAGGCTCGCAATTAATTTCACTGGCTGCAGACTACAGGTGTGGCCCCACCCCTATTGTATGTGGTGACCTCCCTGCATTGCGCTGGCAGCTATTACCTGTGACGGGGGTAAATGGGAACTATCAGAGACTTGCCAGTCTCTTCTTGGGGGATACCTTTTTGTTTCCCCTGCGTGTGGCTCATAACTCCGTCTCTGCGGTCCTTGATCCCAATTTCGTGTGTCATGTCGTTGTCTAGGGGTTTGGTATGAGTTTTGTATATTTTTCACTCTACAGTCTCGTGCAAAATGTCCCTCTTTATGACAGTAATAACAAGTTACCACATTTGACTTACCCACAGGGGTCTGAGACTTATGCTGAGTTGGCCTTGTGGTAAGGGCCTGTATACTTACAGCCATCAGCTTATCACTCTGTGACTCCCTGTGTCTGGTGATGTTCTGATCATGATCAATAGCGGCCTCTCTCAAAGTAGCCACGACAAACCTCGCCAACATGGTTGGGTGGTCTGTACCCTCGTCCTCAATACTTCCTTTAAACTATCCATTAACACAGATACTGCTACTTCTCTATGATTCACATTTGTCTTAATGTCTTCTATCCCTGTATACTTAGCCATTTCCTGTAGTGCCCGATGAAAATAATCAGCAGCTATTTCTCCCTCTTTTTGCTTGATGGAGAAAATTTTGTTCCATTTAGCAACAGCTGGGAAATATACTCCCAGCTGCAAATTAATTCTTTTCACATTATCTTGATTGTACTCCTCAGTAAGGGGTACCTCTTCATCTAGTCTACAGTCAGCTATAAATCTCGCTGAGTCGACATTGGAGGGTAAACATGCCCTCAGCAATGTCAGCCAATCTTTGTTATTGGGCTCCACAGTATTTCCTAGCTCTCTAATGTACTTCTGGCTTGCAACTAGATCTTTCCTAGGATCAGGGAATTCAGACACCATTGATCTTAATTCCGTTCGGGAAAAGGGTCAGTGCATGGCGATGTTTCTGACAGGAGTGACTCCTGAAGTGTCAGTTTTCCCATTTGGTACTGCAATTACCCTAACGGGATTAAGTTCAATAACATAATTCTGAGTAGATTCTACAACATGTGGTGTAATGGTTTCTGCATAGTGTACAGTGCCGTACTTACCAGTTGATACGACCTCACCTGTCCCTCCACTAGGGGCCTTTGATACTGCTCTTACTGGTTGGGCCGTGCCCACTGTTGTTTCTGCTATGGTGGCTGCTAGAGAGAGTGCCGATATTGTTGTGGGCTCATCCTCTTGGTCACAATCCTGGGGAAAGTTTAAAACAGGGTACAGCTTGCACGGGTTAGTATTAGCATCAACAATCTTAGTTACATTATTCTTAACATCTATACAGTTACTAAGTGCATGTTTATCATACACCAGTGTGCCATTCTCTGTAACCACTTTCTCTCCTGTTATGTATGGTGGTGGTGGTGCGGTGGCTATCAGTTTCCTGATAGGGTTAGATCCAGCCGCTTGAGCCAATCCTCTTTGTATTTCACCTTCCTGTTGCCATAATTGTAAATAATCATAATGTTTGATCCGTCTCTTTGCAAATTTAATGAGACATATCCTTCTCCTTAGATTTTGTAACACCTCAGGGCTAAAACTGCCTACCCGTGGGAACTTTTCCCCGTCATGCACAGTCATTCTTTCCCATTCATCGCACAAAACCTCTGTGTGTGAACCGTATTTCTCACACATGATATACCTTGCCGACCCTATTGGCCGGTTTACTAAATCAACCTGAACCAGGGTTGATCGCCCCCTACCTGAACAACTGGCCCCCATCTTTGCAGGTGTTGCTTTCACTACCTCTGACCTTCAAATCAGGGTCTTCAGTGAACCCTTACAAAAACCAAGATGTCCGGGGCAGGCCGGCGGTGAAAGTTCAACCGAGTGCTTTCACACACTTCTCGTCCACGTTGGCCAGTACTGCAATCACTGAATCAGAGCTGTTGTACCCAACCTAGGGCCCCTATGAACCTTTATTTACTGGGGCGTTGTGGGAGTAGGTTACCCGTCCCCAGCAAGTATCGGTTGTTAGAGAATTCCTGAGTGACCAGCGAACCTCCCTTAAAATAAAATTTTTTTACACAAATCACGTTAGAATGTACAAATAGCGTTTATGACCCCTCTAGCGTACGCAAATGGTACTGGGTCAAGTTACAAACTAATGCACACAATTACATGCAGTACAATCGTACTGCATATAAGCAACTAATCTTATGTGCGGAACGACCAACGGAATCGAAAATTACGGCTGCAAATTCCTTCAGCCAGAGCGTAATGGCCTATATGGGTACCGCACCAACCCTCCTGTGGTTGTGCTTCTTGACTCTATCTATAGCGGACTTCCTAGTCTGCTGTACCTAGACCTCCTGGTCTGTCTCTGGACCTCCTGGTCCGTGACCTCCTGGTCTGTGTCTACAGTAGACCTCCTAATCTGCTATACTCTAATGCTCTTATTTCAATATTTAACAAGGGATGCCTCCCAAGCCACCACGCGCCGTCACTTTCACGGATGTACCTCACGAGAACTCGACTTCTAGGTTCCAACCAAAAATGAGAAACTTATATGTATATGCACACACTCTTTCACCTCATATACTCTTTACTTTCGTTTTTGTACAGAAATCCCTTTCATTCAGTATCGCAGTCTTAGTCCCAAAGGAGTTACAACTAGAGAAGGATCTTTTACGCTAAAATTTAGGACACTGAGAGTGACTTGCGCTATTATCGCGTTGCCTCCGTATCGCCTACTAAAATAATACTATCGTGTGATTTGTATTACGTGGGCGTACCCATACGCTCCGTTGCATAATATACGCTACGTGTGTAAGCCCTTGCGTCGCGTACGCTTGTCCCGCCTTTTGTTAGGGACACGTGTACACAGGCCAGACACGTCCACAGTAACACAAGTAACACGTTTCTATCAATGCAAATGATATTTAACTGTAATCATTTACTGAGCACCACACAGAACTTCCTTGTATCTTAGGCAAGCCGTGTGCGTGTTTTACAAATTACTTTCTTACGTATTAATTTTACTTTTAACTACCAATAGCAACAGATCTTTCTCAGCACGTTATCAATGATAAATGGCAAACAGGAAGGCGAGATGTGAAAATTACACAAATGAAAAATGCATGTGTGTGCGTGTGTTGCGTACACAATGTGTATCAAACAGAAATAAAACAGTTTTAAAAGACAATAGCGTACTGTTCTTACCTTCCGGTTCCGGATTCCACCAGCACTCCTACAGCATAGCGATGCAGACGCTTATCTAGTCAGCACTACCGTATCCCTCACCACCAACACGGATACGAAGGGATACGCCTTCCCGCCCTTTGCTGACAGATAAAGTCTGCTTGTGTTCACTAGAGCGGATATGTGGAGGATGGACGAGCCGCCAATTGATAAAGCTAATTATTTATCTTATAACATTCGCTATATATTGGTAAGAGACTCAGTACGCAATGGGCGTACGGGGTACCGTAAGGGTACGCACTTAGCGTAGCAGATGCTAGGCCGTGGTCGAGACGCACAAGCGGCACGTTCGCTCACGGCTTACGCTGGGTATCGAGCACGCTATAGGCGGTCCGAGTACCGTAATGCTACGCTACTAGCGTAGCGGATGCTGTGCCCACAAGAGGAACATGAGCAGTGCAGACGCTCACAGGATGACACACAGTAAACCTTGTATGCAACACAATGAAGGGATATACTTATACTGTAATGATATAACGCTTCTTAACCTTGTTAATATAAAAGCTGCTTGAGCGATTGAGATGCTCCGAATACCCTTAGCAATGTAATGATAAACACACAATACCTTGTAAGGTTCCAAAACCTTTATCTAGATGATTTTAGTATGTAAAAGGGGAAAACAGTTACAGCTTATACACTACAGCACTAACATAAAACACCTAAACAGAATAACTGAAATTATACAATATACAACAGTTTCTTAATCCTACACAATAACAGAGAGGGAGAGAGTATGGCAAATACAAACAGAGAATAAGTTGGTCACAGAGAAAAACTTACACACTGGGGAATGATCGCTGCGCAGTCCTGGAACCAGCTCTCTAGTTAGTGAATGATGAAAACCGTTGTGGAGAGTAGACTGAGCTGGCCCTGGCTGGCTGTTCTTATATACACTACATACAGTACACTACAAAGGGCCCTACAATCTCATTGTTCATTGGACACAGGAATCTGTCTTCACATTATAACAAAAGGTCATAGGTTGATTCAAACAGGTGGGCTGTGACTATTTCATATTGCTCAGGTGGGAGGGAATCTCAGGATTCCCGCCGCATGGATAATGAATTGCAAATACAGTAAATGTCCATAAACTTCTTATAAGCATAACTATTCGCAGGAGCGATTAATCTCTTTCAAACAAATACCGGAATATGTTACTAATAATATACTCTACCGTTGCATACTAAACACCACTGCTCAAAACCTGTCTGACCCTTCGTATCATGTAAAGAGGGATTTCTCTGTCCATGAACCAGTTACACTAAACAAACTTACTGATATTATTAAGGGGACCATAACCTATAAAATACACAATTTGGATTAACTATGTCACGATCGAGTCGCACGCCAGACGCACACAAACTCTACCGTAAATGCACATACCACGCGCCTGAGCGCATAACCGTGGAGGCGCCGTCAAGCAACTGCGAATATGCGCACGCACGGGAGAGAATGTGCACGTGCAGCGGGCAAGCGCATGGGGTTAGTACAAGGCGATGAGAATAACGATATTTTTTTTACTTTGACAGCACATATGTTACATTATAATGCACAGGACTATAGTGTATTTTCTATTATGCATTGCTGTTATTAATCTGCTACATTAACTTGCATGCAATTGCAATATTTACTGTATATATATATTATATTAAGGGCAGGGCCGGACTGGCCCACAGGCGAATGTGGGAAACCCCCAGTGGGCCCCTCCTGCCTAGGGGCCCATCCCCTCTTTGAAAGATCAGGTTCCTGACTGTCTACTTGAATTATACATTATACATATTTACATTATACTGCACAGGACTCTGGTGTATTTTGTACAGTGTTATTAACCCAGTACATTGTCATGCATACACTAGCAGTATATACTATATATTTTTATGTGGCCACACCCCTAAACATGATGGGCCCCTACCACTGCATTCCCCCAGTGGGCCCTTCATGCCCTAGTCCGACACTGCTGGGTGCTCTTGTAATTGGATGAGTGGATGTATGATCGTTGTAATACTGAGACTGCTGTTTGCAAGTCACCAACAAGCACAGCACTCCGGGTCAGTTTATAAATAAGCTCCTGTATTTCTCCATATCGATATTTCTGGGCTACTAGTTACAGGATACTTACATATAAAAACCTTAGTGTGTAGGGCTTACCTTTATCCCCTGTGGTTATCCCAAGTGAACAGAGCTGCTCCCACCGGTTCCACGCATCCGGAGTGGCTGATGATATCACCCCGCCCCTTCTCCTAAGGTTGTCATGGCAGCCTGAGACGCCGGACTGGGTGTCGCTGTGTTGAAAAACAAATATACTGTGAAAGGCACCTGGATAAATAGTGACTGCTTGTAGCATAATGGTCCTTTAAGTGAATCAAAGCTTGTTCAACAAGATAGGAAGCAATGTATCCAATCAGGGCCGTTTCTAGCCAATTTGGCTCCCAGTGCGAGATTTAAAAATGCGCCCCCCCCCCCATATTCACATAAGAAAAAATGGGAGCCCCCCATAGATATAAAGAGGAAAACCATGCGCGCGTCAAAGGCGCGCGCGCTCCCGGCAAGGGGGCGTGGCCTCGTTAAAATGGGCGTGGCTTTAAGATGGGCGTGGCCTCATCTGATCTCATCATCATGGCCACCACAGGATTAAAAAAAAAAAAGCCTCATTTTACACATTACAGCAGGCACGTGACCCCATTTTACACAGCACGGCAGGCAAGTGTCCCCATTTTACACATTGCGGCAGGAAAGTGTCCCCATTTTACACATTGTGGCAGGAAAGTGTCCCCATTTTACACATTGTGGCAGGCACGTGCCCCCATTTTACACAGTATGGCAGGCAAGTGTCCCCATTTTACACATTGCGGCAGGCTCGTGCCCCCATTTTACACATTGCGGCAGGAAAGTGTCCCCATTTTACACATTGCGGCAGGAAAGTGCCCCCATTTTACACATTGCGGCAGGAAAGTGTCCCCATTTTACACAGCACGGCAGGAAAGTGTCCCCATTTTACACAGTACGGCAGGAAAGTGTCCCCATTTTACACAGTACGGCAGGCAAGTGTCCCCATTTTACACATTGCGGCAGGCACGGGTCCCCATTTTACACATTGCGACAGGCACGTGTCCCCATTTTACACATTGCGGCAGGCAAGTGTCCCCATTTTACACATTGCGGCAGGCACGTGCCCCCATTTTACACATTGCGGCAGGCACGTGTCCCCATTTTACACATTGCGGCAGGAAAGTGCCCCCATTTTACACATTGCGGCAGGAAAGTGCCCCCATTTTACACAGTACGGCAGGAAAGTGTCCCCATTTTACACAGTACGGCAGGAAAGTGTCCCCATTTTACACAGTACGGCAGGAAAGTGTCCCCATTTTACACATCACGGCAAGCAAGAGTCCCATATTTACACATTCCGGCAGACTGCGTCCCCATTTTACATATTACGGCAGGCAAGTGTCCTCATTTTACACATTCCGAAGACAGGTGTCCCCAATTTACACAGTATGGCAGGTGGTGGTGGTGAGGGGGGAGGGAGGGAGGGAGAGAGAAAGAGAGAGAGGGAGAGGGGCTGACTTACATTTGAAGCGGTTCTTCCCACTCTTCAGCCGCCTCTCCCTCGTCTGCGCGGCGCCGGCCGGCTTGTCTCCCCCTTCTCCCTCCTCCCGAGCGCCCAGCTTGGGGGGCGGGGTTTCGCGGAATGACGCGAGTGCATCGTGACGTCACGACGCAAACGCGTCATTCCGCGAAACCCCGTCCCCCGAGCTGGGCACTCGGGAGGAGAGGGGATGGGGGATTTAGTGCTGAAGAAGTGCCGCGGCGGGCGCCCCGTGCGGTTGCACGGCTCGCCCGCCGCAAGAAACGGCACTGTATCCAATAAATAATAGGGGCCCATTGACATTGGTGGGGAGGGTGGGGGCGGTGCGTGCCCCAGAGATCTATTACCAGTAGGAGGTGGGGGTTATAATGATGGGGATTATTGCGCACTGTACGAGCGATTTCTACTTGGGGAGGAAAGTATTTTACAATGGGGACCTATGGACAAATGCCCCCTAAGTATGTATTTTTTTAATAAAAAATGTCTATATATTTTTAAAAATACATTTGAAACGTTATTAAATAAAAAAAAAAACCTGTACATTTCTGACCGTATTTTGGGGGGGAAAATTGTCAGTTAGGTGGCTAAATGTATTTATTGAATTTTATGCATGCATAGAAAACACTGGCTGCTTTTGCATGCAGCAAATATTGAACAGACATCTTCTTTTCACCCTGAAATTTAGAATAAGGCTAGACACGCTATTTCCCAACTCTAAACGTGGGTACACACTATGTCACTGGACATTTCTAACTATAGGGCTAATTCAGTAAGAATAGCAAATTCTGCTAATCAGCAGAATTTGCTATACTTTTCCTAGCTTGCTGGGGGCCGCCCATTGCTGGGCAAGGCCGCCCAGCATGCTGACCGGAGCCTCCCTCCCCTTAAACAAGCAGAAACTGCGAGTGATCGCAATTTCTGCTTCTTAGCAGAAATACTGGAAGCCTCCTTGGTTTGGCAGCCACCGAGATAATGCCCACGACATGCCCCCGTTCTGCCAACTCGACCCCCGTTCGCGCCGCAATGCCCCCGTAACACTCCATCTCCTCCTTGGAAACGGAGCATTGCCCCCCCGTCTAGAGACCACCACTGCCTGATTGACAGGCAGAGGCGATCGCATTTTCTGCATCCCCCCCCAACAGAAAGTGCGGGCGCATGCACAGGATGGGCACTGCGCATGCGCCCGTGGGGCGATCGTAAAAATTCTGGTTGGATCGCGATTTGCGAGCCAACCTGAATTAGCCCCTATGTGCATATTATTAAGCACTGGATACATCAGATATGGCAAGCTGCAGCTCTGCTGTCAATGAATTAGTAGTGCCAACTACACTAATGTGCGTTGTCACTGACATACTGTATCATGCTTTTGGATTCTATTACAAACAAATTAGTTCTTGTTTGCATAAATACAGAATATTAAATATTGCTGGACAATACTACTGCCATTTTAGATTTTACTAAACAATAAGAATTTGCTGGGCATTGTCATTAACAGATATACAGTAGTCATAGGGCACTATGAATATCATATAACTTGGCTATGGTCGGGATTGGCGGGATCCTGGGAAGCTTCCAATCTTGGGAATTTTGGGATTAGCCAGCTCCCTTTATTTTTCAATGCCGACCAGGGTTGAGCAGCTTCATCAGGCTCAGATGCTACCCGGCTCCCCCTAGCTAGCTGCCCCTGTCAACGGCTGTGTGCACTATACAGCGTGATGTGATGTCAGGGGTCACACTGTGCAGCCTGACCTCACCAGACCTCACCTCACCGGTGGCAGCAAGTGGACCCTCCCTCCCGCCTGTCCAGAGGATAGTGAGTTGTTTGGGATAGGATGGGCTGGGCGGAGGGTGTCATTGAAAATTTTACATTTAAACACAATAGCCAATCCCGGGTATCCCGGAAATCCTGGGATTGATCATTTTTCAAACCTGATTCCCGGTACTGAAAAAACAGCCTGGGATTGGTCTCCTTAAACCTGGTTTAACATTAAAACTTGTAGGATAGTTTTTGCTGCACAAATAACTATCACTGCAGCAAACTTCGTATTAGTAGCAGCAAACGTATCTATGTTAGGCTTGCAAACAAGGCATACTGTATCACTATAAACATCTTGCCACAAGATATTTGTCACCTAAATTTTGGTGTTTGGCTGGTGGATTTGGGTGAGAGAGGGCTGGAGATGTGGGATTTTGAAGCTGGCCTGACAGCATTGCCTTGTCTGACTCCTACATGCAAATAAAGCTTACGGTAGGCACAGGGAGAACCTCTTTGTATTCCCGGTGCTGGCATCATCATTGGCATGGGATGCTTACAGACGCACATTTGTTGCTTCACTCCAATAACTGACTGGATTGTTAAAAGTGTATTTTTTTTTAATTTGTTTCGTACACGTGGCCACTACTACTAATATGTACAGCTGTAGCCACGATGAGTGTGGCAAGGAAGTGGCTGCGCTGCGACTATTGCTGCACCAATTGAAAGTGAATGGCCATGGGTACGACTAAGATGCATGTGCGTGCGCATCACAGCAAATGAGGCACATCCGCGCCTAGGCAAAGCCACAATGACCATGGCCACATCTGTTTTCCACCATTATTTACATTGTGCACTGCATCTTGTGACACTTCCGCAAGTCTAACAATTTATTTGATTGTACAGCAGAGAGTTTTCTCTGGAATCCTTTGTTACAATGGTCCACATTTGTTTTACCAATTATCTTATTATTGATTTAATGTGGCAAATTAAATAATTGATATGTCAATATTTTAATTTTATAGATACCAGTTAAGCCATGTAACTGCAGTACAAACAAATTACAAAAAAGGTGTATTGTGTGATATAAGTGATGTTAGACCAAGTACACACTGGGGGTAATTCCAAGTTGATCGCAGCAGGAAATTTTTTAGTAGTTGGGCAAAACCATGTGCACTGCAGGGGGGGCAGATATAACATGTGCAGGGAGAGATAGATTTGGGTGGGGTGTGAGTTCAATCTGCAATCTAAATTGCAGTGTAAAAATAAAGCAGCCAGTATTTACCCTGCACAGAAACAAAATAACCCACCCAAATCTAACTCTCTCTGCAAATGTTATATCTGCCCCCTCTGCAGTGCACATGGTTTTGCCCAACTGCTAAAAAAATTTCCTTCTGCGATCAACTTGGATTTACCCCCACTCTACATACCAACACAATCACTTATCATTAGGTAATAATGTATGAGCGGAATCCAGATCACTATACAGTATATACACAAGAATAGTAGCTGATTGTGATATTTAGTATATTTTATAGAAAAAGGAAAGTATTTATCATTAAAATGTCCTAGAATTTGCCACTGTAAATGTTAGTGCTTAGATTTCCGAATTTTAACTTTTAGAACTTTCAAAATAATTATTATTATTCAATATGAATTTTCCTCCTGAATAATGGGGACTTCCTAGTGGCTAAACATGTTTGCCAAAATAATTGCTGTTTTCTTCTATACCTGGAATCTTGAAAAAGAAATAGCAATCATGTGGGTATGCTAGAATAAGTGTTCACAAGTTGTGCCCATACAAATATAGGGTTAACTCTATTTGCACAAATTGTTTGCTCCAACTAGGAGATACAGAGTCCATAGGTACATGGATATTTTATTAATCTACAGTATGTGGTAAGCAACCAGAAAAACAAAGAGCAGGTCAAATGAGGATACGTAGAGCGGGGGTATTCAACTATCATTTGGAATGGGTCACTTAAAAGTTAATGAGATTTATCGAGCCAGACATTTGAGGTTTTCTGCCCCTCCCCCTTTTTACAGAGTTATGTTTTATGTCCCCGCTCTTAATACAGCTTTTGATTTTCTGCTCACCCTTTTATGTAGCTGTATTAATTTTGTGCCCACTTTTCATCCCCCTTATCTTCCTTTTTACTCGCTTGCTCTTCTTTTCATGTCTGTCTTCTTCTGACCTTCTGATTCTTTTTCTGAGCTTCTGCTGCCCATCAACTCCTATGAAAACATTTTGATGTGATATTTTTTTTCTTGTCTGTTGCACATGCCCAAAATAAGTAAGGTGATGAGCTAGTAAAATTGATTATATAGTGTTAAAAGTTCCAGGGCTTTTGTGGGCATTCACTGAGAGATATTTTTGGATGGTGTGGAGATCAGATTACCAATCCTGTTGTGGTTCCTTTTGATTTTAATCTGTGATATCTTTATATCATATGTTCAGATCTATTACAGTTACATAGGAGGTATACAGTATGTTGGTTTTCAAACAAGCAATTTAAGTCTTGGGCCTCTTAGGGGCATATGTAATAAAGTTTGGAGAGAAATAAAGTACCAACCAATCAGCTCTCTGTCATTTTATAGGCTGTGTTTGAAAAATGACAGGAGCTGATTGGTTGGTACTTTGGGGGTCACTCCGAGTTGATCGCTAGCTGCCGTTGTTCGCAGCGCAGTGATCAGGCTAAAAATCGGCATTTCTGCACATGCGTATGCACCGCAATGTGCAGGCGTGTCGCACGGGTACTTTGAGCATCGTGGGTCTAACGAAGATTCCAGTCGCATAGCCGAACGCAGGAAGGTTGACATGAAGTGGGCATTTCTGGGTGGCAACTGACCATTTTCAGGGAGTGCTTAGAAAAACGCAGACGTGTCTGGAAAAATGTAGGCGTGGCTGGGCGAACGCTGGGCGGGTGTGTGATGTCAAAAGCCATCCCCCAGTCATTGGAATCAACGCACACGAAGAGTAACTACAGGGCTGGACTTGTTTTGCACAAAAAGATTTTACAGGCGCTCTGCTGCACAGGCATTCGCACTTCTGCAAAGCGAAAATACACTCCCCGGTGGGCGGCGACAATGCGTTTGCACGGCTGCTAAAAACTGCTAGCGAGCGAACAACTTGGAATGAACCCCTTTATCTCTCTCCAAGCTTTGATACATACAGTATGTCCCTTTATTTCCTGTGATTATAGTCAAACAAAGTAAATGGAAGACACTCCATAAAACTACTTGGTTGTTCAGTATAGAGGTTTTAAGGCCCTTCTTTACTCTAGAGCAGTGTTTCTCAAATTGGGTTCCATCAAACCCAAATATTCCGCCAAGGTTTATCAGTACTTCCACAAGTTGAAAATGCACAGAACAAATGTGTTGGTCATCCTAAATTTCTACAATTTAAAGTTTGTGTGGCTATATTAAACACTAACCATTCAGACATTAATAAGGCACAGGCAATCCACTGCTAATTCAATACTTGACTCCAAAAGATTTTTAGTACCATATTTGATTTGTGATTTTTTTTCATGCATAAGTGGCTGGTAAATGGTACATCAAAAAGAAAACAAGAAAAGGATATGCCCGATCTAGAAGATGAAAGTGAGGAGGCTCTAGATCAGGGGTGGGCAATTATTTCAGCTGGGGGGCCGCTTAACACTTCCAGTGAATATTCGAGGGCCGCACACAAAATATCTTGTATATACAATACCGATCGGGTCTGAACTGTGCATGCGTATGCACCGCAATGCACAGGTGCGTCGGTCCGCAGCGCCGGGCAGCAACGGGATGGTGCGAACAAAGCGATCGCACGGGCAATCGCAAGGGGATTGACAGGCAGAGGGTGTTTGTGGGTGGCAACTGATCGTTTTAGAGGAGTGTCCGGAAAAAACGCTGGAGGGACCAGGCATTTGGAGGGAGGGTTTCTGATGTCAGCTCAGGATCCGATCGTCGCACTGGAAGAGTTTGTCCTGGGCTGTTCAGAGACTGCACAAACTTCTGTTTGTGCAGCTCTCTGCACTTGTGATTACACACCTGCACAGCGATTTCCCCTTCCCCCTGTAGGTGGTGACGAACTGATCGCAGCAGTGCAAAAATCGCCTGCTAGCGATCAGGTCTGAATTAGGCCCATAGTTATGTATAGAACTATAAAAACATAGTATATATAACTATAATAACACACACCACAATATACAGTACGTTGCATATGTAGTTTTTTTACAGCCAAAATACAAATGTCTAAAAAAAAAAACATTAATCCAGTAATAAAAAAAATAAAAAATAAAAATAAAAAAAACAATGCTGAAAACAAACAAACAGCATCCTGTGTAATGCTGTTATTCACCGCTCCTGTCTCTGTCCCTGGTCACAGTTACTAGCTCCTCCCCTCCCCCGGACCCATATAGCAGTCTCTACTCCCCTTCCCACCCCCTCCCCTAAACCCATAGAGCAGTCTCTACCCCCCTCCCCTGGACCCATATAACAGCTTTTAAAGTTATGCACAGATCCCTTTACCTTTTTTTCAGTGGCAGATCTGCTGCCCGCTGCCAGATCCCCGCTGCCAGATCCTCGTTTCCTGCTGCCAGATGATCCGCGCTGCCCGCTGTGCTGCACGGAGTCACTGCTGCTGCCCGCTGTCCACTCCTGCTGTGGCTCCGCCCCCGTGCTGCCCCGCGCACGACGTCACAGAGGAAATCCCGGTCAGGTGACCCTGTGACGTGACCGGCATTTCCTCAGCGGCGCCGCTTCTGGGAGCTGTGTAGCGCAATGACAAGCGGCTCAGCCAATCGGGCCGCTTGTCATTGCTCACTGGTGGGGGACTTCGGGCCAGGCAAGATCGGTCCACGGGCCGCATCCGGCCCGCGGGCCGCATGTTGCCCACCCCTACTCTAGATACTAGTAGCAATCCTGCAAAATCTTTAATTAAGGTACCAGAATTTTATAGATCACCTTGGAGGGGAATCACATATGGGGCTCCTAAGAAAGTTCATATGGGCTTCCTAAGAAAGTTTTACAGCTTTTGTAGTGTTCCATGTAATAAAATACTGCTCTAGGTGCTAGGGTGACAATTAAAAGATTTAGGACAACTGGCCTACAGCAATATTATAATTCCTGACTTTTTCATTATGTATGTGGGGATTTCCGGAGGCAGCATATAATGGTGTGTGCAGAAGGTATTTGCAGGGGGTATGGTATTGAAAGTCGACAGTAACTAGGTCGACAATGTCTAGGTTGACCACTATTGGTCGACAGTAACTAGGTCGACAGGGTGTCTAGGTCGACAGGGTCGTTAGGTCGACATGTTCTAGGTCGACAGGTCAAAAGGTCGACATGAGTTTTTCATGTTATTTTGGTGTCGTTTTCTTCGTAGAGTGACCGGGAACCCCAATTAGTGCACCGCGTCCCCTCGCATGGCTCGCTTCGCTCGCCATGCTTCGGGCATGGTGCCTTCGCTCCTCTACCGCTTCGCTCGGCACAGATTACCGTTCCAATCGTAGTCCATGTGGATCGTTAAGTATGAAAAGGTTCAAAAAAAGAAAAAAATTGTGAAAAACTCATGTCGACCTTTTGACCGGTCGACATAGAACATGTCGACCTAAAGTCCCTGTCGACCTAGACACCCTGTCGACCTAGTTACTGTCGACCAATAGTGGTCAACCTAGACATTGTCGACCTAGTTACTGTCGACTTTCAGTCCGGATCCCTTTGCAGGGTCTAAAGTGCAATGTAAGTGATCAAGGCCTATTGGTGTAACTTCACTCCTGGAAAGAATGGGTTTTGCACATGTACAGACCACAAACCATCACATTTGTATGTACATCATCAGTACAGGTGAAAGTCAGAAAATTTGAATATCGAGCAAAAGTTCATTTATATCAGCCATTCAACTTAAAAGGGAAAACTAATATATGATATAGACTCATGCAAAGTGAGATATTTCAAGCCTTTATTTGTTATAATTTTGATGATTGTGGCTTACATTTTAAGAAAACCCCAAATCCAAAATCTCATAAAATTAGAATATTACATAAAATCAATAAAAAAAGGATTTTAAATACAGAAATGTCGGCCCTCTGAAAAGTATAATCATGCATATGTACTCAGTACTTGGTTTGGGCTCCTATTGCATGAATTACTGCCTCAATGCAGCGTGGCATGGATTCTATCAACCTATGGCACTGCTGAGGTGTTATGGAAGACCAGGATGCTTCAATAGCAGCAGCTCTTCTGCATTGTTCGGTCTCATGTCTCTCATATTTCTCTTGGCAATGCCCCATAGATTCTCTTTTTTCTTTAGCCCAGGTAAGACACTTCTGACAAACTGGGTAACAACAGACAGACATAGAGGTAGGAAGGCCCTGCTCACAAGCTTACAATCGATAGAAAAATAAGAAGGATACACAAAGATAAGCACTACTATAGTATATCGGGCCCATCAGATTGCAAAGATAGTCCTGACGGGATCTAATTAGCTATGAATGCTTCTGAAGGTTATGTGGGCGGTTGATAGTCTTGCCTAAAGAGGTGAATTTTCAAGGAACGCTTGAAAGTTTGGAGGCTAGAGTAAAGTCTTATTGTGCATGGAAGGGCATTCCACAGGAAGGATGCTGCCTGAAGATAGTCCTCCAATTGTGAATGAGACTGAGTAATCTGTGCGGATGAGAGACGTAGATCTTGTGCAGAGCGGAGAGGTTCGAGTTGGGAGATATTTTGTGATTAGCGAAGAGATATATGTTGGTGTAGTTTGGTTAAAGCTTTATATGTAAGTAGAAGTATTTTATATTGCATACGGTAGAATATAGTCAACCCACGGAGGGACTGACGGAGCAGATCAGAAGATGATGAACATCTTGCTAGGAAGATTAGCCTCGTAGATACATTCAAAATGGATTGTAGTGGTGAGAGTCTTTTCTTGGGAAGACCGGTAAGGAGATTATTGCAATAATCAATGTGGTAGATAATGAGTGCGTGGATTACAGTATTAGCAGTGTCTTGTGTAAGATAAGGTCACATTTTGGGTATGTAACATGATTTAGAAACATATTAAAAGTGTGGAAAAAAGGACAGTTCAGAGTCAAGGATGACCCCTAGGCAGCGAGCTTGTGGGGTAGGGAAGATTGTCAGTTTGTCAACAGTTATGGACATATGAGGTTGGTAACTACTCTTGGCTGGCAGGAATATAATTAATTCTGTTTTAGAAATGCTGAGTTTGAGATGATGAGATGACATTAAAGATGAAATGGCGAAAGGCATTCAGAGACACGGACCAAAACCGATGGTGACAACTCTGGTGAGGATAGATAGATTTCAGTATCACCAGTGTACAAATGATACTGAAATCCAAAAGAGCTGATTATTTTGCCATGAGATGAGGTATAGATTGAGAAAAGCAGAGGACCTAAGACTGAGTCTTGTGGTACTCCAACTGATATATGTAGTAAAGATGAGGTGGAATCAGAAGCGAACACTGAAAGAGCAATTAGTTGCTGTAGGTGGGATGAGATCCACGAAAAGACTGTATCTTGAAGGGGTGTAGTAGGGTATGCCGGCGGCCAGGATCCCGGCGGCCAGCATACGGCGCCGGAATCCCGACTGCCGGCATACCGACAGCTGGGCGAGCACAAACGAGCCCCTTGCGGGCTCTCTGCGCTCACCACATTGCGGGCACGGTGGAACGCTACGCGCGCCACGCTATCTATTCTCCCTCCAGGGTGGTCGTGGACCCCCAAGAGGGAGAAAAGGTGTCGGTATGCTGGATGTCGGGATTCCGGTGCCGGTATACTGTGCGCTGGGATCCCGACAGCTGGCAAACTGAAGACCACCCATCTTGAAGACCTAGGGATTGTAGTGTTTGTATGAGAAGAGAGTGTTCAACAGTGTCAAAAGCAGAGGAGAGATCTAGAAGAATAAGAATTGAGTAATGGCCTTTAGATCTACAAATTACAAGATCATTCACTACTTTAATCAGTGCAGATTCTGTGGAGTGTTGGGAACGAAAGCCTGAAGTAGGTCCAATAAGTTGTGGGAGTTAAAGTGTGTGAGGTGAGTGTAGGCAAGTCTCTCAAGTAGCTTGGAGAGATGGGATGGTCAGTGCCGTAACTAGCTATAGGCCAGCGGTGTTTGGCACACAGCGCAAGAGCACTGTGGGCGCAGGACCGCCGGCCGAACCGGCAGGGCTGCGACGCTGACCACTGCTCTCCCTCTCTGGCCACAGCACTTCCACTAACAACAGCAGCCTATCCGAAGCGCTGTACCGTGCACCCGCCGGCAGCCACTGATAGCCGCCCGTCATAGTACTGTCAGCGCCTGAGTGCTGGCTGGGCTGTTTGCGCCGGCGGCAATCTAATGAGGATAGATTTAAAAGCCAGTGCCTCCGCATCCGCACTGACTGCAGGGAAGGAGCCGGGGAAGGCGGTGGGCGCTTGGTCAGCAGCAGCCGTTTGCTGGGCAGGGTAACACGCAGACCGGGAGCACCTGACGGGCGGGCAGCCGCAATTGAAAGTGCGCCGGCTGTCTTCTGCTGAGGACTCCATGTGGATCGTGGATCGTGGCCTCCCCCCAGGCGAGTAGACACACGCAAACATACACTCTCTCTCTCTCACCTCTGCCTGCTTAATGTGTAAAAAGGAGGACTCTGTTATTGTAATGTGTAAAAAAGGTGACGCTGGCTGCCGTAATGTGGAAAAAGGGGGACGCTGTCTGCCGTAATGTGGAAAAAGGGGGACGCTGTCTGCCGTAATGTGGAAAAAGGGGACACTGTCTGCTGTAATGTGTAAAAAGGGGGATGCTGTCTGCCGTAATGTGTAAAAAGGGGGACGCTGTCTGCCGTAACGTGTAAAAAGGGGGACGCTGTCTGCCATAATGTGTAAAAAGGGGGACGCTGTCTGCCGTAATGTGTAAAAAGGGGATGCTGTAAAAAGGGGACGCTGTCTGCCATAATGTGTAAAAAGGGGGACGCTGTCTGCCGCAATGTGTAAAAAGAGGACGCTGTCTGCTATAATGTGTAAAAAGGGGGATGCTGTCTGCCGTAATATCTAAAAGGGGCTCTACCTGGTGTAGTGGTACTACTGTGCGGCGGAATTTGAATAATGGAGACTACTGTGCATCGTAGTACGAATTGGTATTATTCCCTTCCCTATGAAGCCATGCCTCTAATTTTTTTGCGCGCGCCTACGGCGCGCACTGCCCATGATTTCCATAAAGGGTGGGGGGGAGGCACCAATGCCGTTTCTTGCACACAGCGCTAAAATGCGGCACTGGGGATGGTTGTTAGAGAGTTTGGGTCAGAATTGTGTTTTTTCAGAATGGGAGTAATCACTGCATGCTTGAACAGAGAAGGAAAGATACCAGTAGAGAGAAAGAGATTACAGATTTTAGTTAAGGTTGGGATGAGCACAGGATACAGAGTTTTCCTTGTGAGGGTACAGGAACAAGAGGAGAGGTAGGAGAGTAGGAGGATGAGAAGAGTGGTCATAGTTCATCTTCATTTGTGGGATCAAATGAAAAGAAAGTGCCAGAGGGTTCAGGTAGGGAATGGAGCAGGTCACTGGCTGAGGAAGAGCATACAATTTCCTATCGCGTTTTATCAATCTTGTCCTTGAAGTAGTAAGCAAATTCTTTTGCACTAATAGTAGCTAGTGGGAGGATGAGGGAGGGTAAAGAAATGATTTAAATGTATTAAAACGTTACTTGGAGTTGGTGGCATGAGCAGAGACGAGAGATTGGAAATATGTTTGTTTGGCAGTCCAGGGCATTACTATAGGAGCGATAGGTGGTCTTATATGTGAAAAAGTCACTTGGATTCTGAGATCTATGCCACTGATCTTCTCCTTTACGTGACTGTTTTTGTAGGTGTCTTGTTAATTTAGAGTGCAATGGTAGGCATCTAAGCCTACGTGGAGTGTGATAGGTAGCTGGAGCCACTTCATCAAAGGTATTTCTCGAGTCTGTTTTCAGGTGTCTCAGGAGAAGTAAATGTAGGAATTGGTGAAAGCAATTGTTGCAGAGAGGTGCAAAGTTGTTGAAAATTAAAAGCGTTCATATTTCTGAGTGTTTCAGGAGGCTTGCTTGGTATCAGTTTCAAAGAGTTTAGAGTGATGGGGGAGATAGAGAAGGTGATAAGGTTGTGGTAATAGAGAGGGAAATAAATGTTAGTGAATTTTGAAACTGGGCAGAGCCTGGTGAATACTAGATGCATGCAGTGATGCACCTGGTGAGTAGAGGAGTCAAACCATTAGGTGAGGCCAAGAGAGGTTAGACAAAGGAGTTTGGAGGCATGAAGAGATTCTGAACTGTCAATAGCGATATTGAAATCATCCATGAAGATGGTCGAGATGTCAGAGTATACGAAGTGTGGGAGCCAGAAAGAAAAATCTTCTAGAAATTGTTGTTTGGGTTGCCCAGGTGAGCGATAGAAAGCTGCAACACGAAGAGAGAAAGGGGTAAAAATCCTGATAGAATGAACTTCAAATGATGTGAATGTGAGTGATGGAACCTGTGTATGTTAAAAATTGGGACAGTAATATTCCAATTTCCAACCCTATCTCCTTTACTGTTACCAGGCCTTGAGGTGTGTGTGAAAAGCAGACCACCATGTGACATTGCTGCAGGGAAGGTTTTGTCTGATTGTGTGAGCCAAGTTTCTGTTATAGCCAGCAGGTTGAAGTTGTTAGATATGAAGAGGTCATAGATGGATGTTAATTTGTTACAAACAGAGTGTGAATTGCATAGGGCACATTGTAGTGACTTGGAGGTGATGGGAGACATGTGATATTTATGAGGTTAGATGGATTTCTATATTGTTTTGAATCTGCTGAATGTGAGTGTGGTTGGGGCCTGGATTTGGTGATATGTTGGTGGAGGTTTGTGAGTGATTTTTTATGGTGGCAGATTGTGGATGTCAAAGTACCTGTAGGGAAGTAAATAAAAAGCTCATGAGGGTTAAGGAAAGTGGAGTTGATAATTGAAGCGGTAATGTGCACAGAGGGGTTAGTATAGAGAGTGTAGGAAGTTTGAATTTTAGAGGCCACTAGCCACATATACACAGCCCCACATACACACATCTAAATATAAATCCACACAGCCACATATATATATACACACACATCCACATATACACGCATACAGTCCCATATGCACACACACAGCCCCATGTATACACACACACACACACACACACACAGCCCCTCATAGGCACACACACATCCCTATACACACATACACACACACAGCCCCATATATATATATATATATATATATATATATATATACAGTCAGTGTCCCAAACACTGCAGTCATGACTGCCGCTCCTCACCTATAGCAGGCATGCACTAAAGAGGGCATCTTCTAAATCAGAGCAGCTGTCCAACTCCTAGACATCATGAGCTGCTGTGGGGCTATCAGACCTGACACTGCTGGCAAACCCAGCCTCCTGCCACCCA